>NW_026596034.1:28146988-28182584 GCF_907164565.1 Psammomys obesus | reverse complement strand
GGAGGGAGGGAGGGAGGGAGGGAGGGAGGGAGGGAGGGAGGGAGACTCTCAATAAACCACATTGAGAGAACCAAATATTCACACGGAGAATGAAGCTAGCGTCCTGTGTCTCATCTGCTATAAATACCAACACAACTTGAAGACCTATAGGATCTGGAGATACAGCTCAGTAGTTGAGAGCCCTGGCTGCTCTTTAGAAGACTTAGGCCACAGTCCTGAACCTACATATGGATCACAACCATCTATAAACTCCAGAAGATCTGACACTATCTTCCGCTTTCTAGGTGAATTTCATGGACGTGTTGCACATACATACATGCAGGTAAAATACTTCTTCAGCTAAAATAAGAATAAATAAATCTAAAAAAAAATTTAAGGAAGACCCACAAATAAGACTAGACTAGAAGTACGAAAATACTAGAAGGAAAGAGAGAAAGTGTTTCAGGATGTTTGGGAAGGCAAGGACGGTTCTGAGGAAGCCCCTCCTTTCTTTCTTTCGAAGAATTTCAAATCAAAAAATAATGTTCAATTTTATTTCATGAACAAATCTAAAAATTACCTATAAAAGATGATTCAAATTATGTTTTATTGAAAACCTTCAATTAAATTAATGATATTTCCCTACCAGGTTTAGGTTGTAATTGAAAATTAATATTCAAGTGAGCATGACAAAAGCCCATAGAAGTTTGCATTAGTATTCTGAAAGAAGGAAGGCCACACAGAAACATATAGACAACTATTCACGGCAACTTCATTTGCAAAAGCTGCAGACTAAAAATGAATGCAGTGTTCCAAAGAGAATGGTTACATAAACTGTAGTAGAGCCATACCACAAAAAATTACTCATCAATACATCCTAAAGTCTGGGGATGGAAAAGAGAGAGAGAGAGAGAGAGAGAGTGTGTGTGTGTGTGTGTGTGTGTGCGCGCGCGCGCGCAGAGGTCAGAAGAGGGGATCAGGACCCCTAGAGCTGGAGTTTCAAGCCACTGGACAGGGGTACTGGGAACTAAACTTGGATTCTCTGCAAGAGAAGCAAATTCGTGCTCTTAACCACTGAGCCATTTCTCCAGTCCTATTATTTATAATTTCTTACCTTTATTATCTGAAGTAGCATCAACTTGGCTAACAGGATATCATCCCAGACAGTGTTTCACCTGCTAGGGATGCTCTTCCCTGAAAATCATGTTCCAGAATTGTGCATAAGACTTATTGCTGAGATGCCTTTACATGGATCTTTTTGTGTGTGTGAAATAGTCAACCAATGATGCCAGCCTCACATAAAACCAAATTCCTCAAATATTTATGGATAAGTAACATTTCCAAGGATATGGAATTTATATCTCTTCCAGTAACAATTTTCTTAGCTTAAAAACCACTCAGCCAGCAATACTGCTCTCAGCTCAGCTCAGAAAACATACTTCTCTTTAATACCAAATACATCAAGGGTTTTAAGTTGATACTGAATTTAGTAGCACATTGAAAGAGTATACAGACTAATTTTTGTTTTACTTCTGAATTTGTTTCAGTAAAAAAAAAAAATCACAAATTTATTCATCTATATTTCTCTTCCCAAAATTTTAAGATGTCACATATTTGATGCATGTAAAACAATATGTATCACAAATATAGTCAAAAATACCCGACCACACATGACCGTATCATGCAAATGTAAATACAATGCTAATGAATTAACTGTGAGCTTTCTCTTATCCCATTCCTAACTTCTAAATGAGATGAATACTGCCCACCCTTTATCAAACTCCTAATTCCTTTTTTATTTTTATTAATTATAGTTTATTCACACTGTATCCCCCCTGTACCTACCTCCCTTCTTTCCTCCCAATCCCATCCTCCCTTTCCCCACCCCTGTCCCTCTCCCAGTCCACTGATAGGGGAGGTCCTCCTCCCCTTCCCTCTGATCCTCATCTATCAGGTCTCATCAGGAGTGGCTACATTGTCTTCTTCTCTGGCCTGGTAAGGCTGCTCCCCCCTCAGGGTGATCAATGAGCAGGCCAATAAGTTCATGTCAGAGACAGTCCCTGTCCCCATTACTATGGAGGCCACTTGGACACTGAACTGCCATGGGCTACCTCCGTGCAGGGGTCCCAGGCCATCTCCATGAGTGGTCCTTGGCTGGAGTATCAGATTCAGAAAAGACCCCTGTGCCCAGACTTTTTAGATCTGTTGCTGTCCTTATGGAGCTCCTGTCCTCTCCAGGTCTTACTCTCTCCCACTTCTTTCATAAGATTCCCTGACAATGCAGCCACTTCTGATGAGAACTGATAGACTAAGATCAGAAAGAAGGAGAGGAGAACCTCCCCTATCAGTGGACTTGGGGAGGGGCATGCATGCAGAAAGGGGGGGAGGGTGGGACCGGGAGGGGAGGAGGGAGGGGCTTATGGAGGGATACAAAATGAATAAAGTGTAATTAATAAAAGTTTAAAAAAATAAAAAACCCAAATAACCCCCCCAAAAAAAAAATTTCCTGCACTCTGCCCAAAGTTTGGCTATGAGTCTCAGCATCTACCTCAATATCCTTTAGGGTAGAGCCTTTCAGAGGCCCTCTGTGGTAGGCTCCTGTCCTGTTCCCTATTTTCTCTCTCCGATGTCCATCCTCTTTGCTTTTCTGAATGGGGATTGAGCATCTTAGCCAGAGTCCTCCTTCTTGATTAGCTTCCTTAGGTGTACAGATTTTGGTATGTTTATCCTATATTATATGCCTAATATCCATGTGTAAGTGAGTATATACCCCGTGTGTCTTTCTGCTTCTGGGGTACCTCACTCAGGATGATCTTTTCCAGTTCCCACCATTTACCTGCAAATTTCATGATTTCCTTGTTTTTTTATCGCTGACACTTCTAATTCTTAACACAATTTTCAGTCATACACTTATCCTTAAATAACGTCTACGGTGTTTTCAACATTCCTCAAATTGGCCTTTGTATCAGTTAGCTTTTCCTCACTGGGAACAAAATTTGCAACAAAAAACACCTTCATGGAAGGGGAAGGAGTTTATTCTGGCTTCCTATTGGAGTGTGGTTGTGTAGCCCACTTACTTGGAAAGAACAACACACAGAAAGAGCCTGTGATAGACAATGGCTGCTCGCATCACAGTGGAGCAGGATGTGGTGAGCAAGACCAGAAACAAGGACCAGGTTAGAAATCTGATTTTTTGAAACATTTATTATTTTTAGCTAATTTCATACATGAGCACTGTATTTACGTCATTTCCACCCCCGAAGCCTTGCCCTCCGATGCCCCACCTGTCTCCCCATACTCCCTCTCAACTGTACATCTTAATTATTATTTGTTATAAACCTGATAAGTCCATTTAGTATTTAGGTCTGACCGCTTGGAATTAAATAACCTATCAGAGGGCTCATGTGTGAAGACTGGTTTTCCTCCTCTCAGCAGCTAGAATTTCCTGTAGCTACCCATCCAGTAGGTATAGTGGTTTGAACAGGAACGGCCACCTACAGGCACATGTGTCTGAACACTTGGTCCCCCATTTAGTAGAACCTTCAGGGAAAGATTAGGGGGTGTGGCCTTGATGGGGGAAGTGTGTCACTGGGGGTGGGCTTTGAGATTTCAAAAGCCTATGTCAGTCCTAGTCTCGGTCTATCTTGTGGATAAGAGGTAAGCTCTGAGCTACTGCTCCAGCCTGCCTGCTGACCGACTCCCTCCAGGATGATAATGGACTAACTCTCTGAAACTGCCAGCAAGCCTCCAATTAAATACTTTCTTTTATAAGTTGCATTGGTCATGGTGTCACCTCATAGCAATACAGTAGTTACATTTAATCTTCTAATGTTAATTCATGGGCATTTGTGTCCATGTTCACAAGCAATGCTGGTGTTTAATTTTTATTTTTATACATATCTGCTTGGTTTTTAGCATCAGGGTTATGGTAGTTTCATTGAAGAAGCTAGGGCATACTTCTATTTTCCAAAGATGTATAAATTGGTAACAAATCATTCTCCAATGTTTAGTAGAATTCCTAAGTGAAATTGTATGTCACTAAGGTTTTCTCTGACAGAAAATTTTGAAAATGTATTCTCTTGTTAAGTATAAGGATGTCATAATATCGCCCTTTTACTCAATTTTGGTAAGCCATGTTTTTTATTTTGCCGAATTGTATCATTTTATATTTTTAAATCAGTTCAAATTAAATATTTAATACATGATATAGAAAGTATAAGTAAGCAGTCCACTACTTTAGAAAAATATTTGTTATATTACTTAAGATAATCATCTTCAATAAACAGGTTTCTGTCATTGCTTATTTGGCTAGGCAAGAAAAGTTATAATTCTTGCATAATTATACTTCAGTTTCAAGACCACACCATAATATAGAAATACAATCCATAACATATTTCTCCCAAAAATTTACCATATAAAATATACAAATTCATGTAATATAATAAATATAAACTCATATATCTCAATGAAATTCTTATGTATTTTTGCATTCACAGGGTTTGTATTTTAGGTATGGAATTTAGCATACCCTATTTTAATGCCTTAGATAAAATATATAAAGTAAAAACTGATGGGTCTATACCCCTGATTTGGCCAGCAGAGTTGAAGCTAATTAATCACTTTTTAAAATAATTTTAAGTAAGTTTACCTATCATTCAATTTCCTATACTTTTGTGTTTGCTTGGAGTAAATTTCAACATGTCCTAGGTACTTTAAGTGTATTAAATCAATTTATTGCTTTTAGACCATTCCCTTTTTTTAAATTTTATTTTCTCTATCTTTATACATGTGAGTATTTTACCTACGTGACTATCTGTGCCTCGTTTACCTACAGTGCCCATGGAGGCCAGAAGGAAGCACTGGATCCCCTGGGCCTGAAGTCACAGAGGGGGTGAGCTACCATGTGGGTGATGGGAACTCTCCTGGGTCCTACAGAAAGACAGCCAGTGCTCATAGCTGGCACACCGTCCCTCCAGCCCCTCCCCCTCTCATCTTTAACACTGAACTTGTCCTGTATGTGCTACTTTATATGGGTCCCCTATACTCTGATATAGTGCTCTATGGTTCACAAGCTTTGTTTTCATTACACTGAGGATCTGAGTGAATTGATAAATGAACCGTTGCTTACTAGAGAATCAACATCAAAGTCTGAGATCTCTTGGCTGTGGTTTGTTTGGCTCCTGGGAAAAGTGTGGTCCTGCACAGTTTAATTCTAAGATTTTTCCCTAGAAAAGGTTTATCAATTAATTTTTTAAATTTTTAAGAATTTCACCAAGAGGAGCCAATCTATAGCGTAAAAGAAAATACTGGCAAAACTTCTATCTTTCAAGGAGTTAATATCGACACACATTTAAAAAAACAGAAAACAAGAAAGATTCAAGTCTCCATAAATCAAAACCTTAATTTTAAAATGAGCAAGGACCTGAATAGATATTTCTCAAAAGAAGGCATATGAATGACAAACAGGCTTGTGGGGGAAAAATGTTAGCTCTAACCACAGTGTAGTATCACTGTGGCCCTGACAGAAGGGTTAGTCTTTGGGGTTTTGCTCCATTTATTTACTGGTGTGAGGGGACATGTGCATTCCACTACATGTGTTCTGACACCTGGGGAGGTCAGAATTTGCAGGAATTGGCTCTCTCTTTTTACCATGTGAATCCTGAGAATCAAACTCAGGTCATTAGACTTAGTGGCAAGTGCCTGTACCTGCTGTACCATCTCACCAGCCCCAAAGAAGAGCTACCGTCAAACGATGAAAAGTAAGTACTGGCAAAGACACAGGTAAAGAGAAACTCATTACACACTGTTGGAGAAAGGCAAATTAGTGCAATTTTTATTGAAAACCATATAGAGATTTTTCAAGCAATTAAACCAAAACTACCCCGTGGCCCAACTATCCCGGTCCCTCATTTCCTAAAGAAAATAAAGTCAAGATGTCAAAAAGATATCAGTCTTCCTGGGCTCATTACAGCATTGTTCACAATTGACAAGATGCATGACCTGTCCACACATGAATGAAGCAACACACACACACACACACACACACACACACACATGCACACACACAACGCACACACAGAAATACACAGACACACACCACAAACACACAAACACATTTAAATACTGTTCTACCTTAGAAGAAAGGTGAGTCTCTTTTCCAGCAACACTAACATACCTAGGGGACGTGAGCCTTGATGAAAGAAGCCAGTGACAGAAAGGCAGATACTGCAGGAGCTCACTAACATATGGACTCTTGGGAAACAGAACTCACAGAAACAGCAGGTAGATGGTTATCTTGGGCTACCACAGGAGAGCTGGTAGAGGGTGATAGGAAAATGATCATCAAAGGGACAAACGCTGACTTAAACGAGAAGGATAAGTTCTGGAGGGAGACTGTGCAGTGGTCACTGATGACCTAGTGTTCACTTGTAAGTTGCTAAGTAAGCGGATCGTAAATGCTCTCACCACAGGATAGTCAGAATGTGGGATAACTAATGTACAAGTGAGTTTGATTTCAGCACCGCATAATCCAGCTCGTAAGGGGACTTGTTACATGAGCACAAGGACCCGAGTTCAAATCCATAGCACTGACATAAAAAGCCAGGCCACGTGTGTCTACAACCCGAGTGATGCCAGTGGACACAGGCAGGAGGATCACTGTGTATTTTTGGCTTCCATCTTAGTTCCAGGTTCAGGGAGAGACCACGTCTCAAGGTAATGAAATGCAGATTGACAGAACAAGAATCTGGGCATCTTACCACACATGGGAGCACAGTGCACACATTCTACACACACACACACACACACACACACACACACACACACAATTCAATCACATCATATGCATTAATACATAACATTTTGAAAATTGAACCTAAATAAAGCTGAAAAGGCGAAAACAGTTGAACAATTAAAAAACAAAAACAAAAACAATAATTTCACCAAAGGAAGGCTTGTAAGTGTAATCTCCCTGGGCTATGAGAGATTTTTAAAACACCTAAGTTTTCTTTTTACTTTAGGAAATCACTTCTAATTATATAAACAAGCATACATTTGGTAGAAAATAATTTCAGAAACTATACATTAAAAGGAATTGTCATTTGAAAAACTGTTTGTATGTCCATTACTCTTAACCAGAAAAGTTTTTTCCCCTTGACAGAAATGTTCCTCAGAGGAAAGGGCTCTGTGTGCTATATTAGAGAAACTGCTTTTTTATGGAAAAGATATTTCAACTGATATTTTTCTTTAATTTTCAGGCACTGATAGTTTTATAAATGATTCCACATTTTCAATCTTTAAAAAAAATAAAACATAAACTAAAATCCTGCCTATAACCGTATAGTAATCATTTTCCTAGTGTCTGCTTTCTGATGTTTATGCTGTGGCCTCTATTTCAGTAGGAATCAAAATTCTATTAATAGCTTACTGCTGCATTATTTCTTCACTCCTGTCTACTATCCATGGCACAGTGAGGGTTCCTGGATTACCTGCACCTTTACTCCACAAAAGATAGAATAATAAAGAGAGGAAAATAGCACCCACATACACCAGGCTCTTGGATCCTTTAGGGATTGAACATATTCTTTAAATATAGTAATTTTTAAATCACATTAAATTCGTTGCCTTCTCTCTTTCACTAACGAAGAGTCTGGGACATTATACTGAGTAACTGACTTAAGTTTATGTAGTTAATGAACGAAAGGACTGAAAATATTCAATCCACTTTTTAGCGTGCTTTTCCTAATGCAGAGGGTTTGTTTTCCCCATTCTTTATGAAAATCCTGGCTTCCTCAAACACTTGTCAGTCTCCCATATCCTCCTCAAGACAAGCCAGCACTTTCCGCAAGTTCGACACAAAACCTAGACTTGTGTTAAAGGCGGTGTTTGTGTATTATATTAATTTTGCGCACCTAGGCTCAGAAAGGCAAATGTCATATGTTCTCTTTTATCTTTAGCCTCTGTTAGATATGTGTTTGCAGGTGAGAGTAAACAGAGAAAGGTCAGGCAACTAGACAGGGTCCTAGAAGCCTGAATAAGAGAGGATGGGGAAGATGTTGAAGTAGAAAAGGAAACACTGGGGGTGAAGGGACATGGGAGTAAGGAGGAGTAGGAGAGAGTGGACCAAAATGAAAGATGTATGAAAATTCCATGAGGAAATTCACTACTCAAAAGGATAGTTTAAATATAAAATTAAATATTTTTGAAAAGTGGTGTTTTTCAAAGCATCAATAATCCAAGCTGCTTGCCCCAAACTTTCAAGTATCACCTCTTCCTACGCAATTACTATAGCATGTGCCTAAGAATTTCTATTTAATGAGACTTTAAAAGTTGAATTTAGTTCAACTGGAAAAAAAAAAAAAAAACAACAGAGATAGAGAATAAGAGAGAGAGTGTTGCCAGGCAAGTTAACTAGCCTGTACCATTACCCTCCCTTGATCCCCCCCACCCAGTTCATACAGCATTTCACACAAAGAAAAATGTTTGTCTTCCCTTAGATTCGGAAATGAGAAAGTGCTATGATTAAAACACGTTCTTATATACAGAGGTAGATACATTATTAGACAGAGAAAGAGCAGATTGTACAATATTGCAAATAGAAGGAAAAGGCACAGGAGGTATCAAGAAATAGAATCATTACTAACACGTAGGGGTCTTTTCCTAGGATCTAGGTACTTTACATACATATTTAGTTTTATAATAAGCACACCCTAGGTACTAATGCCATCCTGATTTATAAAAATGTAACTATGGAAACAGAGAAACTTTGGATCACTACAAGATCCATGCAATCTATCAATTTATACAGACAGAACAGCGAAGACAAGTCAATGTTTAACCATATTGCCATGGCAATACATCGCTTAACTTCTAGGCAAATAAACCTGGAAGTGGCTTATTAACGGAATGGTTATCTAGAAAATGTAATGTGTAGTTCCGAGTTTCCCACCGCGGGGCTGTCTGCTGAGAAATTAAAGTGCACGTTTCTCTGGCGGAAAAGGATGAAGCACCAGGGTCAAAGGAGTTCAGGGCTCTGAAGCTCAAAGCCAGCCAGCGAAGAGGGCACAACCTGACTTGGGCAGATCGGTGGCTGCCTTGTGAGCGGCGGGTAACAGAGGTTCACTAGAAGCCCCAAAGCCGAGAGAGTCCAAAGCAGAGGCGGGAGTCCAGTTTTGTCCAAGTAGACAAAAACGTCTGCTTCAAGAGCAGCCAGCCACCTGCTTCCTCCTGCACACAGGCACTGGGGAGGGCAGAAACCCAAGCTCACAGTGGCCAGCAGCATGTAGTTGACTGACCAGCAGCCAAGCCGGGAAGGGGGACAGGGAGCAATGATAAATTCTTCAGGGAGGAGGGGAGTCCTTCCTTCCCCAGAATAAACGCGGGATCTCAGTGGTGAGAAGCTGTCGGTAGCACGCAGTACATTTGTTTCATGTGAAATCAGGGGCTTGTAAGCCTTGGCCAGTGGGAGGGGTTTTGAGGATGACTGTGTTTGATGTTCTGGGGCTATAGGTGCCAGCGATACTTGATTTGCAGCTAACAGCACAGCACTATTACAAGAGGGGGAAGTAGTACTTAATTATCCTACGGTGGGGGAAGGGTTCCAGGTACAGTTCAAGGTCATTGGTTGAAAGCCAAGACACCAAGACATCTCATTAGCATAGGGTGGCAGAAGGAGCGGGAACCCAGCTGAGAAAGGGAGACTGTCATCTTACACCAAGCTCAGAGGCTTTCCGGAAATGCCAGACTTCAATCTTAATAGGGTCCCACAACAATGTTTTATAGTATTTAATAATAAAATAATAAACTACTACCACAAATAACATAAATATACATACACATAGATATAATCTAGAGCTGAAGAGATGGGTCAGAGGTCAAGAATGCTTGTTACACAACCATGTGGATCTGAGTTCAAGTCTTAGGACCCCGCATGACAAACCAAGTAATTTCAACCACGTGGGGTCAGAGACAGGAGGATTTCTGGAGCTTGATGGCTACCAGCCTAATTTTAAAAGAAAAACAAACAAACAAACAAACATAAAATCTTCTGATTCAAAGAGAGACCCTTCCTCAGAGGAATGAGGCAGAGAATGAGAGATGAGAACATCAAAATTCTCTTCTGCCCTCCATGTACAGACAGACAGACACATGACACCTGTACAAACATGACACACACAAACACTATAACACAACACAAATTGCCCAGTAATAAATACAAAATGCTATTAAAATCTCTCTTTAAAGAAAAAAAAAGGAAATAAATAATTTCGTGAACCCTATGATGACAATAGCTCATCTCTCTAATATTAGGAAGCTAATATTAAAAACACGGCCAGGATTATGGTGGCATGTGCCTATAATCCTAATACTTGGGAGCCCAGGGCAGGAAGACTTAAAGTTCAAAGCCAACCTGCTCTATATACTGCAGTCTACATCCTTCTAAAAAAAAAAAAAAAGAAAGAAAAAAAGAAAAAAATGGAAAATAGGAAATTTTTGATTAAAATAAACAGGATTAACATTTAAAATAGTTTTTGAAGCTATACTTTACAGAGGGGTAGACAATGAAAAGTAGAAAAATAGAATCAGTGAGTTTTGTAATTCATTCATTTTCTTGTTAACAGCGCTGTTGTTTTAACTCACTTTGTAGACCAGGCTGGCCTGGAACTCACAGACATTCGCCTGCCTCTGCCTTCCAGAGTGCTAGGATTAAAGGCATGCGCCACCACGCCCAGCTGAGAGTTCTGGTTTTGTCAGCCCATGCCCAAAAGGATATGAGCCACAGTGGCAGCAGAAGAAGAGCTTATGCATACCCTCTCCAAAGTGTGTGCCTAGAGAAGCTTGTCTATTGTCCCCTGCTGCCTGTCCCCATCTTGAACTGCTCCTACAGTCCTAACTGGCCTACAGAAGAGACTAGTGTGTCATCCCCACCCCACTCCCTGTCTCCTCTCCACCTAACAAGGAGTCAGCATAGATGTCACATGGTCTCTAGATTCAGCGCTGCCAGTCCTCCCCTGAGTTCAAACTGCCCGCTGACAGGTTGCGTTCTTTTGCCAAAGCCCTTCCCCCAGAACACGTTAGAAACATGATCTGCATTGCAAGTTCCCCAGAAGCAATAATTTTATCTAACAACTTTTTGGTACAAAGCCCCTCTCCTGACTGTTACTACAGCTAGCAGTAAAGTGGAAAATGCTGATGCCCTCACGTTCACGGATCAGGACAGTGGTGACTCTGGGCACAGCACCCTGGGCTCTGGGATGACGCTGCTTCCAGTTAGGAACTAGGCTTTGCCCTTGTTGAGCGGTTTTCCTCACACTGTGAATCATTCCTTTTCTTTTCTTTGCTCATATAAAATCATACAAGTTTGTGGTAGACTTTTGAAATGTGATTTGAAAACCTGAAGTAGAAAATATACACGACTTCAGAGAATAAATCTGGCACCTAAACTCCTTGGCTTCACTGTTTTTTCTCTCCCTTATATTTCCCTACTGCTTCTTGTTCTTTGAAAATATATTTATTTGGTTATATTTTTAACTGTTTCCTCGGTCTCATAGGGAGGAAGCTAAAACACAGAAGCAAGTAAATAATGGAAAACAAAGAATAGAGGCTTAGGATAACTCAAGGAATCTTTTGCCTTTGAATATCTTTCTTCCTAAAATACGTCCGTTACAGAACGTGAGGAAATGTGGAGAACAAAAGGCCCTGAAACTCTGATTCACTTTAGCATTAATAAACATCTATTATCTGGACTCACATCCCCCTTTTAAAAGAAAATGACCTGTTACACAGAAGACACCAGTTAAGTTGTTTTTAATTTGCTGGTGATTGACAAGTCAGGCCAAGAGGGCTCTCACTTTCTCCGCGGAAGGGACTTCAGAACAGCTGCTTGCATACAGATTAATGGTCCATATATTCATGTCTCTTGTTGCTGACCAGCTGATAAGGCACATAATTGTCCTTAACAATTGGGCATAATTTATTCCTGCCTCGGGTGGCTGTTACCTTCAGCAATTAAAGCATAGTGACTGATGGGCCCTGTTATGTTACCCTCACAATTTAGCTGAATCGGCTAGTCTTATGCGCGGTAAACAGCCTATCTACACGAAGGCAGCAAACTGTATATGCTTAGCTTCAACTCAGGAAGTGCCTTTCTTGTCACATGGAAACCTAACTAACTTTGTAAAACCGATGCTCTACCCAGGTTTGGTGATATGGCCTTTCACAGCGAAGTTAAGACTCGCCACCATTTTCAGGAATATGTATTGGTGATATTAGAAAGTCACTGGCACACTCAAACGCTCCGTGATATCTTGGTTTGCTTTCTTGGGATAAAAACCATGACCATAGTAACTTGGGGGGAGGGGAGGGAAGAGGACTTATTTCATCTGATGCTTACAGTCCATCATAAAGATAAGTCAAGGAAGGAACTTGGAGACAGGAACTGAAGCAGAGACCTTAGAAAACACAGTTGCTCCTCAGAGTTCACTTACACTGCTTTCTTACAGCACCCAGGACCATCTGTCCAGAGCTTGGCACTGCCTACGGTGGGCTGGAGCTTCTCATATCAATCAATAATCAAGAAAATGCCCCACAGGCTTGCCCGCAAACCAGTGTCTCGGAGGAGGCATTTTCTCAATCAAAGTTCCTTCTTTCCCGGATGATCCTAGCTTCTGTCAAGTTGAGAAAAGAAACTGGAAAGTGACGTCAGGCCAACAGTGATAATGTGGCTTGCTGGACTGTATCACAGTACAGTCCACTCCAGGAGGGACTCCAGTGCCCTGCCAATTGAGTGTCTTGAGCCGCCATTCTGCTCTACACAGAATGGTGGGAATTATTTTGTTATTGCTGCTTGTGTTTGTCTCACTGGTTGTTTAGTTTATTGTAATTATTGTCAGTTTGCTTGTTTAGGGGTTATTGTATTTGCTTTACATTTTTGCTAATTTTTTTCATTTTTTTATGTGAATGTATGTGCTTACATGCGTTTATGTGTTCCACATGTGTGTGGGAGTCTGAGGAGCCTAGAAGAGGTCTTAAGCCCTGGAATGCAGTCACAGACAGTTGTGAGCCCCACGTGGGTTCCGGGAACCAGACCACAGTTCTCCTGAAGAGAAGTGTGAGCCCTTAACCTCCAAGCCATCTCTTTGGCTTTTGTTTGTATGTTTTTGAGAGTGTCTCAATGAGCTCAGGCTGGGCCAGCACTTGCTGTGTAGGTGAGGATGCTCTTCAAGCCCCAGTCTCCCCTCTTCTACCATGCTGGGATTATAGATGTTGGCCTCCCTGCCTAACTTTTTACTTAGCTGTTTGTCTGGTGTCAGGCATGAACCCCAGGATTTCATTCATGCCAGGCAAACACGCTACTCCACTGGGCTACATGCCTGGCTGCCAGTGAGAGTCTTCTCCAGGAGTAAATGTGACATTTTTCTTAGGTTGTGTTAGTTGTCTTTTCAGGAGAATTAGAACGGTGACTGCAGCAGCACATGCAGGTCCTGAGGGCTGTCCATCCTGCTGCCTCCTCCGTGCTCTAATCCTCAAGCACATTCGCTGTAACTAAGAGCTCCTAGGATAGCTCAGTTTTGGAACTGGAGAGGGAGTATGAAGCTGCCCATGGCTGCTTCTTATGTCAGGGGAGCACTACCTCTGTGTTGATTCAGCTAACACTAGAAAAATCACCAGGATTGCATCTCCCTTCTATGTGTCAACATCGGAGCTCTTCTAAACATCTCACAGGAATTAATTCAGTAAGTAAAACACAGTTCAAGGCACTGATTCTTGATTCTGAACTGGAGGATTCCTTTCCATCTTTGCATTCTTCTGACCGTTAGCAATGAGAAAATAAAAGGCAAGTGGGTGATGTGAAACAGCGTCTCAAACAGACTGGTTTTTTTTTTTCTTCTTAATCATAGAAATTATTTAATTCCAAGCTTTGAAGAGAGCCCCGGGAGCTTGTTTAATTGATCACTCTACCAACAGCGATCCTTCATCAAAGTCATATGGCAAAGACAGTAAGCGGGCCACACGACGAGGCAAGAGCTCCTAATGTTGCCTCCTTAAAAAGAACACACTGTGCTTTGTAATTATTCTAAGGACATTTTTCCATTATTTAACCAGCAGTACTACTGTACCAATGTGAAAGTAATAATATCATATTAGCATTAGGCTATTAATCATATACACACCGGTGTGTGTGTGGAGGCAGGGTCTATCGCACTGGAATCTTCTTCACTGAACAATCTCATTTCATCCTTTTAAATACTTACAAAAATTATAGTGCTAATAATTTTTCCAGTAAAATATTCCAGATAGTTCTTCTGGTGTATTTACTTCCTTTGCTTGGCTTTTATTATTTTATTTTAAATTGTATTACTGTAACATCTCATGCCATTAAACTTCACCTAATGGGATAGCTGTTCCTTGTTGTCGACTTGACTTGCCTGGGGGATGGGAACCTCAGTTGTGAGAGTACATCTATCAGCCTGACCTAGGGGCTGGACTGGGGACTATTTTCTTGGTTTTTAATTGGTGTAGGGGGGCTTAGCCTCCTGTGGGTAGAGCCACCCCTTGGCAGGTGAGCACAAACTATATAAGGAAATGAGACAGTAGGAGATCTCACACCCTCTTCTAGCCTTTATGGGTGCTTCTACTCATGTGGGCAAACTCACACACAGACACACACATAAACATATTTAAAAATGAATTTTAAAAAAATTATAAAAAAAAAACTTCTTATGCTGGTCTAGAAAGTGGTGCTATCAGTTTCCACTTCCACCGGCAACGTTTGATGGCTCGACTTTGCAGATGCCTGCCCATGCTTATTACATTATCCTTTTTATTACAGCCATTACAGTGGGTGTGAAATTTTACTTCATCATGGTTTTAATTTGCAAATTTCCTAATGACTAATGATGTTGAACATCTTGTCATTAATAACCATATGTACATCCTTTGTGAAATGTCTATTCAAATATTTCCCCATTTCAACAGTTTATTGAAATGTTTTTCATACAGAACCTACTCCTTCCATTAGGCAGTCATTTTCATAAGACTTCTGCAACCATCAGCACAATTTATCTTTAGAACATTTCATCATTCCCCAAAGAAATCTTGTACCTTTTAATGTCACCCCCAGTTCCCCTCCTCCCTAACGTCTATGTTAGATTGTGTTAAGGTATTGGTTCTTTAGATGTATCGGTTACAAACCGTTTTTCTTTTATGTGACTCACAAATATTTCATGTCAGTGTTAACAAATCTTTTTTAAAAAGATGTTACTTGTTATAATTATGTGTGTGTGTGTGTGTGTGTATTTGTGCTTGCGTGTGGATATGTACAGGCCAGCGCAGAAGGCCAGGAGATGTTATCAGATCTCCTGGGCTGGAGTCACAGAGTCTTGTGAGCCACCCTAAGTGACTGTTGGGAAACTGATTCACGTCCTCTGCAACAGCAGTACGCACGCTTAACAGCTGAGCCAACTCTCCAGCCCTATCGCATGCCTTCTTATACCTTTAAGTCTAAAGTCAGACTTATGTATTTTTTTCATAACTGAATGAGTTTTTGGGTGCTGTACTGAAGATTCTTTGCCTACCACAAGATCACAAAAATTGTTAAAAACACTCAGCCTTCTAAAAATAACTATTATGCAATTTTTATGTGGAAAATTGAATCTCACAGAGTTAACTAACTTTCGTGTGGTTTATGTATAAACAGCTGATAGTTTGCCTTTCCATCATAGGGAGACATTAACTGGTCCTCTCTCTTACCTTAAATTGCTTCCATAAGTTAATTATGAATATTTAAAGTGAGGCATGTGAGTCAAAATGTCTATTTGCAAAGCTGCTTCAGATGAGCATGAAGTAGTGTATATGATTTTTACATCACCTTCCACAGGAAAAAAATATTTCCTGTGACCTCCACAGAGCTGTGTGACCTCTTAACTACATTCTCTGTAATAAAAAAAAAAACAGAATAGAATTAGCTTGGTTATATTAAAAGATATAGAAAAGGCTCCAGTAAGAAGCTGATGTGTCAGATAAGCTGATGACTCATTTTGGACTGATATTTCACATTTTGGGATAATTTTTCAGTGGTCTGTTAGGGGGAAAAAAAGTTGAATATCATGTTGCAATAAACAACAGACCATGGAATTCTAGTATTCAGGAGGCTGGGGGTAAGGATGGCCAAAATTTTGAGGCCATCTTAGAATACATACAGTTATACATACATACAGATCACTCAGGGCTGTTGTGTGAGATCCTGCTCAGTTGCCTTCTCTGTTGTGAGTGATCATTTTGACCAAAAGCAATTTAAGGGAGGAAGGGGTTCTTCTCAGCTCACAGATTACAGTGCATCGCTGAGGAAAGTCAGGGCAGGAGGTCAAGGAAGTAAACCTGCCTGGTATTTCTCATCGCACTACTTCCAACCGAGGAACTTCAGACCACAGCTCAAGCACAGCAGGAACCTTGGAGGACAGTGCTTGCTAGCTGACTTACTCCCAGATTTATGCTTAGCGTTCTGTACAGCACGAGAGCACATGCCTAGGGAATAGTGCCACTCATAGTAGTCTTGAAATAATCTTCTACAGACATATAGATCAATCTGCTATGTAATTTCTCAGTTGATATTTTCCCTCCAGAAGACTCAGGGCTGTATCAAGTTAACAGCTGAAGCTAACCAGGATAGACTCTGTCTCTAAAGACCAAAACCAACCAAACAAACAGAAATAACACAAGACTGATATGATACATGTGGTGAAGAGAACACCTCACCATTCATTTTCCTTCCTAGTCCCCAATGCAGGTGATGAATAGTTTCTTTCGTCAGTGTCCAGGACAAAAATAAAAACAGAAAACACGTCAGAAAAGTCAAATATTCTCAAAGAAATTGACTATTCTATTAGTAATCTTTCACTGCAGCTTTGGGCTAGTCATTCCCCCCCCCCCGCCCCGATATGTATTCCAGAACACTGTGACCTCTTGGTATTTCACAGTGATAAGTCATATACCAAGAACATCTGACAGTAATATGATAATAAAAAAAATAACCAAGACTGTCATGCATCCATACCTTCATCATAAATCTCCCTGCTAGAGAGTAGCTAGAGAAGGTGCGTTGTGGGTGTGATTTTTCATAACCCCTGGCACCTTGGTTTTATCATTTTCAGCAGCCATCTGTGCCCTTTCCTACACGGCACATTGTTCCTATCACTCTTCACAGCTCAGCATCTTTTCTTGTCAAACCCAAGAATTACGATCTGAATAAATGAGACTAATGAAGCCATTTACACTGTACCATCAAAACTGTCCTGGGACAATTAAATATCCAGATAACATTATCTCCTAGAAAGCTGTGATTTGGGCCTTTGTAAACAGGAACTTACGTCCCATCAACACTAGTTATGATGAGTTGAATTTGAGGGGAGAAAGTCACTGATAGGTTCAGTTTTCTCAAATGGAAAATGAAAACAGGAGGGTTCTTCTTTCCAGAAATGGTACATATAGAGAGATAGATGAGAGAGAGAGAGAGAGAGAGAGAGAGAGAGAGAGAGAGAAGATATAGAAATATAGACAGTACAGATATGGATGATATAGACATAGATATAAATATGTAAGAGACCTTAGAGGTAGAATTGAAACAAGTCCTGACATCCAGTCATGTCTATAAAACAAGAGGATGGATTTCAAAACCAAGAAGGGCTGTAGCTGATGTTTGCTACTTTGTGAGTTCTTTTTTCGTCCACCCCATAACACTGGATACGAGAGAAAAAAGAATAGAGGGAAAAGGGGGTGACATTATCATTAGACTATTTCCTGCTGATTAAGGAGCGTTAAGTTCCTTGGGGCACTTTGATCTTCACCATTAGGATATCTAATTTCTTCGTATTTCTTTGTGTAACAACTGCATAACAAATGACCACCAGCAGCAATCAACCACCAACCAGCAAGCCACACCATTTCTCAGGGCCCTACCATTTTATATACCCTCTGAAAAGTTTCCAGAATTCCAAAGTCTCACACTCGCAGAAACTGTTTGCAGCTGGCAAAAAACCACACCTCTGCTAGAGCACAAGGTAAATCGTAGTCAAGTGTTGGGAAGCAGCCTACATTCCCCCACCTGGGACTCATACAAAACATAGTCCCATGAGCTTTCTGTGGTTTTTTTTTTTTAAGCCAAAATTCTCACTAAAGAGGGCAGAGTAGGATGGGCACTGGTGTGCAGCTTTATAATACATAGCCTTTGAGTGACCAGAGAAGAAAGGAAGGGTCAACAGAGAGGTAGACCAGATTGCAAGCTGGAGAATAATTCCAACAGGGACAGACGCTGAGCTGGGTATGTTGGTGGTACTTTTTAATTCTATTTTATTTTGGTTTATTTGGTTTCTTATACCGCTATCTTCTTTCTACCAACCCCCCCCCAACACTAAGTAGGAGAGAAGATTAGCTACTTCCAGCTTGTTAGGGTCATTGGGTTCTGTGCGGCAATGCCAATCTCAGTTGTCAGGATATCCAGCAGTCCAATGAATCAGCAGCTTTCTTCCTCCTCTGACTGTTTCCTCAAAGCATCCCTCTTTTTCCCTCCCCTTTCTCCCCCCTTCTGTGTGTGTGTGTGTGTGTGTGTGTGTGTGTGTGTGTGTGTGTGTCCCTCTCTCTCCTTTCTCTCTTGGAATGTTCTCCCGAAGCCTTCTTCAAAGTGTCCTCTCCGGATATTCTCTAGACTCTTGCCTTTATACCCTCTCATAGTCCTCAAGAGTTACACTGTCTCCAGCTGGCAATATCCACACCCCTCTCTGAGCCGCATGAGGCTGTTATCAACTGGCAAAGACCATGCCCCTCACAAGATAATTTTCTGCAGTGGATAAACTAGAAGTGGC
Source organism: Psammomys obesus (assembly GCF_907164565.1). NCBI lineage: Eukaryota > Metazoa > Chordata > Mammalia > Rodentia > Muridae > Psammomys > Psammomys obesus. Next base: position 28,163,748 of record NW_026596034.1, on the reverse strand, counting down.
TCCATATTCCACACTTGAGATTAAAAAAAAAAAAAACCTGTTTACATAACTGAGTTCTTGAAGAAACTGAAACTCCTACCGCATGAGTACATGACCCCATTGGCTGCATGACATCATCTCTGTACTTTTGAGCTTTTGCCTAGCCCCGTTTAAAACTCTCTTTCTCAAGAGTTTTGGTGGATGTTTTTATAATATCACATTATTGTCTTGTATACTTATTAACCATAAAACTCACCCTTTAAACTGATCTGGATGAGTAGCTTATAAAACTTGCTATCTGCTAATACTATGGCTTAGTTACAGAGTTCTAATGATGTCTATCCAAGCCTTTTTTTTTTTTAATCCCCACTAGCCCTCGTGTTTGTGGTTCAGCCCAGACAGACCTCATCCTATGATACTCATAAAAAATTAATATGGAAACTATTCCCAACTGCTTAGTCCTAGTGTACACCCTGTGGCTAAGCTCGGGAGATTTACAATCAAATTGTGGTTGATATTTTGGCTACCTGACCCTGGGAAAAATTAACAGTAGCTAATCCACAGGCTCATGGTGAGAGGATAATTGTAAAGTAGCTGGCAGTGTACATGGAAAGCATTCCAAAACCATGCTAGGTATAATTTCAAATTTTCTAAGTGAACATAAGCCTTAGTCTAACTACTTTATTAAAAATTATTCAAGATACATGTGCCACTAAAAATGAGTGACGTGTCATGTGTATGCTGGCTTTGCAGCTATACGACTACACTGATTTGAACTAAGCAACACTATGTTGGAACCTCTTGGTGTTCTATCCTGTTGTATTTCATCAATTTTACCCTAAACTTGCTATTTTCTTGGTTGACACCTTGAGGTTCTCACTGCATTTCCTATAGAGAGGGTGTCTCTCTCATGCCGGATACAAATGTCTTTGTTCTCTCAATCTTATTTCGTCCAACTTGTCAATAAGTTATGCTACTTCCACTGTGGATCTGGAATTTTACCCCAAAGGCCTAGATGTTCAGAGCTTGGATGCCTACTAGTGGCATTACAGAAAGCAGATAGGATCTTCAGGAGATGAGACCTGATGGAAGAAAGTTGGTTTTCTGGAGATATCACTTGAGGAAGATGCTGGGATGCTGGTCTCTTCTTATGTCCCTTTGCTTGGTGAACACTATGAACTTCCCCCTTCTATCCTCACCACTGTGATGTCCTGCCCGATGTGGACTCAGACACAATGAAAAGGTGACCTTAGACTAAAGCCTCCAAACTGTGAGGGCTTACACATTTTACTCTCTCTGATTTGTCATCACAGCCGTGAAAAAAAAAAAAATAACTAAGAAACTCTCCAAATGCTTTCCTTCTGAGGGTTGTAGTTTTTTAATATTTGAATTTTTTGGCATTTCCCAAATGAAATATCAAAATAACCCTTTCACTTTACTCCTTTCCAATATCCTGAGTCCCGGAGTCCTTCCAAACTCAATATCAGTCCACCTTACTTCTCTCTTTTAAAGTTCAGATTCCTAAACCTGGAATCAATGCTCAGCAACCATACTACACTAAACACCAAGGAGTTAGCCTCAGCAAAGCAAAAGCACGGAGATATTGGAGTTACAATCACTTATGCAGAACTCTCCCACTAGATGCTCTGCAGGAACTCTACTGTGCTCTAGAGTACAAGTGAATTTTGTACCACTTTGAAAAATAAAAAGTTTTTGATAACAGCAGACCCTGGTGTCTTTCTAATGCTTGCAGGTGTTAAAGGTCTGAATCTGATGTTACCTCCATATTCCATTTATTTCCACTTTTTTATTTACCTGCCACAACCTAACAATACCGCTTCTGACCTTAAATAAATCCACTGAAGCTGCTCTTGTCAGTGTTAGCAGTGCCTGCCTTATCACGAACCCAGAGGGCCAATCTCTTCTAATTTACCTAATGTCTTTCCAGGACAGGGAAGTGTTGACCAGCCTCTTTTCGAAATCTTCTATTGACTTGACCTAACACCGTATTTCAGCTCCCCTACAATTCTCTCCACCTTCTGGGAGTTTCAGACACTTGGCCTTACTTCCCTCTAGTCCTTGGACTTTTCGCCATCCTGTTTCCAATACACATCGCCGTACCTGTCACACAGCAGATAGCAGGTGCCCAAGGAAGATGGATGAACTCATTGTTGAAGCCCTGAATCTGATTATCCACAACACTATAGCTTATATTACCTGTTAGGCTCCCATATCTCCGCGGACTTTGTGCCATAACTCATCCCCTTTTACATCTCCACCTGGCCTCTACAATGTTTTTCACTCCTTTTTCACTCTTAGTTGGTTGCGTTGAAATACTTTTTAAGGTCAAAAATTATATACACATATAAAAATAGTTTGATTTCTATATGTTAGCAATGAAAATTTTAAAAGAAGAAACTAAAATTAGCAAATTCCCTTTGCAATAGCATCACACGGAATAGTCTTTAAGAGTAAGTGAGCTGAAGGTGAGACTTAAACAACTACAGACTACCAGCAATGATGAAAAAAAAAATAAAAGAAGACATGAGCAAGTGGAAATGCATCCTGTGTCCAAAGATTAGAATATTTAGCATTATTGAAGTATTCTGACTATCCAAAATATTTTTTTCAGATTTAACACAAACTCTATCAAAATATCTAAAGAAATGGAAAACTAAAATTAACATAGAATCACTGAGGACCTCAAATATCCAAAACAAATTTGAATACATAAAACGAAGCTGATGGTATCACAATTTCCTATTTCAAAACATATTACAGATCTACAATGGTCTAAACAACTGGTTTAACAACAGATGTGTCTGCCAAACGGGATAAGAACTCAAAAATAAGCCCATGCATACATGTCAGACTAATTCAGCCAGGCATCAAGAACACACCATGGAGAAAGACTACACAAACGGTGCTGTGACAGCTTAAAAATCACACACAAGATGATAAATTGGAGCTGTATCATTTTACAATACACAGAAAAATCAACTTATATGAATTATACATTTAAACTAAAAACTATGAAATAGCAGCACTCAGAGGCAGAGACAGGTGGACCTCTGAGTTCCAGGCCAGCCTGGTCTACAAAGCAAGGCTACACAGAGAAACCCTGTCTCAAAAACCCAAACCAAAACAAAACAAAACTCGGAAAACAAAACAAAACTATGAAACGGAAGAAAATACAGTGGGGATGAAAGCTTTAAAATATTGGCTGTGGCAATGGTTTCTTAGATCTGACATCAAAAATACAGGCAATAAAAGTGGGGAGGTGGGGAGAGGACTATATCAAACTAAATAACTTTTGCACAAGGGAAATGACAGAGTAAAAAAAGTAACCTATAGGACAGGATAAAAAGTACTTGCTAATTACATGTCTATATAAAAAATACATAAGGAACTATTACAATGCAGTAGCAGAAAAAAATGTGTATTTGAGTAGATTTTTCTTCAAAGAAAACATGCAACTCGCCACCAGTTTATAAAAAATTTCAAAAGTCCTAAACATCAAGGACATGGAAATCAAAGCATGGAGCAGAACCTTACAGCTCTTAAGATGACTGTTTAAGGAAAAAAAAATGAAACCAGAAAATAACTATAAAAATCATAAAATCCAACCATTTCATATCTGTGTATGTATGCAAAAGTATGCAGTGAACATCAGAGAGGTATTTGATGTTCATTGTGTACTATTTGATATAGTCAAGAGTGGGAAAATTTCCAAATGTCCTCTGGAAAATAAAAGAATGGACAAAAACAATGGGGATGATGGTCTCTCTCTGTGTGTGTGTGTGTGTGTGTGTGTGTGTGTGTGTGTGTGTGTGTGTGTGTGTGTGTAGGGGGGCAGGGAGGCAGGGGGCAGGAAAGAGTATATGTGCCGACATGAAAGTGCTCATTACTCAGCCATGAGAAAGATAATCCTTCATGTACTGGCTGGCCCATTGTGATGAGTGAAATAAGCCAATCAAAGGATAAACTCTAGGTGCATCCCACTGATTCCACTGACATACAGATCATAAGTGGCCAACTTCATAGATGCAAAGCAAAACACCATTGCAAGGAGCAGGGGGACAGGGGAACGAGCAGTTCAGCTGAGTTTTAGTCACGTGAGATGAAAATAGTGTTGCATCTCCGCTCCATGCTCATGGCCATGATATTATGTTGTGCACTTAAAAAAAAATGTGAGGGTAGATCTGTTGTGTGCTGTTAGCACAGTAATAAACGATGTAGATGAGAATTACTAGAAATGCAAGATCTGTTTCTAAGGCTTCTCCTCTGTAACTCTTTTTTGGCTTATTTTTTATTCTCTAGTATGCCCAAGGAACTACTCAGAATTTTCTTTCTTCTGTGTTAGTCTGCAACTTGAAGCCATCAACATGCAAGGCTCATGTGCTGTGTTCTCATCTCCAATTCTACTTTCCTGTTTGTTGCTGTGGTAAAAACATCATGGCTAAAGGGGACTTGGGAAGAAAAGGATTCCTTTGGCTTCCACGATCAGGTCACAGTTCATCCTGGAGGAATGTTAGGGCAGGAACTCGAGGAAGGAGCCTGAGACATTGCTCTCTTGTTTGTTCTTTCACTGGCTCATGCTCAGCTTTCCCATCCATCTTCCTAGGAATATATTACCCACAGGGGGCTGGGCCCTCCCAAGCCAACTAGCAATCAAGAACATGACCAAGACTTGCACACAGGCCAATCTGATTGAGGCACTCACCCATTCGATATTCTCTCAGGTAACTCTGGACTGTGTCAAGTTGACAGCGGAAGCTGACCAGAGACTCCCTCTGCCAGGCTTCCTTCATCTTCTCCACGACCTCCCATTCTTCCTACTCACAGTGTTCCCTCAACTATTTCCTCCTTTTCCATGGATGTCTCTACAATATGACCTGTCTTTCTACACTCTGGGAACAGGCCTCATTGACATCTTCCCTCATTTTGGTGGTGAGATAAGCCCTTTTCACGAAAAGCCAGTTGGATGTTCTATTGACCCAACTTCTCTATTTTAGTTTCTTTTTTAGAAAGGGTCTCACCATGTAGCCCTGGCTGGTCTGTAATTTGTTTTGTAGACCAGGATGACCTCCGGCTCACAAAGATCCATTTTCCTCTGTCTCCTGCTTTCTGGAGCTGAACGTGTGCACCACACCTCAGCTATTTACTTAATGTTTTGCCTAAGATAACTGTCAGTCATCAAGGAAGGACCGGCTCCATATACCTTTCACACACCCCCAACAAGTCTCTAAATTTATTAATTCTTTAAAGGTGTATGTGTGTGTGCGCACATGTGTGTGAGAGTTATATAAATTATTCTCACAAATGGCATTAGTAACATCCCGCTTGAGGAATTTTTCCTCCATTGTCTAGTTTTATAATTCAGCATGGCTTATAAATAATGGTCTTGACGTGTAACAAGTTGGTCTTAGGAATGTGAAACAATGATGTGTGTCTTCAGTAGAAATAAGAGACAATTTGAATCATAATCCATAGCCAGTTTCTAGAAATATATCTCCAAATTTCCCTAAAGGGATTTAAAAGTAGACACAAACCATTGGTGCATAGAAATGGAAGCTCATTTACCAAATAGACTAATAATCGAATGACAAACATGGATAACTCAAGGCAGAGAAGCGTGTTCCTGACACTTAGATTACAGCAGCACGGAAATGCATCAGTGGGACAGGAAAAGCACCAGATGGGCTTAAATACATCAGAGAACCAGGCTGCCCATTAGCAGACAAAGTCTGATACTGGAGGCTGTGTGCAAGGTGCGTGTGTTTACACATTGTGGATGTTTTCTTCACAGTGCAGCCTCGTCAGTTCATCCACAGGTGGTTGAATGTAACAGAAGAAATCCAAAGACAGTCAATGTCCACTTGGCTGCATTTTTTAAAGTAAACATTTTGCTTAACTCTTGACGGTAAGAGAAAAAGAGAAAGAATGCACCAGAATATGCTTCAATCTCATTTTCAAATATAAGCCATGTAAAATGACTCATTTTGTAAAAACTGAGATGTTAAAGTAATTGCTAAGAAATGAAATATAGGAGAGAATAGAAAATTAGGTGTATTGTGACCTGGCCTTGCCTCATCACGTCTGCGGTTGAGGTGAACAGCAGTTCCTTCAAGTAATGGATAGACTGATATTAAAGTACAAGGGAGCAGAATGGCAGCTCCCTGTCTCCACAATGGGTTAGGTGCAACCTGTTTAAGAAAATACATTATTTCTCAAAATTGATAAGGCTGCTATTGATGAGTACCACAGAAGTACAAGAAGGTTGAATTGGCTCTGTTACAATGAGAAGTAAGTATGGTGTATGGACAGTACTCTCATTCTGCCATTCTTTACTAAGCAGAGTCTTAGTGAGGCTTGAAAACTAAAACCTTGCAAAACCACCTCAAACTATCTTTTCCACTTGCTTATAGCCCTCCTTCTTCCCACACAAACTCTCTTCCTAGCTTCACTTCCCTACTGCTGCTGTATTCCTTGGTCTGCTTTCCCTAAGGTCTTCCCACGTCTCACACTCCCTTCTACTCCATCTCTGACACACATCAACTCGCTTCTTTCATCCAGGCCTACAAATATCCTCCTGTCTCTTCTAGATCTTCTCTGTGAGGCTATGTTTAAGTCCTCTGCTAATCTACCTTGTCCAAGTTTTTTTTTCTTAGTTACTTTCTCTTTTTTTTTTACATTAATTACATTTTATTTGCTTTGCATCCCAGCTGTAGCTCCCCTCACTTCCTCCCAATCCCACCCTCCCTCTCTCATCTCCCCCCATACCCCTCTCCAAGTTCACTAATAGGGGAGGTTCACTTCCCCTTCCATCTGACCCTAGCTTATCAGGTACTTGTCCAAGTTTTATATAAGAAAATCTATCCATGTTCTTTTTTATGTCCTTCTTACTAGATCTTTAACCAAATCCCAGAATGCCTAAAGTTTCTCTGGCATCTTCTACAAACACGTGTGTATTACATATTGTATTCCAATTGTTCTTTAGATTGGTAGAGTATGCATAGGCAAGCACTCAATATTTATTAATAAATTTAAATTGCAGACATGAGAACAAATGAATGTAAGCTTTGCTGATATGTTGATTTTTCTTGAGAGATACCAAATTAATATTTACTTCTATGACTATTTAGTTACCCACTAAAGACGAATTACTGAAAAATGTCAGTAAAGCAATTATGGCAGAAAAGAGGAAGAATAAATATAGACAACACTCCTGCACAAATTTTAGGAAATAATTATGAAAGAAAATGTCACCCTCAGAGAAAATAGAAATCACTCAATATACAAATATAAATAGAGAGTCTATGGGGAAATCAAATTTCCAATTATATACCTTTTTTTCCTATGATGTGAAATGCAGGCATTAAAGAGCATATATTTAAACATTCTTGGCACAGGATCCAGGGCAATAAGTGGTCAGTACATAATTGCAAATGTCACTCAACTTTGGTAGCTTCCTGGTTCCACTGCCACCAAGAAGTAAAGCAAAAGGAACTCAGCCTCTGTTCAAAACAGACCATGGCACTGCCACTAAGTTGAATACAATTAGAATTACAATTAAATGTTATATCATTTTTGAAAGAAAATTATTTCTCCATCAAGTTTTACAATGGCCTTTGGCATAGCACACTGAAATTGGGACCTGAAAATAAAATCTCAGTTAAATGAAAAGCTCAAATTAGCTGACAATTTTCATACTTCAGAATCTCACCATGTATATTTCTCCAGTGACCTTTCTAATGACAAAGCAAGAAACGATAGTCAATTAAATTTATATCCCAAGGCACACTATAAATTTGTCAGGCTCAAAACAAATGCACTGTGAAGTCCATAAAATCAGTTCTAGGTACCAAGGAATGGGTAAGAAGGGAGTCAGTTAGTCCTTAGTCTTCACATGAACACTGAGTTAATGATGCTCTTATCTATGTGAGGATGGAGAACTAAGAATGGGCTTCAGTGCTCCTTACCATCACCTGTTAAAGTACTCCCCATTTGTTTCAGCTTCAATCCCCACAGTACAATATGACCCCACTTTAAGTCATGCAATTCATACGTGTGTTAGGGCCCCTTAGTAATTTCTGGAAAGCCGAGACATGGGCAAAATGGGTCTTACTCTGTATGTGTAGTCTTTTGCACATGTGTGCAGGGAAAGGCACATGTGTTTATGCATTTGTAGGTCAGAGGTCAGCGTTGGGTGCCTTCAATCACTCTTCACCTTATTTCCTAATACAAAGTCCCTCACCAAACCTTGAGTTTGATGGCCAGCAAGTCCCAGGGATCTTATTTCCACGTCCCCAGCTCTAGGATTACAGGTAATGACACTATGCCCAGCGTTCGCATGAGTGCAGGGGGTCAAATCTAGGTCCCTCTGCTTGTACACCAGGCATCTTAACAATGGGGCCATCTCCCCGACCCCTTCATCACCTTTTGATGAGGCGGTGTAGTATAAGATTGAGGGTCTCAGTGATCATTCACTCCTGGTGATGACATCATGTCTTGTCCTTAGTTTGGTCAAATTCTCATTTCATGTGGATTTTTGTTTCCTGCTTTCAACATTCGCAAAAGCATTTATAAAGTCCCGCTTCCCAGTTAACTTCTAGCGTTGCGCTTTGGTTGAAAGTTAACCAAGGCATCGTCTGTTTCAGAAGCCAGTTATAAAAGAGCCACCAGGGGTTTCAGAATGGCAAACAGGGTAGACACCAGAAGCTGTGGAAGAGAGGAAACAGGATGGGAGCCTACTATAAAGGGTCCTCTGAAAGGCTCCACCCAACAGGGGATCAAAGCAAATGCTAATATTCACAGCCAAACTTTGGGCAGAGCACAGGGAGTCTTATGTAAGAAGAGTGGGGTGGGGATAGAGGGACATGGAGGGGACAGGAGCCTTACAAGGAGACCAACAATCCCCTGATCCCAGGGTTCCTGCAGAGACTGATGTGCCAATCAAGGACCATGCATGGAGAGGAGGATATAGACCCCCTGCTCAGATGTAGCCAAGTAGCAGCTCAGTCTGCTTGTGGATGGCAGAGTAAGGGGAGCAGGGGCTGCCTCTGTCCTGAACTCAGTTGCCTGTTCTTAGATTACTTGTCCCTGGTGATGCAGCCTTACCAGGCCACAGAGGACAAGAATCCAGGCAGACCTGATGAGACTTGGTAAGTTATAGGCAGATGGCAGAGGAAGAGATGGCAGAGGCGATAGGAGGGAAAGGGGAGGGAAGTTGGGACTGGGCAGAGTTGAGGTAAGAGGCTTCAATCCAGATATATAATGAATAAGTTGTAAAATAAATAAATAATAAATAAAGTAAAAAATGAGGGAACAACACAAACTTTAAAAGAAAAAGAAGAAAGAAATTCTCTAAAACAACAGCAACAACAAAATACCCAAACAAAGCAATGTCAGACATAAAGTCTACAAAAAAAAAAAAAAAAAAAAAGCCACCAGGCAATTTTCTTTAAGGAGCAGATACATGCCTGGTCTTTCAGGAAAATTTTGACATTATAATAGTTTTTAGCTTTCAGTCTATTTGGGGAGCTGCCTAAAGATTAACCCATGTCTAATCTTCATCAACTTTGCAGGGGAAAAAAATCCTACATGTGAATTGAGTTTGAAGTTCAGCTACTGACACAAATGAAACCAAATTCCCTTCTAAGCCTGAACAGGTGTTTCTCAGGTATAGGTGTCTACTTTAGTTTGGCATTTCCCATGCAAAACATGAATCTGGTATTTTCACATCATAAAGGCTCCTAAAAGCATATTTCATTGGCACTAGAAATTATTAGAAATAAAACACTTCTAGAAACTTATATTTTGCCTCTCCATATTTTGTAAAGATTTCTCTCATATTTATGTTCAAAATAAATTTCTATCTTCCATTAACATTAAATATTTATCTAGATGTGAAAACATGGTGGTATATTAGAAAGTCTAAGCTAAAGTTTAAACCATTAGGAAAGCAGACAGGTTGTGGTTGCTATTTTTATGTAAGCAGGGGTAGAAGAAAGCTCTTTAAGAATCACTCAGCGACTCCAAACACAACATTTTCAACTGCAGCAATAGCGAGAGAGAATTCGGCGTCAGTATGAGGCCGTGTTTCAATTATATTTCCTGCAGAAAATAACTGAGACTTGTGTGAACTCTTCCCTCCATAATACCTTGACCCATTTGTAGAAACCCACCTGCTGGCAACCATGATAAATCTCTGCCAGTCACCGTCTCAAGTCAGAAAAAATACAACAAACAGATCAGGATCTTCAAAAACACCATAAAAAGCAATTTCTGTGATTTAATCTCAAATTTTGCTCAGACTGGAATTAATTGAGGCCTGTCATTTTAGTGACAAAGAAAGTGTTTATTCAAAATCCCGTTACTGAGAGTCCACCGCTTATAAAGTGCTATCAAGAAAAGAAAGAAGATTTGGGCTGAGTCTCTGTTTCTACTGTGATGTCAACCATCTCACTCTAAGGAAAGGGTCATAATTACTACAGGCTTAATAAAGAGAAAAGACAGTCAGAGCAGGATGGGAAAGAATCATAAAGAAACAAGTATCACCTTGGGGGAGATGTTTAATTAATACTAATTAATGATGAATGATAGAGAAAGGTATGAAAAAAAAAAAACTTTCCAAGCAAAACTATTTCATCTGAAGATTTGGTTCTTAGGGAGTACTTAAAGATCTCAGGTAGCATATTGCTTCCTGCTAGAGCGTTCACCTAGTATGCGCTAGGCCCAACCCTCAATAATGAAAAAAACATTTTTAATCAAGTAGGAAAATAGCCTTGTCAATATCTCTTTTAGAAAGATAACATTGATGGCAGTTTATTTATGATCTCCTGAGGAAAATCTGTCCACTCTGGTCAGGGATGGACAAGGAACAAGAAAATCAAGTAGGGTTGATTGATTTTCAGTTCATATCTATCATTTCAAGTGTGTTGTTTTCGTAATGTGAATAATATCTTAGTTCAACAGAACATGTGCATAATTTAAGAAGAGGAAGAAAGAACATGTACCTTCCTCCAACTGTTTGATTTCTCCCAAACATTTCAAGTCTAACACAAAGAATAATATTAACACCACCTGCATCTTCTATCTATGTGGATATTGGAGATGGTACCTACAGGATGCCTTGGGAAATAGTGTATGAAATCAGATTGGGTTAAAGAAACGTTGCTATCAACCTAAAGTTTGTATTACACTGAAGAGGTAGAACAGTAGCATATAATCGATAACTAAACTTAAAAGTGATGTGTTTGGTTGACAAGTGTTAATCTCCATTGTTAACTTGACTGGATTTAGAATCACTTTAAAAACTCCCTTCAGTGTTTATGTCGGTAAGAGCATTAACAATGAGGACTAACTAAAGAGAAGAGATCCGCCCTGAAGAGAGGCAGCACCATCAGAAAGGCTGGAATCCTCAGATAAATAAAAAGGAGGAAAGGGATAGTCAGGTTGGTGCCACCACTATCGGTTTTCTGCTTCTTGGTTAGCAGCCTGTACCAAGGCGTTCCCATTACCGTGCCTTCCCCACCGTGACGGACTGTGTTCCTCTGAACTGTGAGCCCAAATACTCACTTTTTCCCCCTAAGCACTTTCTTTGCACACGTATTTAGTCACAATAATGCTAAAAGGAAACCAATATAGAAAATCAGCACAGAGCAAGGCTATGAGGTCTGGGTGACTAGGTGCATTTGGTGCTTGTGGAGCAATGTGGAAAAGTTAGAAGCTGTGGGCTAGTGGAAGCCTAGAGTGCTGTAACCAGAGCTTAATGAATGACTCTCATGAGACCTTGGAGGACCACATTCTGGTAGAAATGTGGACTTTCAGGTCAGGCTCAAGAGGTTCTAAAGGGAGCAAAGGCTCTGTATTAAATGAACTAGAAACCAATGCTGTCACATTCTGGAGAAGGGGGTCACAATCTGCCTGGAATCCACCCATGTCCTGATAACCTGAATGGGGGAGTTGACTGGGTTATTTAGAAGATAAAATCTCAAAATAGATTAGCATTCAGACTAAGGCATGGTTCCACTGCTCAGGTTCACAGTGAAAGATAGCAAGAAGCAGAGCAGAAAAGCAGGCAAGATGTATAATTTGGTCAGGAAAGGTGCATAAAGTTTCAGATGAGGAGGTCTAAACCAAGTATTTGCACCAGCTAAGGAGGTTAACACAAGGATAAATCCTCTCTTTTCACTAGGACAATAAGAAAGTAGCATTGGGGACAAGCCTCTACCATCGAAGACTCTAGTTTGTAAAAATAAATACTCATTTTAATGAAAGAACTGGACTTAGAGGACAAGGAGAGGTGCTGCTGGATCAGAACTAGACACCCGGGGCTGTGATAGGACTCGGTGGTTAAGCGCATGCGTTCATTGCTCTTGCAGGGGACTCCAGTTCCATTCCCAGCACCCGCGTCGTAGTTTACAATCAACCATAATTCTAGTTCCAGTATAAACGACGTCGCCCTCTGACCTCCAAGGGCGCCAAGCATGCACATGGTGCACATATATACATTCAGGCAAGACACTCATCTGCATAAAATTAAATTAATTAATTGGGAATAAAACAACCACCTAGGGAAGTGTTTTCCCATGTTCATCTACCCAGGTGCACAAAGCACACTCTTGTTGCGGTAGATGGGAGCCAGACTACATGCTGAGCTGGGAGCAAAATGTGGTGGTGTGTTCCCCAGGGTGCAGGTTCTGAGGCACAAGAAACCCAAGAGTTATGGGGTCATAACAGCTTGCACCAAGGTTCCTAAAACCGCTTAAGCCAAACAATGTGTACCAGGATTAGAATTTCCATGAGGCGGTTCTAAGAGTCCCCTCTGTGAAGTAGTACGGGTTAAAACCCAAGCTGTGATGAAGACCCGAGGGTACTGGAGATGCCAAGACCCTGGTTCATCTTCCAAGAAAAGCTGCAGGGGTAGGGGCAACCAAGAAAGAGACTGTGTGATGTAAATAGAGGAACGGAAGGTGGAGCTACTCTCGGCTGTGAGTCCCTGATGTTGCTCTTTAAGTCTCAGATGTCAGGTAAGAAGCTGCAGGAGTCAGTCTTGTTTTGCCCTGGTCTTTTCTTACTACACTTCTCTTTTGGGAATGGGAATATTTATTCCGTGCCAACAGATATTGGAAGTATGCAAATTAGATTTAAAATGTATTATCTTGTGGGAGCTCACCACTAAGAGTTTGCTTTGACATCCAGAAAAGACATTAGAGTTTTGAAGAGTGCTGAAGCTGTTGAGAAACGGGCGACTCTTGCTGATGGACTAAATACATTCTGCATTATGAGATGACCCTGGATGTTTGAGGACCAGGGATGAAATCTATGGCTTAAAAGGGATACACTCTGATGTCAAGTTGACCAGGGATGTTTCGTGATGGTTAATTTTTATGGTCAACATGACTGGATTTAGAATGACCTTGAGGACACTCCTCTGTGCATGTCCGTGAGGGCCTTTCCAAAGAGATCTAACTCAGAAGGAAGGAGGGGACAAATGCAGCAGCACTGTCCCTTGGGTTTAGGTAAGAACTGAACTAAATGAGGGTCACATGAACATTGGCATTCTCTCTCTCCTTCCTGCCGACTGCAAGATGGAGCCACTGCTGTCACAGTAGTGAGCCATGTCCCTCTCAACTATGAAGTGAAATAATCCATCCTGTCAATTAGTACCCCATATTCTAAATATTCTTAAATAGATTGGGAAGGTAGGGACCCTGAGAAAATTTTAATTCTTGGGCATAAATCAAATTGGTGTGACGTGACCCCAACAGATAAAGTTTCAAAATAAGACAAAGTTGAAAATGAAAATTACTAAGTTGGGACTAAAAGAAAAATCACAAACAAAACAACTAGATGCCTATGGCTTCATTCAGTCCCTTCATTATGCTTATTTGCAAGTAAAGTCAATTTAAGTAGCCCGGAGAGCAGAGGTCCCTCCAAGATCTCGGTTTCCCTGTTGAAATGGCATAGTCGCACAAAGATTGATAACTTGCAGCATAATGTGTATTTCCAACCGCTCAGCTGTTTCCCAGTCCAAGTAACACATTTCGCTGACCGTTATCTCTCAGTGAAGGGGATTTCCTGCCACAGCAGAGGAGTTAATGTGTATTCCTGTTAATATACCTATGTGCATCTGCCATTTGTGAAGTGTTTCACTCAGGATTTAAATTTTCTTCTTAAAGCTTTCCTAGAGCCGGCTTTTTTCCACACCGCATAAGTGAATACAATAAACTATTTATTTAAAACTTGGAAATAAGGAAACGCGATGGCCTTGTACCACTTTACTGTCAAACTGGAATACTGACAGGCCTTCACAGAGCAACTGTAAATTATAAAGGGAAATGCATATTTGCGCACTGTCTTTCTCCATGTCCAGGCTCTTTGTGGCTTCATACCAATTTGCAAGCCTCTGTCTGTTAGAACAGCTAGTTGTTTCTAGCTTGTACAAAGACAAGCCCCAGGTTTCTACAGGCGTCACGCTGTAGAACCCTGGCCACTTTTTACACTACTGTTCTGTCACCCTATGCCACTATTCTTCACTTCTGTGTTTAGAGAGACACCATCTCTTGAAGTCTTTTTTGGAGTCAACGTGAATAGTAGCATGCTTTCCTACTCATTGAAGGAATAAATATTTGGCATATGATTGCTATATAATTGTGTGTGTTATCTTTAATTGCTTTAAAAATTCTTTTGAAGTGACTGATATACGGTGAGGACTAAATGTCACATGTGATCATTAACTCACTGCTTTTTAAAGCCAAAAAAAATGAAAAATATTGTACAGTCATTCCCCTTATTATAAGAGGTACACTGTAAGATTCCCCCAGGACATACCTGAAACTTTGAAAAACACTAATGGTATATGTCTGTTTTTCCTTCTTCATACTCACCTGCAAAAAGGCTTGACCACATATTAGGTATAAGAGAGCAATAACATTACCCCAGAATTAAATACAACAATGTGTGTGCTATAATAAAAGTTATTTTAAACTTATAAACATTTGTTTCTGGAAATTTTTGTTTAATATTTCCAGGCAATGGTTTGTTGTAGGTAACTGAAACCATACAAATCAAAACTATAGGTAAGGGGAATGACTGTTGCACATATTTAAAAAACAAAAACAAACAAGAAAATGGTCTGATTGGGTAAGTATCAAAACAATAGGAATTACAGCTTGCTCTACAAGTTACTAGTCTCCAACTACCTCCATCTCTTGGTTGGGGGAACTTAGACCATAAGCCCTCACAGCTAAGCTAGACTCAACCTTCAAAACTCCACAGTTAATAAACTAAGAATACATAACTCATTTGTTCTATGAGACCCTTAATTTATGCTTCATTATTCACTGACAGCCTTTGATTTTTCTTTATTCTGTATGTGGTGTCTTAATTTTGATTGTCCCATGAATCAATCAAGTTCTAAATGGCTGAAATTGTCCCAGGATCCCCATTCTTCCAAACAGTTTTTTAAAAATTGTATTCAGTTATATGCAGAATTCTATAGGCTTCACCTCTGTGAAAGTGTGGGTGATAAGAAATAATAGAATTTTTGACTTCTGACTTTCCTAACTGTTGAAATTTCTAATTGAACTTAACTCCCATTTCATTTTAATCTGAAATATATGCTCAATCAGGCATCACCAGCCACTTTTGGACAAGGCATTACTATTATTGTTCAGTTTAAAGCATTAAAAATACTTAGGAAAAGAAAGCATATGTTTTCTTAAACATATGTGAAATACTGCCAGTTTCCACGCTCTGCTTCTCTGTCATGCCATTTATAGAGCAAATACACCTTTAAATTGAAACATGTGGCAGTGAACACAAGTGAATTTTTTATCTTTTTCTTTCTACAACCCGCTGATTGGTGCCCACTCCCACACATCTGGCTGGGATGACAAATCATAAAAACTATGTCTCCAGCATCACTGTTAGAGAAGGCTCTAATGAACTCTTCTCCATCCAACGCCTTCACAAACTCACCATGCTTTGCCGCTTACTCTGGTATACTGGCTGGATAGTGTGTAGATTTATTTATGGGCCATAACCTTTAGCTACCAAATGGAAAAAACAAAACAAAACTCCCCATGCCTCCCTGTATTTTTCTCCCTTTTTGGCAGAAAATAAAACTGAGATGTATTTCCACAGTAAATCCAAATGTCTTCTGTATTACCAGGTTTTAAAAGGTTATGTACGTTAGCTATTACATCATTGTTTGAAGTACATTAGCGCTCTTGAAAACAGCTGCCTTCAATCTCCATTCTCGTAAAAAGAGCAACCGCACAGTCTGTGCTTTTTCTAATGGCTTTAAAATGTATATTAAGTTAGAAAATCTGATCCACGCTAATGTTTGTGTACCATAATATAGAATATTAATGGAAAGCATAAAGGAGTAGAAATCTCTACAAAACAGGGCAGAAGGAGAAACTTCTGTTTCTCAGAGTGTTTTGGTCTCCAAATGCTTCCCTTTGGCAAGAGAGATTTTTTTTTAATAAAAAGCTTTATGAAGCAAAGTTACTAATAGATGTGTGTATTTAGCACAAGATGGGAGAATAGACTAGAGCCATTGATTCTGACAAACTTTTCTAGATGAAAGAAGTTGTGATGCCAGGTGGTGGTGGCAGACACCTTTAATTCCAGCACTCTGGAGGTTGTAAGTTTGAAGCCAGCCTGGTCTACAGAGTTAGTTCCAGGACAGCCATGGCTACAGAGAGAAACCCTGTCTTTAAAAAAAAGGAAAGGAAAGGAAAGGAAAGGAAAGGAAAGGAAAGGAAAGG
>NW_026596034.1:28060405-28146888 GCF_907164565.1 Psammomys obesus | reverse complement strand
AAAGGAAAGGAAAGGAAAGGAAAGGAAAGGAAAGGAAAGGAAAGGAAAGGAAAGGAAAGGAAAGGAAAGGAAAGGAAAGGAAAGGAAAGGAAAGGAAAGGAAAGGAAAAGCAATAAAGAAAAGAAAAGAGAAGAAAAGTTGTGGCCTTCATTTGTGCTTAGAGGTGATCTGTCTTCTAGGACTGAATTCTCACTGAAGACTGCCCTACTGTGTGCAGGAACCTGGAAGACCCAGGTAGCTTGGGCTAAATGTTAGTACCAAATAAGAATTCCTAGGGCTTCAAACAAGCTTCCCTCCAGCAAAAGTGTCCACAAACATTGGGTGCACTTTTTTCTCTCTCTCTGAAGAATGTGACCTTTTGGATGTAACTGGGAACACTATCTGGCTTACTTGTCTGGAAAATGGAAAACTCATCCTTGCACAATATGTCCCTAATATCTAACTCACGGTGCAAGAATGGAATTTTCAGAGGGCCATCAATATTGCTACTTATTCATCCTTTACTCTCTTTGGGAGAATAAACACAAAATAAAACCCAGTTTGGTTTTGGTTTTGTTGTTCTTTTAATGAGAGGATAAAATGCCAGCAGTTGCAAGAAGCTTTTTCTGCAGGACGAAATTCATCACAAATGTCACTAACACTGCACTGTGGGTCACAGTGAAAAGAGAAGTACTGAGCATTTCTTACATGACATTAGTTGCCTGAGCCATGGAGAGAACACATATATGCATACTGATGTTCCTAGTAAGAAGAATGGAATTGAATACTGTGTTTGGCTTTCATAAGCCTGAAGGAAATGGAAAGATTTTATGAAAATAAAAGTACAATGTCCAGAAGCTTGGTGGAACATTTTTCTTTTTTTCTCCAAATATTATTAGCAATGATTTTTAAGATTTATTTTTTATTGTTAATTAAAACGTGTGGGGGTTATGTTCATGTAGGTACAATTGCACATGGAGGTCAGAAGAGGGCATTGGCTCCCTGGAGCTGGGGTTCCTGGCTGTTGTAAACTGGGAACTGAACTCGGGTCTTCTGCAGGACCAATACATGCTCTTAATCACAGAGCCTCCTCTCCATCTCTTTCATGGTTCTCTTCAAGGAGATTTTGAGCTTGACCCTACTAAGAGTACAAACTCAGGTTCTACACGAGCAGCAAGCATTGTAAGGGGTGAATGAATTCACAGCTCATTTTGGAATGTACAGTTTGTCAACTGTGTTCAAGGGCTTTGTACACAAAAGAGTGATGGAGGAAAATACTAGAAGAAGAAAAAAATGAGTCATGATGCCTGAGGAGCTGAGGAAAGTGTTTGCAGTACATATTGATGGAAAGGAAGAGAAGGAAAATTATGCTAAGGCAGTTAGATGCAATTGGATCACAGGAAATAAAGCTATTTGATTATTAAAGTCACTTTGTTATTGTTTTATTTAGTTTGTATTTGCTTAATTTCTTTCAATCCTCAGCTCTGGCATTTTCTTGCATACACCTTAAAATTTATGCAAACTATCCAAAATGTTGATTCTCAATCTCTCAAGCAATGATTCCTGAGAATTCAATTTTCACTGATAGCAAACTAATAATATACATATTTAAAACACCTTGCTGTATTAGTGATACATAACGGATAAATTATTTTTTATCTCCTTTCTTGATTTATTTTTAGCTTCAATTGCACTGCCTTTGAATAAAGACACGCTTGGTATTAAAGAGACTTATAAGGAGTGGACAAGGTGGCTCAGCAGGTTTGCCAGCTAGAGGAAGAATCTACCTGAGAATCCAGGTAGAGGAAGGGATATATCCAACTCCAACTCTATAAGGTTGTCCTCTGACAGCCACATGAGCGTTCACACACATGATAAAAAAACACACAATAACAGTAAATGAAAGTATGTATGTGTGTACATATTTATTAAAAGGACATGAATATATTGCTCGAAATTATCTCATGTATATGAAGACATATATATATGCCTGGGCTGCAGTGTAAAAGCCTTGTTTCCACAATCATCACAATCAACACTGTCATCATTGTCATTGTCATCATCATCATCACCATCACCGTCATCATTACATATATATATTCCAATAGTGCCTGCTTTGCCTTGACAAGATCTTAAAAGTCATTGATAAAACATGATTCTTTAAGCACCTCGTTTGCCTAAATATAACATAATCTCAAAGGTGTTCAAAAGAATATCCAGGCTTTATAACTCACCAAACAAACAGGAGTGATCATGGAAAATTCCAGAATAGTTCTTGCATTTAAAGCAAAATAATAACTGAGCGTCCTGAAAAAAAAAAAAAAAAAAAAAAAAAACCTCCAAAGATACAAAGTGTAGCTACCCCCAAGCTTGATAAGCATTCTCCGACTTATCGCTGATACGTCTTTTGACGTTCTTCATTGGGAAGACAAGTTCTGGATTCCCTGTCTAGAGCAGGGAACATCTCAGGTGTGATATGTTTGGGGGACTAAAACCAGAAGACCTAGGGCTTGTCTTCATCAGACAGGGACGTTGTGATGGTCATTTCATGAATGTTTAACACATGTTTTTGAAGGATTCTTGTTCATTCAGTCCATCAGTAAATAACACAGGCCCTCTGTGGCCTAAGTACGTGAAGATGTGAGAGATGTAGAGAGTGACATAGACCGGCTACAGTCACGGGGAGCTTCCCGAGAGCATCTCACTGGTCCTTGCTGATTAGATCACCAATGAATTCTAGGCGTGGCCAGGATGCGGTCAACTTCATGCAGAGTCCCCCTCTCTGTGTCCAAACAGACAATTGATTTGAGGAGGAGACAATCAGAACTGGTTGGCATTAGTACTACCAAATACAGAGGAAGAATATTCAAGGCGGAACAACTGTGATGTTCACATGGGTGATGCCATTCACCGGAGTACACCACATCACCTCAACATAGAAAAACAAAAGTGGCCAACTTCAAGTCCCGGTTTCCAGAGCTATATACGTGTCCAAACTTTTAACCATATTGATACATTGGCCCCACCTGGAAATAACTAACATTTGGAATTCTGATTCAGAGACTGAGAACAAATATTAAATGCTTTCTTTGAAGAGTAATTTAAAGCAACCACATATGATATAATAATTAAATATAATATATATTTAAATATTACCAATCCTTGATAAAAATAATAATTTTAAAGTCTGAATTTCCAGATGTGCTGAAAAAGAAAGACAGCCCAACTCAATTTTATCTCCTTTGCAAACTTAAATGTAACGCTTGTCCACTGACGAAGTCTACGTTAGTCTTACAGGCTTTAGCCAGCTGCAAGCACTTGTCTCTGCATTCTTGCAAAGGCAAAGGCTTAAATGTCCTGTCCGAGTAAGTTTGGATTGCATTCACACATCTGCTTTAGTTGGCAGAGGCTAGTGGGTATCATGTTTTCTTTTCCTGACTACAGCGGGCTTGGTAAATCCATAGAAAATCTCCCTGGAGTTTTCCTTTGTCTTCTTCTCTTGTGGAAAATATTTTGGAAATAAAGGAACATATGGCCGTCTTTAAGAATACTGAAGTATCAGCCAAGTAAGATGGCTTACTGCTGTAATCCCAGTACTTGGGAGACTGAAGTAGAATTGGCAGAAGTTCAAAGTCAGTTTGGGTTACAGAGCGAGTTCCTAGCCAGCCTAAGCTGCAGTGTAAAAGCCTTGTTTCCACAATCATCACAATCATCACTGTCATTATTGTCATCATTGTCCTTGTCATCATCGTCATCACCACCATTATCGTTGTCATTATAAAGGTACAATATCATTAAAAAGCAAAGGAACTAAAATGGAACCTATTACATTAAGATTTGACTTTCGATTCAAAAGGTGTTTATTATAAATTAAGTGTGGTGGTACATATCTGTGCCTTTAGGGCTTAGGAAGTAGAGGCAGAAGAATAAGGCCATCTGAGCTCAAATGTGAGCTGGATCCTACTCTGGGCTACATGAGATTATGTCTCCAAATCCCACACATTTTCTTAAAATTATAAATTATTTTTAAATTACAGAAAGAGAGAGAGAGAAGGAGAGAGAAAAAGTCTGTCTGTGTAGATTGAATTCCAGAGAACAACTTACAAGCACTGATTCTTCCTGCCATGTGGGTCCCAGGGACTGAACTCAGGTCATCGAACTTGGCCATGAGCACCTGCACAGGCTAAATTATCCCAATGGCCTCAGAATTATTATAGATTCCTTAAGCAAACTATCATATCCTCCTTTTAGAGCTATGAAGAAATATCATTTCCATAATTTTTCCACAAATAAATACTGGCAAATAATAGCCTCATTCTGAAGTTTTTGAGACACAATTTTCCACCGTAAAATATCTCCGTGGCAGAAAGCCACATAGAAACTTTGAATGTGTCTAAAACATAGTGTCCACACAGTTAGGGAAGGAGGCAGGGTCAGCAATATGTATACAACCTTAACATTCTCCATGTCCCGAGAATCACCCTCCCCTTAGTTCTGCTAATTAACATTAATTTTGAAAAGGTTTAGGAGCAAGTTGCTGCCCCTCGGCTAGGTGAGCCCATCAGCTTCTGTGAGCTCATGACCTTCACAGTTGAAGAAGTTAATTGCCACCAGTGTGCTGTCTGTCAGAGGAGATAGCTGGTGGACTGTTAAGACAGCCTCGCAGTAGTTGAGATATTTCAAAGCAATGTGGTCTTCTACCAAAACCGCAAGGTTTAAAAAATAAAAATAAACAGTCCCCTATAGTGATGTGCATGCACAAACACACACACACACACACACACACACACACACACACACACACACACCACCTTCAAATTAGGTTTAAAAGAATTCTTAATTTTAAACCTGAATTACAACTCTATTAGTAAGATAAATATTATAACCAATTTTTAAGCCTTGAAGGTATCTAGAAAGAATATGGCTTATGGGAGGAAGAATGTATGTGCATAAACATATATAAGAAGAAAAGACACCGCTAAGATGGATGTTTTCTAACATGTATAAATAGACATTGTGATGCGCAGACTGGTTGAGACAAGACATCTTTTAGACTTCAAAAGCACTGTTGCCACATTTGCTAATATTTCATATTTACAAAGGCAAAACCACTATCCAAATTAATGGTAGTAATTAGCAGATTGGGTTTCTCACCACAGGCAAATGTCTGTCTTTTAGTGTTATAAATGAGCATTTAAGGGTGGTAGCAGCAGGTGGCATATTCTCTGAGAACAAAATGATTATTTAACATAGTTTTATGAAGAATGAGATATCCATATTAATTACCACTTGAACACAGATTATGTAAATAAATTCTTAATATTCTATTTTATTTAATGTTAATTTAACCAGCCTGTGAAAAACACTTGCGAAAGTTTTTACTTGGCAATTTTGCTTGGTTTTCCATTCAGATGATAGAAGAAATTATAAATCTGGCCCACTAGATTTAAGTGACAAGTCTCTTCGTATTTGCTGCAGGAGGTGTTTTGTGTTCCCCATGTTGGAGGACTGGTCCCCGGTGTCAGATAGAACTAACCTGAAAGAAGTAGCACCCAGAGTCCTGAAGAACTGGCTCAGCAGTTATTAGCATGTGCTGACCTTGTACGGGACCCAAGTTCTGTTCCTTACACCCACCTCTAATTTTAGCTCGAAGGGGTCTAACATCCTCTTCTGGCCTCCTTGGGTACCTGGACACCCATACATAAACTCACCTGCATATATACACAGACATACAAACAATTCAATTTTTTTAAAATTAAAAAAAAAAAAAATTAAGTGGGAACCCTTAAGGCCAGTTGGGGGTGTGTCCTCAGAAGAAACTGGGAGGTCTTAGCTTTTGTGGCCTCCTCTCTGACCCTGCGACTCCTCCTTTTCATACAGGTGCCACCATGATTTGATAGGGCCAAGAGAGCCAGAGCTGAGTCTTTAGTGTCAGACCCTTGAACCTCCAAAACCATGACCTAAACAAAACTCTTTCCTTAGTAGAAATAATCTTCTTCTGGTAATTTGTTACAGCAGTACAAAATCCACTGAGATATTGCTATAGTTACACATTAAGAAATATATTGTTCGCCTGAAACATAGCTTCAATATTTAATATTTACTTTATTAATTGACATAATTTCTAATAAGACTTTAACAAGTTACCTGTGGATTATACTGATGAGTGAAAAGAACAGGAACCTAAGCAAATACCTTAAATTTATAGGTTACCTTGGGCAATGAAGTATATGACTGTTGCTGAAGTATAAATCCTAGATGAATTAATTAGCCTTATTGAACACAGTGTGATAGCTATAATAATGTATGCTAACTAAGGATATTCTGATTTTCAGGAAATACACAGGAATCATAGTTAGCTTTGACTTGTCAACTTGTCACAGCCTAGGGTTACCTGAGAAAGGAGTCTCTATTGAGATACTGAATTGATCAGATTGGCCTGTAAGCATGATCCAAGGAGAGGGCTGTCTTGATTAATAGTTGATGTAGAAATTCCCAACCCACTGTGAGCATTCCATGGACAGGTAGGTGGCCCTCAACCATGTAAAAAAGCTAGTTAAACAAGCCTAGGATGAAGCCAAGAAGCATCGTCCGCTGTGGTTATGTTTCCTGCCTCTCTATTCCTGCTTTGCATTCCTGCTCTGACTTCATTCAGTGATGGACTGTGACCTGGAAGTCTAAGCCAAATACATCCTTTCCACCCCAGAGTTGCTTTGATCAGTGTTTGAGCACAGGAATGAAAATGAAATCAAGACAGCAGGAATAGCTTGTCCAAGGAAACCCAAAAAATTGGCCTCACCTTCTGAATCACAGATCTTCTCAACTATTATATCTCCCTCAAAGCAAAAATCTCAGGATGTCCAAATGATAACTATGTTTCAAGCTTGAGTCACTACTAACAAATAAAAAATAATTCCATCAAATGCAAGCTGAAACCTCTCCTCAATTCCTCTCTTCTCTTCTGTCATGCTTCTTTCAGGGGACATTTTGCATTGATATAGGATGACTGAATGGTTTTCTTGTTAGCTGCCATTGCATTGAAGTGTTTTTGGAAAGTTCCCAGTTGAACTTCCCTCTTGTCTATCAGTGTTACAGAACTCAATGACTTAGATTGTATTTCTGTTTGTGTTGCCGTGTCAGTGAAAATCTTATATGAAAATGGTAATATTCCCTTCTGTTTCTGGGACAGTTAACAAAATATTTCTACAAGGTAATGTCAAGATCTTGTGGCAAATGTTTAAAACTTTTTTGGCAATTCTTTCATTTAGCTGGGTAAGGACTAGCAGGAAACCCATATTTAGGGTTACTAAGGAGGTCTGTTCAGGATACGGGGAGCTGCTGAGCACTGCAACACTGTGTGATGCTCTAAGCTTATGACACCGAGGAAACCCCAGACCATGGGATAAGACCCAGTGAGTATCTGAAGCCAAGAGACACTGCTAAATAGAGAGCTGACTGGTTGGCCATCCACAGACGGATACAACCAAACCACAGAGAAGACAGGGTAGGATGTGGGTATTAATAAATCTCCGCCTCTGTTTCCTGTTACCCTTGAG
The DNA here is from genome assembly GCF_907164565.1 of Psammomys obesus. Lineage (NCBI taxonomy): Eukaryota > Metazoa > Chordata > Mammalia > Rodentia > Muridae > Psammomys > Psammomys obesus. Next base: position 28,139,353 of record NW_026596034.1, on the reverse strand, counting down.
CAGCAAAAAGATACTGGGCTCTCACCAAAGCCACTGACCAACTGTTGTTGGGTTGGTTTCTTTGCTTCGTTTTGTTTTTGTTATTTTGAGACCAGATCTCCCAAAGCTCCAACTGGCCTTGAACTCCTGGTCCCTTGGCCTCCACTTCTCACGTGCTGGGATTACAGCCATGTTCTACCATGTTTGATTTTATGTGGTGCCAAGGCAAGCAGCTACCAACTTAGCTACATCCTTAGTGCCTACAGCTGCGTTCTAAAATAGTTATTGTTGTTACTGATGAATTTATCTTCTCTAAAGTTAGATGTCAATATTTTATTTCTTTTAAAAATATCTGTCTCATATCTTTTTCTTTGTTTTTAACATTCTTCCTCAAGAGTTTGTATGATATATATACTTTAAATCTTTTAAATACTTATTGTCTTAGCTATAAATCTTTTTCTTTGGTTGTCATTTGATCTCACATTTCTACAATGCCTTCAGCCAGTGTGTAATAAATTATCTCTTTAAAATTAATGATCCCTTATCTATTCAGCTGTTTAATATATTTATAGACTATTTTGTGACATCTGTGATGTAAGCACGGATTTTATAGTAGTTTAAAATTTCCTTTCATATATTGATGTATAAAATTCTAAGAGGGTGTTTGGTTTGGTTTGGTTTGTTTCCAGAGCCGAGGACCGAACTTAGGGCCTTGCGCTTGCTAGACAAGCTCTCCACCACTGAGCTAAATCCTTACCTCCCCCCCCCCTTTTTTTTTAATACTCTACTTTTGTCTTCTATTTGTGTGCTTTAAGCGTGTACACATGCCTGCAAGTGTTTGAGGAGGCCAGAAGAGGGCATCAAATTCCTGGAGAGGGACTTACTGATGGCAGGAAGCTACCAGATGTCTGGGAACCAAACTCCAGTTTTCTGATCCACCTCTCCAGCCTTGGGTATGTTTTATTTAAATGATTAAGTCACAAAATGCTAAGCAGTTCATTGAGCCAGCCCTCAAATTCTACGGCCACAAAAGTGGGGGAGGTTTGCCTAGGGTCAAGACAGAAGTACAAATGGTTAAAATTCTTCCGCTCAAATGTCTCTTTTGGTTCGTCTGTTGGGAACGCCCCCCAAGTGTATGGGCTGCTTCTGATTGGCTGCACTTGAGCTCTGTTTTGCTTCTGATTGGTCTCACCTATACCATTGGCTGAACTCCTAGGCTAGAAGCAGTGGTAGGAGATGGTCAGTGGAGGTCTTATAAGGAGGACTTGAGGGTGAACCCACTTCCCTCTGCTCTCACCCTGAAAAGACACTGCCTCCTGGTTTCTCCCCCCCCCCGGTTCCCCACACACACACACAGAATTTATCCTTCCATCTCCATAAGCTTAGGAGCACAGCAGAAGTTCTTATCTATCGCCAAGGCCTATGCCTGCATCCTGAACTTCCTACTCCCAGAACCATGAGGAATAAGATATTCTATTCTTAACAAATTACCCAGTCTCAGAGATCCTGTCCCAGCAACTAAGAAAGCAGGCAGTTGTGAGAAATAGCTCAAGATAAGTTGTTGCATGTTTATAAATCAAGCGAGGTTAGGGTCACTGATGAAGGCCAATTGGTTTTGTGTGCTCAGGGACTCTTCGGATCCAGTCCCCATTTCGATTCATTTCAATGGTCTTGATAGCTAATCAGCTTGATAATCTTTTGAATCATCTGTTTCTTTATGTTGTATCATTTGCATCATATCGGGATCTCTTTAAAGGGAACGGAAGTTGTTTGACAGCTCTATCTCTGCCCCGCATCGCACCGCTTTAATTACTGTGAATGTATCATTTTGGGATTCTAGTAAGAAAAACTGCTTTGAAGCTTGTCTCTGCTCATTAATCCCTGCAGTTTGCACGGAGTCCTTCATTTGGTTCTTTCCATTTCCCACCCAGAAGTAAAAAAAACAGTCCAATATACTTCCTGGGTTCAGAGATCTGGGGGTTGTGCAAAGCACTGCACAGGGCTCAAAACTTTACTTTTTCTAACTTGGCCACATAAATATGTCTTTGGCTGGGTTTATATAAATTGGTTAAGGTGATCAAATTAACTGTCAGCCTCTTTCAGCTGTTATTCACGACCTCATAAAACATAAACTAGCCTCTTTCCTGTCAGAAAACATATATGAATAATTGTTTGGTTTGATGTCAGGATGTTTCTAGTCAGTGTTGTAGTTTTGAACTGGGAGTTAAAGATAACCTGGACCAGAGGAAAATTATGACCCAGCTTCAGCTCTGATTCAGATTAAAGCAAGAGTTGTTGCCACACTTTTAAAAATAACTACCAGCATGTCCAGGAGGCATGCCTGCTTTCCATGATGAATGTGTTGTTTCCTGCTGCACCTTGGGCTGCTGAGCTCATGAACACAGCGCTCACCTCTCTCATTCTCTGGGCCACCTGCTAATTTGCTTCTCTATAATCGACAAAATTAATGTTAATATTTTTGTTTCTTCACCCACTAAATTAACTTCATGCCCCAAATGGCATCATTGGTATTTTGTCTCCTGAAAGCATTGATAGTGGATTTTCATAAGGAAGTACAAATGATAAGGGGGGCGCTGTGGCCTGAGTTCTTGGCTGAAAAAAGAAGTCTGTGTGGAACTTAGTGCTTGCAGCTGCTGCTTATCTCAGCATTGCCTGATGGGGTCCCACATTAAGTCTTAGAAATCTGATTTAATTTGATTATTATTCTAGCAAGTCATTAGCCATTTTTCCCTTCAACCCTGGACTTCAGGGACCTTTTGAAAAGTCTGTTGCAAATAAGTCAGTCTGGCACTCTGTATGGGCTAAGGTTTGTTGCTCTTACAGTACTGACCAAAACAGTTAAATTAGAGAGGATGGTGCTTGCCATAAGGCCTGGGAAGACAGGAGTGGAAGGAATGTTTGAGGATGCAGAGAACTGTGTGTAGTCAGACAAAGCAGCTCCAGCCTGGCAGGGGCCCCGCAGGGGCTCTGGTTCACATGCTGATTAAGCGAGCAAGGAAAATCTCATTTAAACCAAGTGGGAAATTATAGTTGCCAAATTGGCAATTACTTCATTCGCATATGTATCTTTCACTGCTACGTTTCCATCATCGCATGGGTCACTTCTGACCTTAGGGCTCTCTGCAGTTCTTGATTTCATTAGTCAAAAAAAAAAAAAAAAATGCTCTCCGTTCACTAACTGGCACGACTTCCAGGCAGACAGACCAACTGCAGAAAGCAAACTGAGTGTCTTCAGCAGCCCCTGGCAGGCTGTGCTAGGAGCTGGGATATAGCTTGCTAGTGCTCAGCTGGCCATTGCTTCAATATGAAACCTACATAATGGGTCTTCTTTAAGGGGGTATGGTCTACACATGCTCAGAAAGGCAAAATGGCTAAGATCCTTACTTCTGAAGAGTCCAGTGGCCATACCAGTGTCCCCTTTCCTCAGATCGCAGCCACTTCATGAACTCTGACCATGTCCACCCTGCAGCTCTAATACATGCTGGGTTGCTTACCAGCAGTGTAGAGAGCCCTACCCTACTCACATTTTTTGCCTCTGCTACATACCTCACGGCACTACTTTGTCGTTTGTGATGAGGCTGGTTTGTTAAATGTTTAATTTACCCAAACGTTTGTGAGTGTCTATTACAGGGGAGTCTTGGTGACAAGCGACAGAATTTAAAGGAGGAAATAGAACAGTCATTGTCCAGGCTTCTCTGAGCTGAATACCTAGTAGAGAAGCCATGCTTACAGCCAACAAGCGTGAGAGAACTTGAAGGGGTGTTAAGAGGTATACAGAAAAATTACCCTTCCTAGTAAAATGAGACCAGGCAGCATGCTTTGAAAATTCTTTTTGAGCATCATTAAATGCACGAGACAATATTTAGGGTTTGGAAGACAATTTGGAAAAATGCCAATGTAAGAGTAGGGATGGAGATCAATATGGACAAAATGACCAGCCTGGGAGAAGACCAGGAGGAGCCAAAGAGATCAAGGCATTTAGAGACATCGAAATAAGGTCAGGACAACTCTCTCAGGATGTACCCAGGGGAGGGATCAGAGTGAGACTGCCAAACAGAGACTCTGAAACGTGTCTTTACGCAACCTGCTACAGTCAGGACTCATCAAGGTTACAGTTCAGTAAGAGTAGGGTTTCTTCTGCGTTATTAACGACAACAGACCTGTATGCTTCTGAGCCCTAACTAAAGGTGTCATGAAAAAACAGTGGCATGCAGATGGTATTCAAAACATGTTTAATGATTCTGAAACTGGATGACTTTGCCAAATAAAAATTACAGCTCCATCCATTTGTAATGATTTTGTAATATGCAGGTGCAAATTTCCTTATCGACCACCTTAACAAACAGTATTTTAGCTCTAAAAGCAGTCCTTTAACCTTTAGCAAAAGCCTAATTTAAAAAGGAAAAAAAAAAACCTTAAAGGCGTAGAATTAGATGATTGCAAATTTCTAATGCACTGAAATATAATTATAAGCACATTGAATGGAAGCCCTATAAATAAAAATAACTCATCAGGTTACTTTCATAACCTGAGCAAGGCAGAGTAATTAAAGCAAGAAATTAAATTCTGTAAAATTAAAAAATGCAATTCTGTATATAAGATTTAGAGATGGGTTTCAAGGAACCAACTGAGCTCACAGCTTTAAAATGGCCAGATTTGCTCAAACTGTAGTCAACGCTTTTGTGTTATCTCAAAGGTTGTCTGCTCATAGCAAATTCATAATGTCTCTTTTCATATCAACTTGAGTAATCTATATAACTTTAAAACTGTATCTGTATACATATATGTGTGTGTGTGTCTTGCAAAACAGTTCTCACTAAAGACACCTGCTAGTGTAACTCACCTTTTCTCTTAATATTGTCTAATTATTTTCAATTTTGTGTGAGTGTGTGTGTGCGCGCATTTGAGTAAAGGTGCCTATAGAGGCCAGAATATGGTGTCAGATGACCTGGAAAAGGAGTTACAGGTGGTTGTGAGCTGTCTGATGTGGGCCCTTAGAACTAAACTCATGTCCTTTGCAAAAGCAGCATGTTCTCTTAACTACCGAGCCATCTCTCAGGCCCTGGTAGAACAGCTTGTATTATGGAATACATTTCATAGTTATAAAATACAGGCACTGATGGTAACAGGCTATTCGTGCTATGCTTCTTAACAATGTTCTGGATGAATTATTGTAAACACTAAAGAAATAATTGAAATACACTTATAGTATTTTCTTATATATACAGGCAGAATATAATCCAAAGATAAAAATACGGCATGCTTAGATGGCCGTTTTGGACTAACACCCCAGTATAGTCTTAGATTTAACATGCACCAGATTTTACAGGCACCAGGCCAAGTTCAAGGATGAAGAGTTGTAAGTATTTGCCTTCAACCCCGAACTTGGAGGATGGCTTACCCATCACCATTTCACTCCAAGCACAGTAGCCTATGACATGATGAGCCCTTTTCAATAGCAACACCTTTTAACTCATTCTTATATCTGTCAACAAATTCAATCTTGGTATGTATGCAAAGTCTTACAAAGCTATGTGTTGTCCAGCTCAGTGTGCTCTGTGCTTTGAGCCAGAAGCCAATATTTTGTGCACCAATACATGGATCCAAACAGCAAAAGGTGGAGGTGGGAGTGTCCCATTCACCCTTAAACTAAGAAATGGTTGATTGTCTCATCGTTGCTGTTGTTTCCTTGATAACACTGTGACTGTGGAGGCTTAAAAATCCAGGTGTTAAAAAAACAAACAAACAAACAGTGTCCTTCACCAAAGAAAACAGTCCAGGATTGGTAGGGTTGGATTGCAAAACAGAATCCTACCCATCTGGGGATCTTTGTGAACGGTCTTATCAAGATGGGAAAGAAACCAAGAAGACTGGTCCATCTAAGGAGAAGCTGAACTGCCTCTACACGGTGGCCACGGGATGATGATGCAGAAAATGAAATGGCATTCTGAACACAAGTGTGTAACCAGGGTGTCTACTTGTACCTCACTGTCCAATATTGCTATTCACTGAAAACCACAGCTAGCTCTACAAAGAATGAGAACAGTAATAATTCCAGGTTCCATTTATTTGTTTAAGGAATGGAAGTTTGGTTCACCACACCCAAATATATAATTAACACAAAAGAGTGACAGTGAAGTGAGACACAGACAGAGTGATAGAAAAAAAAAAAAGATCTAATTATTATGTTTGGTTTTATGCACCAATAAGGTTTCAATTGTTGCTGTTGTTTGCTTGTCCCTTCTCCTTTTCTCTTCTCCCTGCTGTCTTACACACATAGAAACAGCAATACTAGCAGACTTAGGGTCGGAAATATGTCCTGATTGATAGGTCCCAAATATTTGGGAAGTCACTGGACTCCATGCATAATTCTTCCACCAATAAAAAAAAAAAATAAGAACTCACAACCACACCCAAAGTTTGTGGAACATTTCAGAGGAAGGGTTAAGAACAAAAGCTATGTAATACCCAGAGGTGGGGGAGGAGTGCCATGGAACAGTGTCTTCAGGACACGACAAGGCCACGGCATGCATGAGCTCACTGCAGCTGATATTACTTGATCAAGACCTCCATGAGATTTACTGGGCCTGTCCATATTTCATTATGAAGAAGAAGGCTTGCGAGGCCTTGCCCCTCTCTGAGAAACCATTCATGGTTAATACCAACGTGTCACTTTCCTCAGAGGTGTAAGCACTGGTAAGTTCCCCTTGATCTAGTCAATAACCTCCCATCTGAAGGTTATACACCAACACACAAAACAACCACAAATATATAAGGTGGGCTGGTTGAATATCAAAGATTTTAGTGCAAGAAGGATGGATGGTTAAACAGGGTAATAGGGATTGAAAAGGACTAGAGTTCATAATAAGTGAAACTGTTAAAGAATAAATAAGTAAATCAGAATAAGTTCTGAGAAATGACACCTGAGGATGTTCTTTGGCCTCCATCTACATATGCACACAGGTATACATGCATTCTCACATACAAATGCACATGCATGTATACACATATGCACAATATTACCTTGAAGTCATCCTTTGGATAAGCCATGATCCCTTCCTCACTATCAGCGAGGGTCAGTCAGTGAGCCCAATAGCAGCTACAAACTCTCTCAGGTTACCTCTTGTAAGCAAACCCACCCAAGCTTCACTAGAATCCACTAGAACTCATTTGGAGAGGGGCTAAAATTTAGTTCTTATAAAGGTGTTTTTGTTGTAAAATTACCAGAACCTTTGACTTAAATAATTCTATTTTAAAGAAAATAAATGTCTTTTTTAAAAGAAAAAAAAAAAAAAACAAGAATGGATCTGAGACAAAATCAGTTATATTACACTTCTACTAAGTATCCAGATGTATTGTTTACCCTCTACAACCTGATGGTAAGGTCCTGGCACTAAAGACACCATTTACTCGTGTCATCAAGCACGAGGAAAGCAAGCCGGCCCCGACTAGAAGCTCTACCTCTACTCTCTACAGTCCTGGTGTTAGGAGGTGTGTGCTAATGGAGGAGAAAAGTAATCATCAATAGTGATGCTCCCAGCTACAAGCCCTGTGACCTACACCACCGATCAGCCAGCAAGATACACGGATGAACTAATGGCACAAGTGCTATGGGAATAACCAACTAGTTTTTGCTCACATTTAAGGCCCACGGCATGAGATAGAAACCATACCTGACACTCTTAAAGTGGCCAAGAACCTGGGACTAGATAGGTCTAGGGGAAAGCCCACTTCTATTATTCTACTAATGGAACATAGCAATCAAACAAATCCTAATGACATTCTGCCATATTACCCTTAGATCAAAGTTTTGTTCAACCCTCATCAGAGAAGCTTCTTCTTGCAGTAGATGGGGATTAACACAGAGACCCACAACTGGACAATGTACAGAGAGTGAAAGATTTTAGAGCACTCAGTCCTAAATGGAATATCTTCATCAAATCCTTCCCCTCAAGGTTCGGGGGATGTATGCCATAAAGGAAGTAGAAAGATTGTAAAAGCCAGAGGGGGTGAATAATTGCAAGGAAACAGCTTTTTTTTTAGATACAACAGGACTGATACACATATGAACTCAGAAAGACAAGGACAGCATGCAAAAGACCTGAACAAGTTCAAACTAAACAAAATCCCGGCATGGAGAAGGGGAGTTGGACAAAAAGCCGTTTTCAACTGATACCTGGTCAGAAAGGGAAAATCAGCTTTGTCTAATGAAGTGTCACTGGATATATCAGCCATGCTCCAGAGCAGGTCCCATGCCCAGGAGCACTTGGCCAACACAAAATGCTTTGTAATGCTCCTCAGACCTTAGCACAACTGACACCATGTTGGAGGCATTGTTCTGACCTGAGAACCCAGTATGTAAGCCCCAACACCTGCCCAAATGGGAACAAAGAATTAACGCAGTGGTTCTCAACCTGTAGGTCATGACCACTTGAGGGGTTGAATGACCCTTTTGTAGGGGTTGCCTGAGACTATCAGAAAACACAGATATTTACGTCATAATTCATAACAGCAGCAAAATGGCAGTTATAAAGTGGCAACAAAAATAATTTTCTGGTTGGGGGTCGCAGCATTAGAAGGCTGAGAAACACTGATCTAATCTAGCAAAGACCTAGTCTATGGTTCCAGGATCCAGGAAAGTCCCGAAATAAGCTAAGCTTGTAGTGTCTTTTGCAGTTTTGCTTTTCCATAACTGTTTCTGCTAAATAAAGTGTGTCAACCAGGATGTAGGTTTTGCCCGTAAAAGAAAGGTGAGGCTTAGGACTGCATTATTTGGGCAAGTTCCCTGTGGAGCCTCCAGCAGGCATTACAGACTTTCTATTCAGCTTTTTTGTGAGTTTTTGTATTGTTTAGTTTAGCTTGCTAAATTTGTCTTATTGCTTGCTTTTGGTTTGTTTGTTTTGATTTTCTTTTTTGTTTTTTGTTTGTTTTTGAGAGGGAGAGAGTAAGGGAAAACAAGATGAAGTTGTCGGGGGGGGAGGGAGATGGGGAGGATCTGGGAGGAGTTGAGGAAAGGGAAACAATATGATCAAAATATATTTGTATGAAAACAATTTTTTAAATCAAAAAAGCACATGCTGGAGAGGTTGTGGAGAAAGGGGAACCCTCCTCCACTGCTGGTGGGAATGTAAACTTGTACAACCACTCTGGAAATCAATCTGGCGCTTTCTCAGACAACTACGAATAGCGCTTCCTCAAGATCCAGCTAGATCACTCCTAGGCATATACCCAAAAGATTCTCAAGTACACAATAAGGACATTTGCTCAACCATGTTTGTAGCAGCCTTATTTGTAATAGCCAGAAGCTGGAAACAGCCCAGATGCCCCTCAGTGGAAGGATGGATGCACAAATTGTGGTATATCTACACAATGGAATATTACTCAGCAATAAAAAACAAGGAAATCATGAAATTTGCAGGTAAATGGTGGGATCTGGAAAAGATCATCCTGAGTGAGCTATCCCAGCAGCAGAGGGATGCACACGGTATATACTCACTCATATAGACATATAATATAGGATAAACCTACTAAAATCTGTATACCTAAAGAAACTAATCAAGAGGGAGGACTCTTGCTAAAATGCTCAATTCCTACCCAGAAAGGCAAAGAGGATGGACATCAGAAGGAGAAAAGAGGGAACAAGTCAGGATCCTGACACAGAGGATCTCTGAAAAGTTCTGCCCTGCAGACTATCAAAGCAGATACTGAGACTTATGGGCAACCTTTGGGCAGAGTGCAGGGAATCTTAGGAAAGAAGTGGGAAATACTAAGATCTGGAGAGGACAGGAACTCCATAAGGAGAGCAACAGAACCAAAAATTCTGAGCACAGGGGTCTTTCCTGAGACTGCTATTCCAACCAAGGACTATGCATGGAGATAACCTAAGACCCCTGCACAGATGTAGCTCATGGCAGTTCAGTATTCAAGTGGGTTCCATTGTGATAGGAACAGGGACTGTCTCTGACATGAACTGATGATTGGCCTGCTCTTTAATTACCTCCCCCTGAAGGGGAAGCAGCATTACCAAGCCACAGAAGAGGACAAGGCAGCCACTCCTGATGAGACCTAATTGACTAGGATCAGAAGGAAGGAAAAGGGGTCCTCCCCTAGCAGTGGACTTGGGGAGGGGCAGGCATGCAGAAGGTGGGGAAAGGGAGGGATTGGGATGGGAGGAGGGAGGGAACCACGGGGGGGGTGGATACAAAGTGAGTAAAGTGTAATTAATAAAGAAAAATAAAATAAAAAAATAGTGAAAAAAAAAGCACATGAAAAGATTGCTATACAAAAGAGGGGAGGGGCTGGAGAGATGGTTCAGCAACTAAGAGCACTTACCGCTCTTGCAAAGGATCTGAGTTCAGTTCCCAGCACCTGTGTCAGGTGGCTCAAAACAGCCTGTTTCTCCAGCTCTAGGGGATCTGACACCTCTGACCTCCATGCTCACCTGCACACACACACACACACACACACACACACCTGCCCTCCCCTACTAACAAATTAAAAACAAAATAAATCCCCAAACAAACATTATACATCTCAGTTGTGACACTGGCAAGGGACAGAAATGAAAGCCCGTGTTCCTCCCTGCTGTGTCTATTCAGGTGGGCCCCAACTGCCAGGAGCTTCCCTTCTTTCCATGGAGCTACTGCCCTGGGTCTCTCCAAGTAGAGAGGAGACAGAGGCACCTCCCTGCTGCTGAGCCTTTACTCTGTTCCTCATTGGCTTCCCTAAGTCCTGCCTACCCTCGTGAATTTCCTTTCATTAACAGTTTTTCTATTTGTTCCCAGTTAGCTAAAGGCAAAAGCAGGAAAGAGCTGCTCACCTTGAACACTTTCCAAACCCTTTTTCATCAGTCTGACACTTTCTCAGAAAACTGGGAATAGTGCTACCTCAAGACCCAGCTGTATCACTTCTGGGCATATTTGCTCAACCATACAACAAGGACATTTGCTCAACTATGTTCATAGCAGTTTTATTCGTCATAGCCAGAATCTGGAAACAAGATAGATGTCCCTCAACTGAAAAATGGATAGAGAAATTGTGGTACATTTACACAATGGAATACTACTCAGGTATCAAAAACAAGGAAATCATGAAATTTGCAGGCAAGTGGATAAAACTAAAAAAATATTATTCTGAGTGAAGTAACCCAGAAGCAGAAACACACACATGGTATATCCTCATTTATAAGTAGATATTAACCATATGATATTGGACAAACATACCAAAATATACAGACCTAAAGAAGCTAAACAACAAGGTGGATCCTAGGAAAGATGCTTAATTCTCATTCAAAACGGCAAACAGGATAGACACCGGAAGCAGGAGAAGACAGGAGCAGGAGTCTTTCTCTGAGAGACTCCAACCAGCAGGGGATCTACACAGATGTAACAGTCACGGCCAAACGTTTGGGCAGGGTACAGGGAAGTAGGGGGGAGATAGAAAGACCTGGAGGGAACAGGAACACCACAAGGAGACCAACAGAGTCAACAAATCTGGGCTGAGGGGAGCCTGCAGAGCCTGATGCATCAGCCAAGGACCATGCATGGAGAGGACCTAGAGCCCCTGTTCAGATGTAGCCCACAGGCAGCTCAGCCTCCATGTGGGTTTCCTAGTAAGGGGAACAGGGCCAGTCTCTGACATGAACTCAGTTGCCTGATCTTTAATCACTTTCCCCTGGCAGGGTGGCCTTGCTAAGTCACAGAGGAAGAGGATCCAGGCAGTCCTGATGAGATAGGCTAGGGTCAGATAGTAGGGGAGGAGGACTTCCCCTACCAGTGGACAGGGGAGGCATGTAGGAGAGGAGGAGGGAGGTGGTACTGGGAGAATATGAGGGAGGGGGCTACAACCAGGATACAAAGTGAATAAATGTAAATAATTAATAATAAATAAACAAAAAAATGAAAAAAAAAACTTTTCCAGGTTTCTACAACAGAGTTGCTACTTTTCCCTACAATTTCTCTTGCATGAACTTTACCCCCAGCGCCTTTAATCTTACTTTACTTGTTTTCATTTTGTGGTGCTGGGGATTGAACCAGGGCCAAGTGCACACAAGGCTATAAGCTGCTGAGCTACAGACCCCACCCCTTTCACGATACAATATTTAACTGTTTCTGCTTTCAGACTCTTAAGGTGGAATGAGAATTGAAAACCACATGTGAAAAAAAATATTGGGGTTCAGAATTCTTGTTCTTTCAGTTATTTCTTGCTTTTTTAGACAGCTTTACCTTGCAAAGACTTCGAATTAATTTCCTATGGCGTCTTTGCAATGCATTGAGCTTAGATGCATGCATGTAATGCACTTTGATCAATCCTCCCCTTACCCTTCTCTACAGTTACTCTCCTTTTCCTCCCACCACTTTTCCCCTACCGACTTCATGCACTACTAAAAAAAAAAAAAAAAAATTAAAAAAGTCACAGAGTGTGAGTCTGCTTGGAGCTGCCTGTATGGGCATAACATAGAATCATCTACTGGAACCGAATCCTGCTCCACCAGCAGCCACCCATTGCCAATAGCTACTGAGATAGAGATGGAGTTTCATGACCACCACCCCCATTCCATGCTGGGATTTCGGCTGATTTGATCTTGCCCAGGTCTTGACCAAAAACTCATAGCCACAGCCTCCGTGAGTTCACACAGGCAATGGCCCTGTCACGCTTGGCTGATATATCTCATTGCAGACATCAACTACCCTTCGAATCTTATCTTTCTGTCTCCTGCTTTGAAGGAGGAAATGCAAGATACCCCATTAGAACTAAGCAATCCACAGTCTTTTGTTCTTTGCCTGCTGAATAGTTGTGAGTCTCTGTATTAATCAACATCTAATATAAGAAGAAGCTTCTCTGTTGAGTCTTGATAGCTGCACTAATCTGTGGGCATAATTTTAAAAACTTAAGGATAAAGTTTATTGCTATGTCCAATTAGAAGAATAAGATTATAATCAAGCTGGTACCAAACTAGAAACTTCATTCCAACTGGCTAGTTTTCATGGTGCTGGTATGTGCTATGTACACTATCAGGGGGGGAAAAATAATCAATGGTCTTAGCAGCTGTGAATCTAAAAAAACTACAATAACAACTAGACTGGCAAGATATACCCACTGGTGTGATAGTGGCATGAATGTTATAGGAGTGACCAATTGTTTTCTGCTTGGATTTAAGACCCATTCCGTAAAAAAGAAACTCATGCTTGGTACCATTAACTGGCTAAGTCATAGGTCCTGAGGGAGAACCTAGTGCTGCTACCTTCATTCCCAAAGGCCTGTTGCCACAAGGAACCCCCTCCCCATCAATCCCCTGCCTTAAAGTGCCCTAAAGCACCCCTAACAGTGGCAAACGGCACCTGCTCCACTGGGCTTCATTTTCAGGCCCACAACTATGCCTGCATTCCTAGAGGCCTGCCAACACCAGGGACAACCAGATGGCTAAAGGCCAGTATAAGAACACAATCAATAAGAGTCAGGGTAATACGGCTCTGCCAGAACCCTACAAACTACAACAAGCCTGGGATATCCTAACACAGCTGAAGCACAAGAAAATGACCTTAAATCCAATCTTATGAAGATGATAGAGACCTTTAAAAAGGAAATGAGTAAATCCCCAAAAGTAATATAGGAACATACAATCAAGCAAGGGAAGGAAATGAATAAACTGTTCAAGACCTGAAAATGGAAATAGAATCAACAAAAACAAAAAACAAACAAACAAAAAACACATACTGAAGGAATCCTGGAGATGGGAAACCTTGTAAGAAAACAGAAACTACAGACACAAGAATCACCAACAGAATACAAGAAACGGAAAAAAGAATATCAGTCATAAAAGATACAATTGAAGAAGTTGATACATCCATCAAAAAATGTTAAATCTAAAAAGATTTTAGCACAAAATACTCAGGAAATTTGGGACACTATGAAAAAACCAAACCAAAGAATAATAGGAATAGAAGAAGGAGAAGTTCCTAGCTCAAAGGCCCAGCCAAACCTAACTAAAAGGCAGAGAGATAGTATCTAAATTAACAAAATCAGAAATAAAAAGAGGAACATAACATTAGACACTGAGGAAATCTGAAGAATCACTAGGTCTTACACCAAAAGGATGTACTCCACAAAACTGGAAAATCTAAAAAAGAAAAATTGATTATTTTCTTGATAAACACCACTTACCAAAGCTGAATCACAATCAGGTAAACAATTTAAATAGTTCTATAACCACTAAGGAAAAAGAAGCAGACTTGAAAAAAAAAAAAAAAAAAAAAAAAAAAAGGGCCAGAGGGTTTCAGCACAGAATTCTACCAGACTCTCAAAGAAGAGCTAATACCAATACTTCTGAAACCATTCCACAAAATAGAAATAAAAGGAACATTATCAAACTCATCCTACAAGGTCACAGTCACCCTGATATCTAAGTCAAAAAAGAAAGAGAATTTCAGAGCAATACTCACAAATCAAATTCAAGAACTTAATCAAAAACATCATCCACCATGACCAAGTAGGCTTCATCCCAAGATTGCATGGATGCTTCAACATATGAAAATCCATCAATGTAATCCTCCATATAAACAAGCTGAAAAAAAGAAAGAAACACATGATCGTCTCATCAGATGCTGAAAAGACTTTCACAAAATCCAACATCCTTTCATGAGAAACGTCTTGGAGAGATTGGGGATTCTATTTACATACCTAAATACCATAAAGGCAATATGCCACGAGCCTATAGCCAACACCAAATTAAAGGAAAAGAAACTTTTAGCAATTTTGCTGAAATCAAGGCTGCCTGCCCTCCATATCTACTCAATATAGTACTTAAAGTTCTAACTAGAGCAATAAGACAACTAAAATAAATCAAAGGAATAAAAATTGAAAATGAAGAAATCAAAATATCACTATTTAGAGATGATATGGTAGTATGCATAAGTGACCCCAAATATTTCACCAAAGAACTCCTACAGCTGATTAAAAAAAAAAACATTCAGCAAAGTGACTGGATATAAAATTAACTCAAAAAAATCCAGTATACAAATGATAAATGAGCTGAAGAAGATATTAGAAAAATAACACCCTTCACAATAGTCACAAATAATATAAAATATCTTGGTGTAACTAAGTAAGCAAGTGAAAGACCTATATGCCAAGAACTTCAAGTCTTTGAAGAAAAAACTGAGGAAGATAACAGAAGATGGAAAGATGTCTCATGCTCTTGGATTAACATAATAAAACATACCATCTTGCCAAAACAATCTACAGATTCAATGCCCTTCCTATCAAAATTCCAACACAATTCTTTACAGACCTGGAAAGGACAATTCTTAACTTCATATGGAAAAAAAAAAAAAACAGAATAGCTAAAACAATTCTGCACAATAAAAGAACTTTCTGAGATCAAGATCCTTGGACTCAAGAGCAACAGTAATGAAAACCACATGGTACTGGTATAAAAATAGACAAGTCAATCAAAGCAATAAAATTGAAGACCCAGCAAAAAAAAAAAAAAAAACCCACACACCTACGGGCACCTGATTTTTTACAAAGAAGCCAAAACTTTACAATAGAACAAAGAAAGCATCTTCAACAAATGGTGCTGGTCTAAATGGATATCTACATCTAGAAGAAGGCAAATAGATTCGTATCTATTACCCTGCACAAATCTCAGATCCAAGTGGATCAAAGATCTCAACACAAAACAAAATACATTAAATGTAATAGAAGAAAAAGTAGGGAACAACCTTGAACACATTGACACAGGAAAAAACAGCAACAGCTCAGGCACTAAGATCAACAATTAAAAAAAAATGGGACCTCATAAAACTGAAAAGCTTTTGTAAGACAAAGGACACTGTTAATAGAACAAACAATAGCCTACAAATTGGGAATTGATCTTCACCAAACTTATATCTGACAGAGGGCTAATATCCAAAATATATAAAGAACTTAAGAAATTAGACCTCAACAAACCAAACAATGCAATTAAAAATGGGGTACAGAGCTAAACAGAGAATTTTAGATGGAGGCATCTTTAATAGCCAAGAAGCACTTAAAGAAATGTTCAATGTCCTTAGTCATCAGGGAAATGTAAATCAAAGTGACTCTGAGATTTCAACTTACACTTATCAGAATAGCTAAGAGCAAATATTCGAGTGACAGCACATGCTGGTGAGGATGTGGAGCAAGAGGAACACTCCTCCATTGCTGGTGGGAGTGCAAACATGTACAACCACTTTGGAAATCAATCTGGTGCTTTCTCAGAAAATTGGGAATAGCATTACCTCAGATCCAGCTATACCACTCCTGGGCATATACCCAAAAGATGCTCCACCATACAACAAGGACATTTGCTCAGCTATGATCATAGCAGCTTTATTTGTAATAGTCAGAACCTGGAAACAACCCAGATGTCCCTCAACTGAAGAATATATATATATATATATATATATATATACACACACACACACACACACATGGTTCATTTACACAATGGAATGCTACTCAGCTATTAAAAACAAAGACATTGTGCAATTTGCAGGCAAACTGATGGAACGAGAAAAGATCATCCTGAGTCCTAAATCAGACCCAGAAGGACACGAGGTGATATGTACTCATTTATAAGTAGACCTTAGCCATAAATTACAGGATAACCATGGTACCATCCATAGACCCAAAAAAGCTAAGTAACAAGGAAGGCCCGAGGGAGGATGCTTGAATCACACTGAGAAAGGGAAACAGAATAGACATCAGGGGTAGACGGTGGGAGGAAATTTGATGGGAGAGGAAGTGGAGGAGGAGAACAGGGGGAGTCAAGTGTGGGGAGGGTGGTGGGAGAGAAAACTGCAAGAGAGAACTAGAATTACTGTCAGGGGCCGTCTCTGGGACAAGCTAGAAATTCAGGGCAATGGAAACTCCCAGGAATGTATGAGGGTGACTCATACATCCTATTGCTGAGAATCCTAGCAATAGAAGGTAATGAACATGATATGGTCACCTCCTGTAACCAGGAAAGACTTCCAGTGGAAGAATGGGGATAACAACGCAGCCACAAAACTTTCAACCCACAGTTTTTCTGCCTATAAGTGGTACAGGAATAAAGAGGGAGCAGAAAGTGAGGAAACCAATGATAGGTCCAACTTGAGTTCCATGCCGTGAGAGAGAGCCCACCCCTGACACTATCAACAATATTCTGCCATACTTGCAGACAGGAGGGGTTCATATGAGATACTTCACCCAGAAGCTGATGAAAATAGAGGCAGAGACCCACAGCTAAACATTAGGCAGGGCTCAGGGAATCCTGTGGAAGAGGGGGAGGAAGGGTTGAAAGAGCCAGAGAGGTCAAGGACATCACATGATAATCTATAAGAGTCAACTATCCTGGGCCCATAGGAGCTCACAGAGATTGATTCACCAACCAGAGAACATGCATGGGATGGACCTAGGCCCCCTACACATATGTAACAGATGTGCAGCTTGATCCTCATGTGAGATCTCTAACAGCAAGTGAAGGTGCTGTCTCTGTCTTTGTTGCCTGCCTTTGGACTCCTTTCCCCTAACTGAATGGCTGTGTCTAGCCTCAATAGAGCATGTGTATAACCTTACTACAACCTGATATAAAAAGGGTTGATATTCATGGGAGGTCTCCCCTTCCCTGAGAAGAAACCGGGGCACAGGGAGAGGAAAGGAAAGAGGGAGGAATGGGAGGAGAGGAGAGACAGGAAGTTCTGATCGGGATGTAAATTAATTAATTAATGAAAACTAAAATAAAAAAATGAGTTTTCATCTTTGTGGAAGGAAGGAAGGGAAAGAAAGAGAGAGAGAAAAGAAAGAAAGAAAGAAAGAAAGAAAGAAAGAAAGAAAGAAAGAAAGAAAGGAAGGAAGGAAGGAAGGAAGGAAGGAAGGAAGGAAGGAAGGAAGGAAGGAAGGAAGGAAGGAAATTAACACTGACACACATGGGTCTAATGTACTGTGGGAGTTAGGGGACTTGTGGGGTTTTTTTTATTTGTTACAATTTATTCACTTTGTATCCCAGCTGTAGTCCCCTTCCTCTTTCCTTCCCAATCCCACTCTCCCTCCCTCTTCTTTTCCCATACCCCTTCCCCAGTCCACTGATGGAGGAGGTCCTCCTCCCCTTCCATCTGACCCTTGACTATCAGGACTGTCTAAATTGTCTTCCTCTGTGGCCTAGTTAAGCTGCCTCCCCCTAATGGGGAGGTGATCAAAGAGTCAGCCACGGAGTTCATGTCAGACACAGCCACTGTTCCCCTTACTAAGGTGCCCATTTGTGCTGGGTTGATATCTGGCAGGTAGAGCTGAGAGGTCCAACTGAACTGGACACCCTCCATGGCTGAGCGGGATGATGTGTGTCGACAGCCCGAACCTCCCCAGATGCCCCAGGGAATAAAACACCACCAAGCCAGAAGATCTGTCAAATCAGAAACTGTTTATTGAATAAAGCGGTCCTTTTTATAGGTTTGGGTCAGGGGGCAGGGTCAAAGAAGTGAGATAAGATGACGTGGATGGCAAGATTAGGTAGTGCAAGGAAAGGTGGGCCAGCGACAAAACTCCATGTAACAGTTACCAGGCAGGGTTGATTTTAAGGCAGATATTCTGAGTCACTTTTGCCTGGAAGTGGCACCTGTTAAATCAGAAGCTAAAGACAGGTCTCCAAACTCGAGCCAGGCTCTGGTAGATGCAACAGGCCTTACCAGGCCCAACACATTTGGAAACTAAATTGCCACAGGCTACACTTGTACAGGGATTCTAGATTATCTCCATGCATGGTCTTTGGTTGAAGTATCAGTCTCAGAAAAGACCCCTGTACCCAGACTTTTTGGTTCTGTTGCTCTCCTTGTGGAGCTCCTGTCCTCTCCAGGTCTTTCTATCTCCCCCTTCTTTTATAAGATTCCCTGTACTCTGCCCAAAGTTTGATTAAGAGTCTCAGCATCTGCTTTAATATCCTGCAGGGTAGTCTTTCAGAGGCCCTCTGTGGTAGGCTCCTGTCTTGTTCCTTGTTTTCTCCCTCTTCCAATGTCTATCCCATTTGTCTTTCTGAATGAGTATTGAGCATCTTACCCAGGGTCCTCCTTCTTGCTTAGCTTCTTTAGATGTACAGATTTTAATATGATTATCTGTATTATATGTCTAATATCTACTCATAAGTGAATATATACCATTGTGTGTCCTTCTGCTTCTGGGATACCTCACTCAAGATGATCTTTTCTAGTTCCTACCATTTGCCTGCAAATCTCATGATTTCCTTGTTTTTAATTGCTGAGTAATATTCCATTGTATAAATGTACCACAATTTCTGTATTCATTCCTCAACTGAGGGACATCTGGGTTGTTTCCAGGTTCTGGCTATTACAAATAAAGCTACATGAACATGGTTGAGCAAATGTCCTTGTTTTATACTTGAGCATATTTTGGATATATGCCTAGGAGTGGTATAGCTGTATCTTCAGGTAGCACTATTCCTAATTGTCTAAGAAAGTGCCAGATTGATTTCCAAAGTGGTTGTACAAGTTTACATTCCCACCAGCAGTGGAGAAGAGTTCCCCTTTCTCCACATCCTCTCTAGCATGTGCTGTCACTTGAGTTTTTGATCTTAGCCATTCTGATGGGTGTAAGGTGCAATCTCAGGGTTGTTTTCATTTGCATTTCCCTGATGGCTAAGGATGTTCAGCATTTCTTTAAGTGTTTCTCTGCCATTCGATATTCCTCTACAGAGAATTCTCTATTTAGTGCTGCACTTTTTCACTGGATTACTTGATTTGTTGCTGTTTAACCTCTTGAGTTCTTTACATATTCTGCATATTAGCTCTCTGTCAGATATGGGGTTGGCAAAGATCCTTTCCCAATCTGTAGACTGTCGTTTTGTTCTGATGACAGTGTTTTCAATTTCATGAGGTCCCATTTATTGATTGTTGATCTTAGAGCTGTGCTGTTGGTGTTCTGTTCAGGATGTTGTCTCCTGGGCCAATGAGTTCAAGGTTCTTCCCCACTTTTTCTTCTAACAGATTTAGTGTGTCTGGTTTTATGTTGAGGTCCTTGATCCACTTGAACTTTAGTTTTGTACAGGGTGATCAGTATGGATCTATTTTCATTTTTCTACATGTTGATATCCAGTTAAACCAGCACCATTTGTTAAAGATGCTATCTTTTTTCCATTGTATGGTTTTGACATCTTTGTCAAAAATCAGGTGTCCATAAGCATGTGGATTTATTTGTGGGTCTTCTGTTCAATTCCATTCATCTACCATTCTGTTTCTATGCCAGTACCAAGAAGCTTTTATTACTGTTGCTCTATAGTACAGCTTGAGATCAGGGATGAAGATACCTCTAGAAGATCTTTTATTGTAGAGGACTGTTTTAGTGATTCTGGATTTCTTGTTATTCCATATGAAGTTAAGAATCTTTCTTTCAAGTAAATTTTTCTTTCTTTCTGTAAAGAATTGTATTGGTAATTTGCTGGAAATTGCATTGAATCTATAGATTGCTTTTGGTAAGATGGTCATTTTTACTTTGTTAATCCTGCCAAGGCATAAGCATGGGAGAGCTTTCTATCTTGTGATCTCTTCTTCTATTTCTTTTTTCAGACACTTGAATTTTTTTCATACAGGTCTTTGACTTGCATGGTTAGAGTTACACCAAGGTACTTTATGTCCTTTGAGGCTATTGTGAAGGGTGTTGTTTCCCTAATTTCTTTCTCAACCCATTTGTCTTTGTATACAGGAGAGCTACTGATTTTTTTAGTTAATTTTTTTATCCAGCAACTTTGCTGAAGGTGTTTCTCAGCTGTAGGAGTTCCCTGGTAGAATTTTTGGGGTCACTCAGGTATATTATCATATCATCTACAAATAGTGATACTTTGACTTCTTCCTTTCCAATTTGTATCCCCTTGATCTCCTTTAATTGTCTTAATGCTCTAGCAAGGACTTCAAGATCTATGTTAAAGAGATATGGAGAGATTGGGCAGCCTTGTCTTGTCCCTGATTTCAGTGGGATTGATTTAAGTTTCTCTCTGTTTAGCTTGATAATGGCTATAGACTTGCCATATATTGCCTTTGCTATGTTTAGGTAAGTGTCTTATATCCCTGATCTCTCCAGGACTTTAAAAAAAATGAGGGGGCCAAAATGGCGGCGCCGGGAGAACACCATGTCTGAGAAGCGGGATAACACGCTCCGTGCAGCGACCAGGAGACTGAACTCTGGGCCCTAAAACAACAGCTATCGTGTTTCCCAGGTGAGGGGAGGCTCCCACGGCGTGGGAATCGGGAATCGGTCGGGTCCACTCTCGGCTGCCCAGCCAGAACCCGGAAGAGAACCCGGCTAACTCAGGCTTTGGGTCTCCGGGCTGGTGCCGCAAGCCTGCTTGTCCCGATCACTTTCCCAGGCTGATCGGTGGGCGCAAGGGTGCCTGAGGCTGGGAGTCCCAGTCGCAAAAAAACCCCACGGGGAAGGAAAGTTGCCAGACTGGTCACAGGTCATCCAGTCTTTCCCTGGAAGGTCTCTCCGACCACGGGTACCTGCCTCCATCACAACTGAGCTCCCTTCACGCACAGATTGCAGCTGCACGCCCAGCTCAAAATCCCTACTCCCTCTTCGGAGGAGGCAGGAGGCGGCCAGCAGAATCTGCCACAGACCACATTGTCTGTACCCCAACCCAAGATCGGGGCTGAGAAAACCCAATCCTTTCGGGCACTTCCCCAAACGCCGCTATAACCCTGCCGATGCGGAGCAGAAAGAGAAAGAGGCGCACAGTGGCTTCACAGTGCCGGAACTCCAGTGCTGCTGGTGCCGGCTGCTCCTAGCAAACAAACTACAGCTCGGGATCTGGGACTGTGGTCATTCTACACGTCCTGAGATTCTCCTGGGTCCAGTGCAATAAGGTCTAGCAGCAAGTTCTATCACCGTCGCCCCCCCCCCGACCCCTGGCAGAGAAACGCCGGCTCAGGGCTCAGGATCTGACTGAGAAGCCCCAACCCCTGCTGGCACTCCCCTGAGAGCACCTCCATAAGCTTGCCCTAGCAGAGGAGAAGGTCAAAGGGGAAGGACAGAGAGGCAGCCTGCCAAGGACACAGCACCCTCTCTCCAGCTCACCCAGCGGCCCCTAGCAGAGAAACCCAAGCTCTGGATCTGAGGACACTCAACCCTACCCGGTACTCTCTCAGGATCAGCAAACATAGATTCTACCACCAGGCTGCTTCTGGCAGAGAGATCTGGGCCCGGGATCTGGGATTGAGTACACTCACCCTAACTCTTTCCTGTGCCACCCAGGGACCAGTCAACATAACCCCTCCTGGCAGAGGGAAAGGACAAAGAGGCAGCACACAGGAAAGGTGGACACTGAGGCCTGCGGCCACAGTATCACAGAGCTGACTGTTAGCCTACCTGTGCACTTCCGCAGCAGGACCAAAACAGAGAGTAGTGAGCAAGGGGAACCCCTGTGCATTCCAACTGGTCCTGCAAGAGAGTGAGTGAGCCTTCTAGGGAGAGATTGCCCCAGACCCAGGGCCTCTCCACAGAAGCAACCAGACGAGATCCCTGCCACCCACACCCCTAGTGTGGGCATCATAGGGATTCTTGGGATAGCGACCCCAACATTGAAGCCTCTACCTTGCGGGTCCACCAGTGTAATCCAGGCAAACAGTCCTTGGATCTCAGTCAGAACTGTGTAATAGTGGCTTGCAGGCCACTGCAATAGTCAGAGAATCCTTGCATGCACACTGCGCCCGCTAAAAGCGCACACAAATAGCGCCAGCGTCACATTCCTTACTTAGGCAAAACTGAAAACACAGTGCACACTCCCAAAGCAGTGAACCTCTCTCATCTTCCTGAAAAAACAGTCCAGAAAACAGAAAGAGAGGATCATAGCCCGAACTACAATACTGAGGAACAAACAGTGAGGATTATAAATAACCAGATGGCTAGAGGCAGACATAAGAACACTCCCAACAAAAATCAGGACATAATGACCTCACCAGCAACCCCACAAAACAATGGACACTTCAGTTCACTAGATATACAAGAAAACAACCTCACAACTATGTTTCTCCAGCTATTAGAGGCCCATAAAGATGAAATGAACAAAGCCCTCAGAGAAATAACCAAAGAAATCGAGACTAACCAAGAGGAAACAAATCGTGCTCTCAGAGAAATGACCACGAAAATTGAGGCAAACAGAGAAGAAATGTGCAAAGCTCTCAAAGAAATGTCCACACAAATGAAGGCAAATAAAGAAGAAATAAACAAAGCTCTCCTAGAAATACAGGCAATTATACCCAAAGAAGTAGAGGCACAATTAGTGATACATAGAGAGGAAATGGACAAAAAAATAGAAGCTATCATTGAAAAGCAGGAGTCCACATTCAAACAGATGAAGGAAATGGTGCAAGACATGAAAACAGAATTAGAATCAATAAAACACAAATAGAGAAAAACCAGGAGCTGGAGAACATAGAGAAAAGATCAGGAACAACAAAGGTAAGCATCACCAACAGAATACAAGAGATGGAAGAAAGAATCTCAGGAGCCAAAGATACACTTGCGGAAATTGACACGTCTCTCAAAGAAAAAATAAAATCAGAAAAGTTCCAAACACAAAACATCCAAGAAATCAAGGACACTGTGAAAAGACAAAACCTAAGAATAATAGGAGTAGAAGAAAAAGAAGACATCAGGCTCAAAGGTCCGGAAAATATTTTCAAGAAAATTATAGAAGAAAACTTTCCCAACTTAAAGAAGGAGATGGCCATAAACATACAAGAGGCCTACAGAACACCAAGTAGACTAGACCAGAAAAGAAATTCTTCACATCACATCATAGTCAAAACACTGAACCTACAAAACAAAGAAAAAATTCTAAAAGCAGCAAGGGAAAAAGGCCAAGTAACATATGAAGGTAGACCTATCAGAATCACACCAGATTTCTCAACAGAAACTATGAAAGCCAGAAGGGCCTGGACAGAAATCATACAGTCCTTAAGAGACCACAGATTCCAACCCAGACTACTATACCCAGCAAAACTTTCAATCAACATAGACGGAGAATTCAAGATATTCCAAGACAAAACCAAATTTAAACAATATCTACATAGTAACCCAGCTCTACAGAAGTTACTAGAAGGGAAACTCCAAACCAAAGAAAACAACTACATCGAAGGAAACAGAGGAAATAGATAACTACACAACAAAATAAACAAAAGAAGACAAGCAATGAAACTCAGTGACACCACCAACCCCACATCTAAAGTAAGTAACAATTGTTGGTCACTAGTTTCTACCAACATCAACGGACTCAACTCCCCAATTAAAAGACACAGACTAACAGAATGGTTGCAGAAATAGGATCCATCATTCTGTTGCATCCAAGAAACACACCTATGCAACAAAGATAAACACTACCTCAGAGTAAAGGGCAGGAAAACTGTCTTTCAAGCAAATGGTTCCAGAAAACAAGCGGGAGTAGCCATCCTAATATCTAATAAAATAGACTTTCAACCCAAGTTAATCAAAAAAGATAAGGAGGGTCACTATATTCTCATCAAAGGAAAAATCCACCAAGAGGACATCACAATTTTGAATATCTATGCCCCAAATACAAGAGCACCTACATTCGTAAATGAAACAATATTAAAGCTTAAATCACACATTGATCCTAAAACCCTCCACTCTCACCAAGGTACAGATCAACTAGACAGAAAACAAATAGGGAAATAAAAACACTTACAGAGACCCTAAATCAAATGGACCTAATAGATGTCTACAGATCTTTTCATCCAAACTCAAAAGAGTATACCTTCTTTTCAGCACCGCATGGAACCTTCTCCAAAATAGACCATATAGTTGGTCATAAAGCAAGCCTCAACAGATACAAAAAGATTGAAATAATCCCTTGTATTCTATCTGACCACCATGGACTTAAGCTGGACCTCAACAACAACAGAAATAACAAACAGCCTACACGTACATGGAAACTGAACAACTTGTTACTCAATGACAGCTGGGTTAAGGAAGAAATAAAGAAAGAAATTAAAGACTTCATAGAATTCAATGAAAATGAAGGTACAACATACCCAAATTTATGGGACACATTGAAAGCAGTGCTCAGGGGAAAATTTATAGCACTAAGTGCCTGCAAGAAGAAATTCGTAACATCACATACAAACAACTTAATGGCCCAACTGAAAACCCTAGAAAAAAAAGAAGCAGATACACCCAAGAGGAGCAGAAGGCTGGAAATAGTCAAACTCAGGGCTGAAATCAATCAATTAGAAACAAATAAAACTATTCAAAGAATCAATGAAACAAAAAGCTGGTTCTTTGAGAAAATCAACAAGATAGACAAACCCTTAGCCAAACTAACTAAAAAGCAGAGAGAATCTATCCAAATCAACAAAATCAGAGATGAAAAGGGTGACATAACTACAGACACAGAGGAAATTCAAACATTCATTAGGTCATACTACAAAAGCCTATATGCCACAAAATTTGAAAACTTAAATGAAATGGACAATTTTCTTGATAGATTCCATCTTCCAACATTAAGTCAAGATCAGGCAGAAAGACTGAACAGCCCTATATCCCCCAAGGAAATTGAAGCAGTCATTCACAGTCTCCCCTCCAAAAAAAAAAGCCCTGGGCCAGATGGTTTCAGCGCGGAATTCTACCAGACCTTCAAAGAAGTGCTCACACCAATTCTCCTCAAACTATTCCACAAAATAGAAACAGAAGGTACATTACCAAACTCATTCTATGAAGCAACAGTCACCCTGACACCTAAACCACACAAAGACCCAAAAAAAAGAGAACTTCAGACCTATCTCTCTTATGAACATTGACGCAAAAATACTCAATAAAATACTTGCAAACCGAATCCAAGAACACATCAAAGATATCCACCACGACCAAGTAGGCTTCATCCCAGGCATGCAAGGGTGGTTCAACATACGGAAATCCATCAATGTAATCCACCACATAAACAAACTGAAGGAGAAAAACCACATGATCATCTCCTTAGATGCTGAAAAAGCATTTGACAAAGTTCAACACTTTGTTTAAAGTGTTTAAAGTCTTGTTTAAAGTCTTGGAGAGATCAGGAATACAAGGCACATATCTAAACATAGTAAAGGCAATATACAGCAAGCCTATAGCCAACATCAAACTCAATGGAGAGAAACTTAAATCAATCCCACTGAAATCAGGGACAAGACAAGGCTGCCCACTCTCTCCCAACCTCTTCAAAATAGTACTTGAAGTCCTAGCCAGAGCAATAAGACAACTAAAGGAGATCAAGGGGATACAAATCGGAAAGGAAGAGGTCAAAGTGTCACTATTCGCAGATGATATAATAGTATATATGAGCGACCCCAAAAATTCAACCAGAGAACTCCTCCAGTTGATAAACACCTTCAGCAAAGTGGCAGGATACAAAATCAACTCAAAAAAATCAGAAGCCCTCCTGTATACCAAAGACAAAAGGGCCGAGAAAGAAATTAGGGAAACAACACCCTTCACAATAGCCACTAATAACATAAAGTACCTTGGGGTGACACTAACCAAGCAAGTGACAGACCTGTTTGAGAAAAACTTCAAGTCTCTGAAAAAAGAAATTGAAGATCTCAGAAGATGGAAAGATCTCCCGTGCTCATGGATTGGTAGGGTTAACATTGTGAAAATGGCCATCCTGCCAAAAGCAATCTACAAATTTAATGCAATTCCCATCAAAATACCAACTCAATTCTTTACAGACCTTAAAAAAAAAATTCTCAGCTTCATATGGAGAAACAAAAAACCCAGAATCTCCAAAACAATCCTGTACAACAACAGATCATCTGGAGGTATCTCTATCCCCAATCTCAAGTTGTACTACAGGGCAATATTAATAAAAACTGCATGGTATTGGCATAAAAACAGAAAGGAGGATCAATGGAACCTCATAGAAGACCCAGAAATAAGCCCCCACACCTATGAATACTCGATTTTTGACAAAGAAGCCAAAACCGTTCAATGGAAAAAAGGCAGCATCTTCAACAAATGGTGCTAGTCCAACTGGATGTCCACATGCAGAAAAATGAAAATAGATCTATATTTATCATCCTGCACAAAACTAAAGTCCAAGTGGATCAAAGACCTCAACATAAAATCAGATACTCTAAATCTGTTAGAAGAAAAAGTGGGGAACAGCCTAGAACTCATTGGCACAGGAGACAACTTCCTGAACAGAACACCAACAGCACAGGCTCTAAGAGCAACAATCAATAAATGGGACCTCATGAAACTGAAAAGCTTCTGTAAAGCAAAGGACACTGTCATCAAAACAAAACGACTGCCTACAGATTGGGAAAGAATCTTCACCAACCCTTTATCTGACAGAGGACTAATATCGAGTATATACAAAGAACTAAAGAAGCTGAAAAGCAGCAAACCAAGTAATCCAATTAAAAAATGGGGAACAGAGCTAAACAGAGAATTCTCGACAGAGGAATATCGAATGGCAGAGAAACACTTAAAGAAATGCTCAACCTCATTAGCCATTAGGGAAATGCAAATCAAAACGACCCTGAGATTTCACCTTACACCCATCAGAATGGCCAAGATGAAAAACTCAAGGGACAACACATGCTGGAGAGGTTGTGGAGAAAGGGGAACCCTCCTCCACTGCTGGTGGGAATGTAAACTGATACAACCACTCTAGAAATCTATCTGGCGCTTTCTAAGACAATTAGGAATAGTGCTTCCTCAAGACCTAGCTATACCACTGCTAGGTATATACCCAAAGTTTGCTCAAGTACACAAAAGGGATACTTGCTCAACCATGTTTATAGCAGCTTTATTTGTAATAGCCAGAACCTGGAAACAACCCAGATGTCCATCAACGGAGGAATGGGTACAGAAATTGTGGTATTTTTACACAATGGAATACTACTCAGCAATCAAAAAGGAGGAAATCATGAAATTTGCAGGCAAATGGTGGGATCTAGAAAAGATCATCCTGAGTGAAATATCCCAGAAGGAGAAAGACAAACACGGTATATACTCACTTATATAGACCTATAAGATATGATAAACATAATGAAATCTGTACACCTAAAAAAGATAATCAAGAGAACGGACATGGGGTAAGATTATCAATCCTCATTTAGAAAGACAGATGGGATGCGCATTGAACATATGACAGGAGCCTACTGAGTGCATTTGAAAGACTCTAACTAGCAGTGTTCTCAAAGCAAAGACTCATGACCAAACCTTTGGCAGAGTACAGGGAATCATAAGAGAGAAGGGGAGTTAGTCTGATGAGGAAAGGATAGGAGCTCCACAAGGACCAAATATATCTGGGCACAGGGTCTTTTCTGAGACCAACATTCAACCAAGGACCATGTATGGATATAACCTAGAACCTCTGCTCAGATGTAGCCTGTGGTAGCTCAGTAACCAATTGGTTTCCCATAGTGAGGGGAACAAGGACTATTTCTAACAGGAACTCAATGACTGGCTCTTTGGCCTCCCCACCCCCCAAGGGAGGAGCAGTCCTGTTAGGCCACAGAGGAGAGCTTTGCAGCCAGTCCTGAGGATACCTGATAAAACAGGATCAGATGAAAGGGGAGGAGGTCCCCCCATCAGTGGACTTGGAAAGGGGCACAGTGGAGATGAGGGAGGGAGGGAGGGAGGGACTGGGAGGGAATGAGGGATCGGGACACGGCTGGGATACAGAGTTAATAAAATGTAACTGATAAGAAAAAAATAAAATTAAAAAAAAAATGAATGTTGGATTTTTATCAAATGCTTTTTCAGCATCTGAGGAGATTATTCATGTGGTTTTTTTTTCTTTTAGTTTGTTTATATGGTGGATTACATTGATGGATTCTGTATATTGAACCACCCCTGCATACCTGGAATGAAACCTACTGGGTCATAATGGATGATTTTTTTATGTGTTCTTGGATTCAGGTTGCAAGTATTTTGTTGAGTATTTTTGCATCAATGTTCATAAGAGAGATAGGTCTGAAGTTCTCTTTTTTTGTTGGGTCTTTGTGTGGTTTAGGTATCAAAGTGACTGTGGCTTCATAGAATGAGTTTGGTAATGTTCCTTCTGTTTGTATTTTGTGGAATAGTTTGAAAAGAATTGGAGTTAGCTCTTCTTTGAAGGTAGAATTCTGCACTGAAACCATCTGGCTCTGGGCTTTTTTTTTTTATGGGAGATTTTTGATGACTATTTATACTTCCTTAGGTGATATAGGACTATTTGATTTCTTTACCTGGCCTCGATTCAGCTTTGGTAAGTGGAATCATCAAGAATATTTTCCATTTCATTTAGATTTTCAAATTTTTTTGCATATAAGCTTTTGAAGTAAGATATAATGATTGTTTGGATTTTCTCAGTGTCTGTTGTTATGTTCCCCTTTTCATTTTTGATTTTGTTTATTTGTATAGTTTCTCTCTACCTTTTAGTTAGTTTGGCTAAGGGTTTATCTATTTTGTTGATTTTCTCAAAGAACCAGCTCTTGCTTTCATTGATTCTTTGAATTGTTTTATTTGTTTCTAATTTACTGATTTCAACTCTGAGTTTGATTATACCTAAGTCACAAAGATAGGCATTACCTGAGAGTAAAGGGATGGAAGACAGTTTTCCAAACAAATGGACCCAAGAAGCAAGCAAGAGTAGCTATTCTAATATCTAATAAAATAGATCTTTATCCAAAATTAATCAAAAGAGATGGGGAAGGTCACTTCATACTCATCAAAGGAAAATTCCACCAAGAAGATAGCAAATTCTGAACATCTATGCCCCAAGTACAAGGGCACACTCATTTGCAAAAGAAAAATTAATAAAACTTAAACCACATGTAGATCCCCACACATTAATAGTGGGAGACTTCAACACCCCACTCTCAACAAAGGACAGGCCAACAAAACAGAAATTAGACAAAGAAACAATGACTCTAACAGAGGTCATGGATCAAATGGACCTACCTAACAGACATCTACAGAACCTTTCACCCAAACACAAAAGAATTTACTTTCTTCTCAGCATCTCATGGGACCTTCTCCAAAGTAGACCATATAGTTGGTCACAAAGCAAGCCTCAACAGATATAGGAAGATTTAAATAATCCCTTGTATCCTATCTGACCACTTTGGACTAAAGCTGGATCTCAACAATGACAGAAATAGCAAAAGGCCTACACACACATGGAAACTGAACAACTTACTACTCAAATGACAGCTGGGTCAAGGAAGAAATAGAGAAAGAAATTAAAGACTTCCTAGAATTCAATGAAAATGAAGGCACACCCAAACTTATGAGACACAATGAAAACAGTGCTAAGAGGAAAGTTCATAGCACTAAGTGCCTTCAAGAAGAAATTTGAAACATCTCATTCAAGCAACTTAATGGCTCACCTGAAAGCCCTAGAAAAAAAGAGAAAAAGAAGAAGAAGAAGCAGACATTGCCAAGAGGAGTAGGTGGCTGGAAATAGTGGATTAGTTTTACTGGGGTATGAAGAGCATCAGTGAAGCCAGCATAGCACTGGGGCTGAGTCAAGTTAAGAGAATATCTATGCTCCTTCTAAGGAAGAGAGAGAGAGAGAGAGAGAGAGAGAGAGAGAGAGAGAGAGAGAGAAAGGGTCCAGGACAAACCAGTAAGGACATAATAATGTAAAAGAGCCAAGAAGCAAATGGGAAGGAGAATCAAGGTGACATCAGGAAGAGAGGAGACTTCCCATGAATTATTCGTTACAGAAAAGAGCATATTTCATATCCCAAGGCAGTTAACTTCACAGACTGTTTTTTGGGTCTGTGTTATCTTGCCTGCTCTCTGCTGACACAGAGGGAGGCATTTGCTTCTCAGGAAGTAAGGTAAAGTGAGCACAAGATCTTGCATTAAAGAGCCCTGGCTGCTACCACTGCTGCTACTGATGTGTCAGGGTCTCTCAGCCTCATTTACTTTGACTATAACAATGAAGAGCTGCAACTCAGAGAGCGGCCCTGGCAATTGTGGAAGAAGTCTGACACAAAACCTCTCCAAAGCTGCTCGGCCAGTGTGTGTTTCTTTCTTTGCTTACCATCTGTTATCTTTGGGATGCAGCATAAAACGATCGAATACCGAAAAGGATTTCCTAGCCATCCCTTTGTAACATGTGTGAATCTCTGGCTCTCATCCATGTCATTCCTAACCCTGGCCACTTACTGCAAAATTTCTCTACAAAGAATGGGAAATGTTCTGCTTCAGAGCCCGGGATATATGCTTCGTGATCTCCTGATTGATTTTATTGATTTTATTTCACACTAGTTTGGCCATATTTCTCAATTTAGGTGTTCCTTCACACCATGCCATTTTCATTGTTTAATGAAACCCCTTAGATCTGTGCAGTATTCTAACCGGGTGGAGACTTGATTCTCTTCAGAGGACCACTTTCTGCAGGAGTCAAGAGAGCTAGCCTAGATATTCACAGTGATGCTTGTCATCAAAATAACATCTGATCAGTGTGAGGGAAGCCCATCATTTACAGGCATTCTGTATTCCATGCTTCTCCCTTTGGGGATGCTTTACAGTGTGTTTGAGGTACCCATGAAAAAGCTGGTTCGATGAATCGATCACCTCACCCTCATTTTGCACAAATTCTTGTCTTACTGAATTTTGTCAACTTCTTCCTTTGTTTCAGGAGAAGGACTGTTTGTTTTATTTTTATATTTGGGCTTGTTGGTTGGTTAGTTGGTTGGTTGCCTTTTGTTTTCTTTGTGTGGTTGGTTGGTTTTGGGATTTTGAGTTGGGGCTTTTTTTTTTTTTTTGCATT
The DNA here is from genome assembly GCF_907164565.1 of Psammomys obesus. Classification (NCBI taxonomy): domain Eukaryota; kingdom Metazoa; phylum Chordata; class Mammalia; order Rodentia; family Muridae; genus Psammomys; species Psammomys obesus. The sequence goes on along the minus strand of NW_026596034.1, from coordinate 28,107,576 downwards.
CTGTATTAGACAAATTACCAGTTAAGAAAAAAAAAATCTTTCTACATTCTGTTTATTTGGGTAAACACAGTGTGGGCTGAGAATAGGTTAAAATACAAATGTGGTATATGAATAAATAGTTTTAACTAATGTGTTCCTTTCTGTGCACAAATAGTTAATTTTAGGTGTGGAAACACAAATATCAAGGAAAAAATAAAGTGCACATTTCAATGTGTGTTCATGCATTATAGCACCCTTTTTTTAAACTATTTTCTTTGGGTTCCTTACACCTCTACCTCCTTTCCAACCCCGACCCTGGGTAGGGGAGAAAGAAGGTTAGGAGGGAGAGGGGGGCAGAGTTCTCTTTATGACTTCCAGCTGGTTAGGGTTGTTGGGTTCTTTGGGAACCCAATCCCAGTGGGCAGGATACCCAGCAGTCCAGCTAACCAGCAACAACAAACAGCAAACACAGAAGCAGAACAAACCAACAGCCTCCTTCCTCCTCTGACCGTCTCCTCAGTCGTTCTCTCTCTCTCTCTCTCTCTCTCTCTCCCTCTCCCCAGCATCCTCAGAATTTCACTAACTGCAGCTGGCAAAGACCACACCCCTCTCTGAGTTGCATAAAGCAATCATCAGCTGAGGATAAACCAAAAAGCAGCCCCATATCCCACACTTGGGATTAAAACAAAAACATGACATAACCGGGTTTTAAGGAAACCAAAACTTCCCCTGCAATGCATGGTCCTGTGTGTGTAGACTTGTGGATGGATGTGCAGGCCAGATAACAACCTCAACTATCATTATTCAGGCACCAGTCACTATTTTCTTTTTAGACAGAACCTCTCAGTATCTTTATACAGCAAGCCTCAGGAATCTGCCTGTCTCTTCTACCTCCCTAGCACTCAGACATGTCTGGCTCCTGGGTACCAAACCCAGGTCTTCATGCCTGCCGGGCAAGGATGTTAATGACTGAGCTACCTCCCTAGTCTTTCATTATTAAAAAGTAAGTCTAGAAATTCAGAATTCACATTTCAGGGTATCAGGAGCATAAAACTCCCAGACACAAAGTGCAACACTGTCCAACACAGTTCCAGAGAGTTCCAAGCAGCACAGTGAACCTGTTGTGTCCTCCTGAGCAACTGGTTTCCAGCTGTCAGACGAATCTCACAGCCAGAGGCAATGGATCAGCCCTGGGACCAGAGGACTTCCCACAACAAAGCCCACAGGCTAGTTGCTGATATGCACCGCTGAAGTTTTCATTTTGTTAGAGGTGCTCGGACATGACAGTTACCACCACGGCGGACTCACGTAGGTTTATTTTCTGGATTTCAAACTGTTTTGAAATGTGTATTCATTAAAATACCTCCAAAATAGCAATTCATATTCAGAGACTTACTTCTGAAGAAATAAATGGGGTCCATGTCCCCAAGCCACCCATTTAGGAGCAATTTGGGGGGGAGGGGGTACTGTAGCTGTTTTTATCCAAATTTATAGTCGTGCATATGTGGACCTTATTTTGACTTGATGGAGAATAGTATTTTCACATTCGCTTCTGTCACGAATATCAGTTAACATCGTTGATGTGAGGATGGTCTGACTGAAGCGAGTGGTCAACATTACCACAGTGTTAGTCTCGGTGGGCTGTCTACAAGGAACAGTTACATAAAATAAGGAAAACGTGTAATGCTTTGACAATAGTTCAGTTCGTTTTCCCTGTTGCAGAGAGCTGGCAGCGCACTACTTCGAGCGCGCGTTAACTGTGGGAACCGTGGCATTTGCTCAGTTCTCAAACAGGGCTGAGATTCGCTGAGCTTGTGCTACGGTGCTGACCTTGGGCTCTGCACTTTGGACCAGTCTCTAATGATGAGAAATATAAGAGGTCAAAGTTATTACCATCGCACCCCTGGGGAGAGAAGAGATTTAGTGATGTTCACCTGCTCCTTCAAGGTCGCACACCTGGTTTACTAAAGCCGAGTGGACTAACTCCAAGAGCTCCATGTATGCCCGAAGAGTTCTAAGCTAATGACTGCCGCCTACAGAAGGAGCAACAGAAGACAGCTCCAGTTAGTGTTTAAAATAAACAGCACAGACTCAGCCATCTCTGGGGCACAGAAGCACGGCATGAAGGCCAAATGCTCTGGGACGGATGCTACACGTGTGTAAATTTTCTGCCTGTTGCAGATTCTCCCAAACTGATTTTTTTTTTTTAATCAGTAGATTCTTTTTTTAAACCTGCAAGATTTGTTCCCATGAAGTCCAACGCTACAAAATTGTCAAATGTCTGGGTTGAGTGGCTCGGCCTGTAATCCCAGCACTCGGAAGGCGGCGGCAGAAGGACCACTAATGATCTGATGATAGCCTGGGTGCGGTGGTTTGAATAATGGAATAATGGTCCCGTAGGCTCATAGATTTGAATGCTTAGTCCTCAGGGAGTGACACTGAGCCGGATTCAAAGATTAGGAGGTGTGGCCTTGTTGGAGATGCGCCGCTGTGGGTGGGGTTTAAAAGGTTTCAAAAGCCCATGACTGGACATTGTCCCACTCCCCATGAGTCAGGACAGCGCTCTCAAGGACTGCCCCAACATCATAGGAGCCGCCGTACTCCCTGCCCTGATGAAAACGGACCAAACCTCTGAAAACGGAAGCCAAGCCCAATTCAGTGCTTTCTTTTCTAAGAATCACCATGGTCATGGTGTCTCTTCATGGCAACAGAACACTGACTAAGGCACTGGGCTACAGAGTGAGACTCTGCTTTAAAGGTTTACTCAAAATACTAGGTCCTGGACAACCCAACAAAATTCCTTCACGGGACTGTGAAATGAAGAATCACAAACAGGTCATAATGACTTTTACAAGAAAAATAAAAGTATTTTGGAGTTTATTACGTACTCTTTCATCTGGCTGTATCCATTTTGCACAAGTTCAAAGCCGGCATAAAGAAAAATATGGAGCAATTAAACATTGCAAATAACTTGTGTTATGACTTCTGACAAATTAAGTATTTGTAGGTAATTTCATGTTTCCAAAAGGAGTGCTATAATTCTGAACCAGTATTAAAATGAAATAAATCTTACAGTATGCTAATTTAGTAGCCATCATATATTACATTAGTAAAGTAAGCTAATTCAATTTGTAGAAAAGGCTATGACATATTAAAGTGTCTCTCAGAAAATGAGGAGGAGGAAATGATTAAGTCAAAAATATCATTATCAAGAAATAATTATTTTAGCACATTTTCAGTAAGAAACCACCATCTCTTTTTTTAAATGGGCATAAGAGCTTTGTGTTGGATATGAAACATGGCGTTTGAAGAATAATATTTTGAATAGAATTTGGGACTTTTTTTGTTCAAAATGCTGGTAAAATTTCCCATTAGTAAAATATTTTTAATCCTCTATCCTGGATTATATTTATTGTTTTAAAACCCAAACAAAGCTTGTGTGCATGAATGCAGAATATTGTTATTGCTAAAGGAAGAAGGCTACAGGGCTGGGGAGATGGCTCAGACTCTGTACAAATATGAGTGTACAGTATGATTCCCAGAACACACAGAAAGCCCGACACGGTGGCACACCTCTGAAACCTCAGCAGATCCACAAAGGGATGGGAGAAGGTCGTTGAGGTGGTCGCAACGAGTGAACAACCTGCCTCAAACAAGGTGAAAGGCTAAAGGACAACACCTGAGGATTCCGTCTGACCTCCACTGTGACAGTCAATGGCCTCGCTCCTCTAGATGGGGTGGGGGGAGGGCTAAAAGAGGGAAAATTGTGCATACATGGAAAACTGTCACACTTAAAATAATCTTACCCGCCACTAATGATTTCTTTTCTGAGCACAGAGTCTCTCTCCTGTCATTTCCTTCCCTTGCAACAATCGTCTGCAGATGGGCATCCTATCTGGGACCAGCAACAGTGTCCGTGGGGTTTTCAGAAATTTTTGCTTCCATCAAATAATTTAATCAGAAAATTCAACCGGAGCTCTAAACAAAGATTTTTTTTTTTTTTTTAAGAGTAACTTGATGGCTCTCTAGGCAAATGTCTAAGCAAATGTATGGAGTAATTAAGTAGAAAGCTGACAACCGTTTACAGGCAGATGCTGCTGCTGGGGATTTATTTGAGGAGCTGGAAGAATCTTGGCTCCCTTTCGCTGGGTCAGCACTCTGACTCTGGCCTCCCCGGTCCTCCATGGGTGCTCTCTGGTGCCCTCTAGCTTCCATTTCTGTAGAGCTGTCTGGTGCGTCTCTTAGCCCATGTTTTCTCCATCCTCTCTCAGAAATTCTGCTTTGCTTGGGTTGGTTTGGGATTTTCTGTCTGTCTGTCTGTTTTGCCCAGCCTCTGTAATTTACTATGACTAATATTTTAAAAGAACACTTACATATGCCAGCTGTCTACTCCACTGAGTACACTCTAACAAACAAACAAACAAACAAACAAAAAAAACACTGCATGCTTTTTTCCTGCTCACATGAAAATTAAAGTGCACATGCTCTTTGAAACCCTGGTCATCCGCACTTCATCCCTAACATGCAGTTCTTCTGCATGGTGAAAAGCCGTTTCTTTCAGGAGGGTTCTCAGCAGAAAGCCACCAGGAGGAACACTCCCAAGAAGAGACAACCTTCTGGAAAACCCACACTCTAGGATGCATTCATTCTCAATGCTGAGTGCTCTCTCCTGGAAAAGTAGGATATCAGACCTTGTAGTGGGCTGGAGGAAACTTTGCCTCAGTGTCTCTAAAAGTTCACTCTTGGGGCTGGGGAGATGGCTCCCTAGTGAAGGGGCCTGCCTCGTGGGTGATGATGGGAATTCAGATCCCCAAAACGCCACATAAATGCTGGGTGGGCGGTTTACAAGCCGGCCCACCTGTGATTGCAGCCACGGAAGATGGAAGCAGGGGCTCCCCAGAGCAAGCTGGATAGTGAGGTGGACAATATCAGCAAGCTCTGGGCCCAATTGAAGGTGGGAGAGTGCTTGCTGAGCCTCAACATCAACCACATACACACATGTGAACATATGTAAACATGCACCCATGCATAAGTGAAAACATATACGCATGGAAAACTGGAAAAGAAAAAAATAAAGAAAGACCATCCCTGGGTGGATGAATGGATGAAGTAGTTCAGCAGGTAAGAGTACCTGCCACCGAAGGTGGATGGCTTGAGTTAAATCACCCCCTCCCCCCATCCACATGGTAGAAGGCAAGAGCTGACTCACACAAATTGTCCTCTGACCTCCACATATGTGTCTACATGCTCACTTATGCACACCAAATAAAGTGATTATGTAATTTGACAAAAGCTCCTGCCTGCAGCATAAGGATGTTCAGATTTCAGCAGAAATTGGACAAACACTTCCATTTTGATCTAACCTTTCTCCTGTTATTTTAGGATATGTCATAATGTAACCCAATTGGAGCTAGAGCTGGCAGAGACCAAGGATAAGCTTTCAGTGCTAGTCTCCAGCTTCTTCTTCCAGAGTAGCCAGGATGACAGGCCTCTTTGCCTCCACCACCCCATTTTAAGTAAGACTGGTCAACAGGCCCGGGTCCTCTGGTATTGCAACCTAATCGTCCACCCACTGAGCACATGGCCAGTACCAAGCATTCCATGTCGAGCTGGTAAGATGGAGGATGGTAGACTCAGTACCAACCATTCATTCACCCATGTTTCTGGCTGAGCTCCCCACAAGGCCACTTTGTCCAGCTTTGTCTCCTGTGGCATTCAGGAGGTGGAACTGGACAACGAAACAGTATTTACAATGCTGAAGAAAGCATAAGGATCCTAAATTATATATCTAATATCCACTTATAGGTGAGTATATACCATTGTGTGTCTTTCTGCTTCTGGGATACCTCACTCAGGATGATCTTTTCTAGATCTCACCATTTGCCTGCAAATTTCACAATTTATTTGTATTTAATTGTTGAGTAGTATTCCATTGTGTAAATGTACCACAATTTCTGTATCTATTTCTCAGGTGAGGGACATCTGGGTTGTTTCCAGCTTGTGGATATTACAAATAAAGCTGCTACAAACATGGTTGAGCAAATGTTCTTGTTGTATACCTGAGCATCTTTTGGATATATGCTTAGGAGTGGTATAGCTGGATCTTGAAGTAGCACTATTCTTAATTGTCTGAGATAATCATGCTAAAATCTAAATACCCAAGGAAGCTAATCAAGAAGGAGACCCTGGGTAAGATGATCAATCTTCACTCAGAAAGGCAAACAAGATGAACATCAGAAGAGGGAGAAAACAGGAAACAGAAGAGGAGCCTATCACAGAGGGCCTCTGAAAGACTCTACCCAGTAGGGTATCAAAACATATCCTGAGATTCATAGCCAAACTTTGAGCAGAGTGCAGGGAATCTTATGAAAGAAGGGGGAGATAGAAAGACCTGGAGGGGACAGGAGCTCCACAAGGAGAGCAACAGAACCAAAAAAAATCTGGGCACAGGGGTCTTTTATGACACTGATACTCCAAACAAGGACCACTCATGGAGATAACTTAGAACACCTGCACAAAAGTAGCCCATGGCAGCTCAGTGTCCAAGAGGGTTCCACAGTAATATGAATAGGCACAGTCTCTGACATGAACTCATGGGCTGGCTCTTTGATCACCTCCACCTGAAGGGGGGGCAGCCTTACCAGTCCACAGAGGAAGACAATGCAGCCAGTCCTGATGAGACCTGTTAGAGTAGGGTTAGTTGGAAGGGGAGGAGGATCTGCCTTATCATTGGACTGGAGGAGGAGCATAGAGAAGAGGAGGGAGGGCAGATGGGATTAGGAAGGGATGGGGGAGGGAGCTACAGCTGGGATACAACGTGAATAAACTGTAATTAATAAAAATTAAAAATTAAAAAAAGAAAGCACAAGGGTCATATTGATAAACTTTATCACAAAAAGGGTGACCGAGTCCATCCCCAATAAACTTGTGGGAAGACCGTAAGAAAAGCACAGGTAGTGGCCAGCTTGTTGGCTGCAAAATTTTTACATTTGGGAAATGGTTCTTGCTGTTAGCAGCTACTGAGTGATAAAATATTTAAGGACCATGGCTTGTGAAACAACAGTGCTGAAGTTAGACTGCCTGACAGGGTGTGATGAAGTGCGGGGGCGGGGGTTGTCCAAACTCCATCGTTTACTGTCTCTGAACCTTACTGGATAACATCAGGATCAGCCTAGTGACTCCTTGGAGAGCTACATAATGGGATGGGTGCAGACCATTTAAGCAATAGCTAACTGACAGTATGGACTCAGAAAGCCCAGTGACAATTGCCTCTTGGATTTCCAAACTTCTATATGAGGAACAAGTTTTTTTCCTTAGCCAAGCTTCCATTACTTTGGTAAGAGCAACGTGCCAAGAGAAGCCCTCTACTAACCGAAACTCACTTTCCACGTGTGCATGTGTGGTTATATGCACACAGGTGTTGGTGAGCGCTTGGGTACGGAGGACAGAAGTCAGCCACAGGTGCTGTCCCTCCAGAGCCACCCACCTTGGTTTTTTGTTTGTTTTGGTTTTGGTTTTATACAGGAGTCTCTCACTGGCCTGGGATTTCCAAGTAGGCTAAATGGACAGTGAACCTCAGGAATCTGCCCATTTCCATGTTCCTAAGTAGTGGGATTATAGGTACACCACTACACCCTCTTTATGAGGGTTCTGGGGGGACAGATGGAGGGAGGTAACACTCAGATTCTCCAGTTCTCACAGCAGTTTTTTTACTGAATGAGCTATTGTTCCAACTGTGATAATCAGGTGTTTTCTTTTTGACTGTTTGTTTGTTTGTTTTTGCCAACCTGACACAAATAGAACAATTTTGGAAAAGAGACCCTCAATGAAGGGATCGCCTCCATCAGATTGGTTTGTAGGCAAGTCTGTGGGACATTTCCTTGCCTGATGATTGATTGGTCCAGCCCACTGTGTGTAGCACCACCCCAGGCCCAGTGGTCCTGGATTTTATAAGAAAGCAGGGGGGCTAATCCTGTAGAGCTAGTGAGCAGCACTCCTCCGTGGCTCTGCTTCTGTGCCTGCCCTGACTTCCGTTCGTGATGGACTGTAAGCTGCAGGATAAGCTGCATTCTTTCCAGTTTGCACAGTAATAAAAGGCAAACCAGGACACCAGCCCTTTGCCAGTTTTTCAGGTAGGGTTCCATGTAGCCAAATCAGCCTTGAGGTCCCCAGGTAGCCCAGGATGACCTTGAAGTCCTGATTCTCCTGACTCCATCCCCCAATGCTGAGATCACCAGCCTGTGGCACCCCATCCGGTTTATACTCTCCAGGTGAACGGGTTCTGGGATGGCTTTGTGTATGCTGCGCAAGTGCTTTACCTGTTCAACTACCACAGACCACCCCCTCCCCCAAGTGAGGGATTTCGTGTTCACACAATACTGAAGAACGGGGGAGTTTTCATCAGTGAGACAACCCACACTGCAGTATTGCACATGGAAATAAACAATTTAAGAGGAAATTAGATTAGATCCTTAAATTAAATTCCAGATTAAAAAAAATCCTAGTAGAAAACTGTACCCACATGCCTTGTTATTAAGATCTAATATTCCCCCAATTGTGTAGTAATAGAGGATGTAGGCCATCCCACAGGCACTCTCATGAAAAGATTTGGATAAACAGTTTAAACAGACAGTGTGATTAAGGCCTTCTCAATAACACCAAAATCACCTACAACTCAATTCTACTTGTTCGAGGAAAGAAATTACTTCAGTTCCAAGTTAATACGTGATTTCTTTTTAATGTAATAATTGGCAGACAATATTATTCGGCTTTGATATGCAATAATCCTAAATGTATCTGGAGGGTTATTAAAGCAAGGCCAATGAGAATAAGAAGATACAATTGCTTTACTTTTCTCGTTCTTTCCTCTGTGACCTGAACGTTCAGATCTTATTTACAAAGTGATTGTGTGTGTGTGTGTGTGTGTGCGTGTGTGTGTGTGTGTGTGCTGAAAAGGTAATAGAGTAATAAAAAAATTTATTTTTACCAGGAAGAACTGAGGATAGAAGTTAACATAGCAAAAGGGAAAAAGAGGACCAAAGTCAGACAGTCTACTGATTTTACACACTTCTATTTTCTAAAGATATTTTTAGATTGTGTGTGTGCATGCACACACATACACACATGGATCTAAGCACCAGTGCCCTCCCAGACCAGAATGGATCATCAGGCCCCCTGGAGCTAAAGCTACAGGCAGTCATAAGCCACCAAACGCTGGGAACCGAACTTGGGTCCTCTAGAAGAGCAGCAAGTGTTCCTGGCCACTGAGGAATCTCTCCAGTCCCATTTAATCGCTGCCAATCTCTTGCATGAATACAGGAAAATGAATATTTATACTGCACTTCGGAGAAAGCTGGCGTGTTCTTACCTCAACACGTCTTCAGCGGCACAGTGTCAAACACCTCCGAACCTTTCCCTCGGAGCCAGAGAGATATATTTTTAACTAAATTTGTAAGCCCTGAGAGAGACACAGGCTTTGCGTCTCCGGGGATGGGACGAGCCTGAGGAAGCCGCCTCGCTGAGCACACTGGTCATGAGCCACCCCTCTTTCATGCATGAGGGGAGCTCCTGTGGTGTGGGAAGGCCTGGGATGCTCAGAGGCCTGTGAGTGTGCGTGCGGCACCGAGCCGCGATCTGACAGCGTGCGAGGAGCTTGACTTGGTCTTTGAACCAAAACCGAAAGCCTGTGCCCATCGCAACGCTTCTGCCAGGCGTCTCTGCATCAGCCCGCCGCCGAACACCTTCAGTCTCGCCTCCTGAATCTTCCAATTCTTTTTACGTGTGTTTGTCTGGTGCTGGGGGTTGGGGAAGCGGGCGTGTACGCCAAGGCGTGAACGCGGAGGTCAGAGGCCAACCCAGGAGAACTGGTTCTCTCCTTCCACCACTGCGAGGGTCCAAGGATGACTCAGGTCATCAGGCCTGGCAGCACGTGTCCTTACCCGCTGAGCCATCTTCAGCCGTCAGCTGAATTTTTGCCTTGTGCGTGGATTCTCATTATTCTGCTATTAGAGAAAACCATAGCGTCTGGGACCAACGGCGTTTGCTTCCTCCCGTCTTCCACTGCTGTGCAGCAATGGCGCCGTGGTGCCTTCCGCTCCCTTGGTCTCTGTTTCTTCATTTCCCACCCACCTGGCAGCTGCCCCAGCGCGGGCCTTTTGCTCTTCTTTCCTCGTCTCTTCTTATCCTTGCCTCGCTTCTGCAAGGCTCTCCCTCTCTGTTTAGACCTTGGCAACAGTGATCTGCACGTTGAGGACACGAACACCTATCCCTTAGAGTTCCTTTTCTGAACTCTGAGGCTGTGTGTGGGAGCTCCCCATTTTGGAAGGTTTAGATCAATTAGATTATCCAGCCCTCTAATGCCGTCTGGTGCTATTCACTCCCATCCTGGCTCATAGGATAGATAGTTCCCCACACTGGCACTCAGTGGTTAAGAGCAAGAGCACTTCCCCTTGCAGAGGACCAAGCTTGGTTCTCAGAATCTCAGGCAGCTCACAACTAACTACCTGTAACCACAGCTTCAAGAAGCCCAACATCCTCTTCTGACCTTCACACACGTACGCACACACACCACACACACATACACACACACACACACACACTCACATGCACACACAGAAACTCACCATCATTTCTGGAGATCAGTGTCCTCTTGCCGCTATGAGATGTCTCCAGATTCCTTAATTTTCATGTCAATGTTACTTTAATTCTAATGCACTTTCAATGTCTCCACAAGTGTTTGGTTCACTCTCACCTGTTTGATTACAATAACTTCTTGATTAAGCTCAGGCTGTCAAGGTTGAGAGTCACTACCATCTTCTCAAACCTTTCTCTCTCTCATTCTCTCTCTCTCCTTGTAATACCACCTCTTATGACTTACTGGAGTTTTCCTATCTGTCCCAATAAGCTGCCACATTCTTAAATCTTTTAAAATACAGCACAAGAAAGATCAATTACCTTGGTTACTTAGAACTGGATATTATTGACCATTTTAACATATCTGTTACTGTTGGCAAGAAACGTGACTGGAGTTCAGCCATGGGAATTTTTCTGACATGTACTGATAATTCTTTGTCTCTTTCTGGATCTATTGACTAGGCAAAAACAGAGACATAATTGTGCAGAAAACTTCAGTTTTTCCACATGAAATTCACTTAGGAATGCTGGATGCTTTGCTGTATATGACTTTAGGCTGAAATAAAAATCAGGATGCAACAAGCTGAGGACTCACAGTTCGATGTGATTTCACAAGTCATCCTGCTCATACCACCAGGGGCTTATGCTATAGCCACCAAAACAGAAAGAGCTGAGGGCAAGATTGACCGTCAGCCTTTGGGAAGGAGCGGAAGAACCAAGTCCCTGGTCCCTCAAGATAGGCCAAGTGACATCGAAGGAAATTTTTGCTGAAATGCGGGGCTCTTCAGGAACTGGGACATTGGCAGGAACTTCTCCTGAGGGCGCTGTGGTGGGTGAATGCTAATGAAGCGTGGAAATTGCCGAACACCTGGAGCCTGAGACGGGGAACGCGAGGAGAGCAGTGGGTAGATGTGGGTGGGACCCACATTAGATTAACAACAGCAAAGAAATTGGAGAACGGCTTGATTGAGCGTAACTGGTGCTGAGAGAGACACAGCCAAAACGAGGCAGAAGCTGCAGGTGTAGTTCCAGGGAATCTGAAGACTGGAGATTGTGTAGCCCTGGATGGGAGGCCAACCGCCAGCACCATGGACAGCGAAACCGCAGGTCCCAGAATCCAACTCAGGAGTTTTTGCATCAGATAAATTCTTATCTTAAGCAAGCAGCGAGTCTCCTGGAAAACCTTTTTTTTTTTTTTTTTTTTTTCTTCTTTTCTTTTTCCAATGGAAGAAACTAAAATCTTGGTATTGAAAACACTGTCTTCTAGCTAGAGATAATGGCACATGTCTGTAATCTCATCATTAAAAGGATAGAGGTGGGAGCATCACCATAAGTTCAAGACCAGCCCAGTCTCCACAGCAAGCTGGCAGAGTCATGGCAAAAACCATGACTCAAAAAGCCAAATAACAACGACAAAAAAAAAAAAATACTAGTTTTCTTTAGTTGAAATTTATCAAGAATAATTATGTTGGATGGTAATTAAAAAAAATAATGCATCCTGTAAGGAAGTAAAGTTTTTTTCATTCTTTATTAACTACACTTTATTCACTTTGTATCCCCCCTTGTGGTTCCCTCCCTCCTCCCTCCTCCCCTCCCAATCCCTCCCTTCCTCCACCCTTTGCATGTATGCTTCTTCCCAAGTCCTCTGATAGGGGAGGTCTTCTTTTCCTTCCTTCTGAGCCTAGTCAATTAGGTCTCATCAGGAGTGGCTGCATTGTCATCTTCTGTGGCCTGGTAATGCTGCTTCCCCTTCAGGGGGAGGTAATTAAAGAGCAGGCCAATCAGTTCATGTCAGAGACAGTTCCCTGTTCCTATTACAATGTAACCCACTTGGATATTGAACTGCCATGGGCTACATCGGTGCAGGGGTCTTAGGTTATCTCCATGCATAGTCCTTGGTTGGAGTATCAGTCTCAGAGAAGAGCCCTGTGCTCAGATTTTTGGGTTCTGTTGCTCTCCTTGTGGGGCTTCTGTCCTCTCCAGATCTTACTGTTTCCCACTTCTTTCCTAAGATTCCCTGCACTCTGCCCAAGGGTTGCCCATAAGTCTCAGAATCTGCATTGATAGTCTGCAGAGCAGAGCCTTTCAGAGGTCCTCTGTGTCAGGCTCCTGACTTGTTTTCTCTTTTCTCCTTCTTCCGATGTCCATCCTCTTTGCCTTTCTGGATAGGAATTGAGCATTTCACAAGAGTTCTCCCTCTTGATTAGTTCTTTAGGTGTATAGATTTTAGTAGGTTTATCCTATATTATATGTCTGTATGAGTGAGTATATGCCGTGTGCATCTTTCTGCTTCTGGGACAGCTCACTCAGAATGATCTTTTCCACATACCACCATTTACCTGCAAATTTCATGATTTCCTTGTTTTTTATTGTTGAGTCATATTCCATTGTGTAGATATACCACAAAATGTGCATCCATTCCTCCACTGAGGGGCATCTGGGCTGTTTCCAGCTTCTGGCTATTACAAATAAGGCTGCTACAAACATGGTTGAGCAAATGTCCTTATTGTGTACTTGAGACTCATAAAACCAGACACACTAAACCGCTTAGAAGGAAAAGTGGGAAAGAGCCTTGATCTCATTGGCACAGGAGACAACTTCCTAAACAGAACACCAACAGCACAGGCTCTAAGAGCAACCATCAATAAATGGGACCTCATGAAACTGAAAAGCTTCTGTAAAGCAAAGGACACTGTTGCCAGAACAAAATGACAGCCTACAGATTGGGAAAGGATCTTCACCAACCCTATATCTGACAGAGGACTAATATCCAGTATATATAAAGAACTAAAGAAGTTAAACAGCAAAAAAATCAAGTAATCCAATTAAAAAATGGAGTACAGAGCTAAACAGAGAATTCTCAATAGAGGAATATCAAATGGCAGAGAAACACTTAAAGAAATGCTCAACCTCATTAGCCATCAGGGAAATGCAAATCAAAACGACCCTAAGATTTCACCTTACACCCATCAGAATGGTTAAGATCAAAAACTCAAGAGACAACACATGCTTGAGAGGTTGTGGAGAAAGGGGAACCCTCCTCCACTGCTGGTGGGAATGTAAACTTGTACAACCACTCTGGAAAGCAATCTGGCACTTTCTTAGACAACTAGGAATAGCGCTTCCTCAAAATCCAGCTATACCACTCCTAGGCATATACCCAAAAGAGTAAAGTTTTCTTTTTAACTTACACAAAGTGACACATGATTAATGGCTCAGTGCTCAGGACCTTAGCTTCCTCTGAACCACTGTCCCCCCTTTTCCTGCTTCCCATTTCTTACTACTGGGTAACCGATAAATACCTCTTCCTTTTCTACTCACTCCTAATCCAGGACTGTTTCTTTTGACCACCTTTGCTAATTACTCCCCACCTCCCTTCTGATGACTCTCTCTATTGAGCTCTTAAAAAATCTAGATTTGTTTGTTTTCAAGACAGGGTTTCTCTGTGTAGCCTTGGCTGTCCTGGACTTGCTTTGTAAAGCAGGCTGGCCTCAAACACACTGAGATCACCGGCCTCTGCCCTGAGTGCTGGAATTATAGGTGTGTGCCGCCACACCCAGCTTTAAAATTTTTTAAAAAAAATACCTTTTATTAAGTGAAATTAAAAAAATTTAAACTAAAAAATAAAAACATACCTTTTATTTATGTATATGTATGTGTGTTATGTGTGGATATGTACACACGGGATGGGGGATACTAAGGAAGCCAGAAGAGGGTGTTGGGTCCCTGGAGCTGGAATTACAGGAGGTTGTGAACCATATGCCATGGGATGAGAGGCTGGAAACAGAACTCCAGTCTTCTGCAAGAGCAGAAAGTGCTCTTAACCCCTGAGCCATCTCTCCAGCCCTCAGACTACTTTCAACCTCTTCTGAGAAACTTTTCAAAGCATCTCAAACCTGAGTCTCACTTCTTCTGGGTGATCCCCTAGGACTGGTCACACACATTTCATTAATGTACGTGCCTGGTTGCACTGAAGTTTCCAGATTCCCCACTGGATTCCCCAAGGAAGAAAGCCAGGGTGTCCTTTCTACTCATTCCATTGGCTGAATACACCGCTTAGAAATAATAATCAATAGATATTGGATTAAGTAAATAGAATTAGGTCTGCAGCTGAAATGATAAATGATTATAGGCGTTGGTAAGGCCGAGAAGGGAAACTCTTGTACACAGCTGTGAGTGTGCAAACTAGCACCGCTATTGTAAAAGTTTTCCCGAAAGAAATTAAAAGTAAAAACATCCAACTTCTGTGTCTATTTCCAAAGGAAATGGAATCTGCAGGTGATAGAGATGTCACATTCCCGCCATCTTCACAGCAGAACTCTCAGTCGCCATACTACACAATCAACCTAAGTGTGTGCTATTGTTTGAGTATTTGTCCCTCAGAACTGGTGTGTTGGAAATGGGGTCTCTAAGTCATGTGTTAATGGTATCCAGAAGAAGAGGCCTTTGAGAGGTGACTCACCACACAATTCCCTATATCCTGTCATGTACGGCAAGAAGGCCTCACCATGTGCTGAGCTGATACACTAGGCACTTGCGCTTCTGGACCCATAAACTGCGTTCTCTACGAACAGCAGTCTCTCCTCCCTTGCTTATTTTTTTCACTGCAACAGAACGTAGACTAAAACAGTATCCATCAAAGGCAGACAAAATGTAGAGTAGATGGGTAGGTGGGTAGGATAGATGGAGGAACACATAAAGACAGAAGGGAATATTATTTGTCATCTATGACAATATAGGGGAACCTTGAGATTAAGCTAAGAGAAACAAGCCATGCACAAAAACGCGAACTACTTTGGTCATCTTACTTATACTTAACTAATAGAAACAGAAATAAAATTAGATATTGGCTAATAAGGACAAAGATTAGGTTAAAGGGGATGAATAAACTATGGTTATCTCTTATACAGCATGGTGTCTATATTAATAATGTAATATATATTGAAATTTCAGATGACTTAAGTATTAAATGTTCTTTAAAAAATGAGAAGTGATGTATGTGTTAATGTTTTATTTAAAATTTTATAATGTATAAAATATATTACACATTGATCATACTCTAGGAAATCTGGGAGAAATATGAACATAAGATACTTAGAAACAGGTTTAACCAATGAAATAATAGGGCTGTACAGTAAAAAACAGAGAAGGTAGATGAGGGAAACTGAAGAGACGAACATATGAAAAGCTATCTACATTGAATGACATTGGATCATTATTTCACACAGCTTACAAAAATCAAGTCAAAATTTATTAAGACTTAAATATGTGACTTGAAAAATATAAAAGTACCAGAAGAAAACAGGTTGAGTCTTTACAACATTTGCTCTCATAATTTTCTAAACCAGACCCTAAAGCACAAGTAAGGAGATGTGTATAAATATTGTGTATAAGTATTGTGTTAAACTAAAAGCCTCTGTATAGGAAAAAATCAACAAAACAGGGACAACCTACAGATGGAATAGAAAGAAATATCTGCAAACCATTCAGCTGATGAGGAATCAATACCCAAAGTAATAAGGAATGCAGGCAATCCAGGAACAATAAAACAAATAATACAGCTTTAACAGCAGCAGAAGACCTGGATACACACTTCACAAAAGAAGACATTAGTGACTGGTGTGTGTGTGTACAAAGTGCTCAAAGTCAGAAAAATTCAGAATAAACCCATCATGAGCTATCACATTTTTTAACCTTTTTTATTATTTTATTTTTATATTAATTACAGTTTATTTACTTTGTATCACAGCTGTAGCCCCCTCTCTCATTCCCTCCCAAACTTACCCTCCCTCCCTCGTCTCCTCCCTGCCCCTCTCTAAGCCACTGATAGGGGAGGTCCTCTTCCCCTTCCATCTGACCCTAGCTTGTCAGGTCTCACCAAGACTAGCTGCAATGTCCTCCTCTGTGAATGTCCTCCTCTGTGGCCTAGCTAGGTTGATCCTCCACAGGGGTGGGGAGATCAAAGAGCTAGCCACTGAGTTCATGTCAGAAACCCACTTGGATACTGAGCTGCCATGGGCTACATCTGAGCAAGGTTCTAGGTTATAGCCATGCATGATCCTTGGTTGAACATTCAGTCTCAGACAAGACCCCTGTGCCCAGATATATTTGGTCCTTGTAGAGATCCTGTCTTCTTCAGATCTTACTAACTCCCCCTATTTTCATGTGATTCCCTGCACTCTGCCCAAAGTTTGGTTATGAGTCTCAGCATCTGCTTTGATACACTACTTGGTAGAGTCTTTCAGAGGCCCTCTATGGTAGGTTCCTGTCCTGTTTCTTGTTTTATCCTACTTCCATACTCTATCCCATTTGTCTATCTGACTGAGGATTGACCATCTTATCCCAGGTCCTCCTTCTTGTTTAGCTTCCTTAGGTGTACAAATTCTAGTATGTTTATCCTATCTTATAAGTCTAGTATCCACTTGTAAGTGAGTATATACTGTGTATGTGTCTTTCTGCTTCTGGGATACCTCACTCAGGATGATCTTTTCCAGTTCCCACCATTTGCCTGCAAATTTCATGATTTCCTTGATTTAATTGCTGAGTAGTATTCCATTGTGGAAGTGTACCACAATTTTTGTATCCATTCCTCAACTGAGGGACATCTGGGTTGTTTCCAGGTTCTGGCTATTATGAATAAAGCTACTATGAACATGGTTGAACAAATGTCCTTCTTGTGGACTTGAGCAACTTTTAGATATATGTCTAGGAGTGGTAAAGCTGGATTTTGAGGAAGCACTATTCCTAATTGTCTGAGAAAGTGCCAGATTGATTTCCAAAGTGGTTGTACAAGTTTACATTCCCACCAGCAGTGGAGGAGAGTTTCCCTTTCTCCACAACCTCTCCAGCATGTGTTGCCATTTGAGTTTTTTATCTTAGCCATTCTGATGGATGTAAGGTGAAATCTCAGGGTCGTTTTGATTTGCATCTCCCTGATGGCTAAGGACATTGAGCATTTCTTTAAGTGTTTCTCTGTCATTCTACATTCCTCTACAGAGAATTCTCTGTTTAGTTCCCTACACCATTTTTTTAATTGGATTACTGGATTTGTTACTTTTTAACTGCTTTAGTTCTTTATATATTCTGGATATTAGTCCTCTGTCAGATATAGGGTTGGTGAAGATCCTTTCCCAGGCTGTTGTTTTCTTCTGACAACAGTGTCTTTTGCTTTACAGAAGCTTTTCAGCTTCAGGAGGTCCCATTTATTGATTGTTGCTCTTAGAGCCTGTGCTGTTGGTGTTCTGTTCAGGAAGTTGCCTCCTGTGCCAAGGAGTTCTGGGCTCTTCCGCATTTTTTCTTCTAACCAGTTTAGTGTGTCTGGTTTTATGTTGAGGTTTTTGATCCACTTGGACTTTAGTTTTGTGCAGGGTGATAACTAGAGATCTATTTGCATTTTTCTGCATGTAGACATCCAGTTGGACCAGCACCATTTGTTGAAGATGCTTTCTTTTTTCCATTGAATGGCTTTGGCTTCTTTAGAAAAAATCAAGTATCCATAGGTGTGTGGATTTCTTTCCGAATCTTCTATTTGATTACATTAATCCACCAGTCTGTTTCTATGCCAGTACCATGCAGTTTTTATTACTGTTGCTCTATAGTACACCTTGAGATCAGGGATGGAGATACCTCCAGAAGATCTTTTACTGTAGAGGATTGTTTTAGCAATTCTGGGTTTCTTGTTATTCCATATGAAGTTGAGAATCTTTCTTTCAAGGTCTGTAAAGAATTGTGTTTGTATTTTGATGGGAATTGCATTGAATCTGTAGATTGCTTTTGACAGGATGGCCATTTTCACAATGTTAATCCTACTGATCCATAAGCAAGGGAGATATTTCCATCTTCTCATATCTTCAATTTCTTTCTTCAGAGACTTGAAGTTTTTTTTCAAACATGTCTTTCACTTTCTTGGTTAGAGTCACACCAACGTACTTTATGTTATTAGTGGCTATTATGAAGGGTGTTGTTTCCCTAATTTCTTTCTTGGCCCTTTTGTCTTTGGTATACAGGAGGGCTTCTGACTTTTTTGAGTTGATTTTGTATCCAGCCACTTGCTGAAGGTGTTTATCAACTGAAGGAGTTCTCTGGTTGAATTTTTGGGGTCGCTCATGTATACTATCATATCATCTGTGAATAGTGATAGTTTGACTTCTTCCTTTCAGATTTGATCTCTTTTAGTTGTCTTATTGCTCTAGCTAGGACTTCAAGTATTATATTGAAGAGATATGGAGACAGTGAGCAGCCTTGTCTTGTCCCTGATTTCAGTGGGATTGCTTTAAGTTTCTCTCCAAAGAGTTTGATGTTGGCTATAGGCTTGCTGTATATCGCCTTTACTATGTTCAGGTATGTGCCTTGTATCCCCAATTTCTCCAAGACTTTAAACATGAATGGGTGTTGGTTATTGTCAAATGCTTTTTTTGGCATCTAAGGAGATGATTGTGTGATTTTTCTCCTTCGGTTTGTTTATATGGTGGATTACAATGATGGATTTCCATATATTGAACCACCCTTGTATGCCTGAGATGACGCCTACTTGGTCATAGTGGATGATATCTTTAATGTGTTCTTGGATTCGGTTTGCAAGTATTTTATTGAGTATATTTGCATCAATGTTCATAAGAGAGATAGGTCTGAAGTTCTCTTTTTTGTTGTTGTTGGGTCTTTGTGTGGTTTAGGTATCAAGGTGACTGTGGCTTCATTAAATGGGTTTAGTAATGTTCCTTCTGTTTCTATTTTGTGTATTAGTTTGAAGAAAATTGGAGTTAGCTCTTCTCTGAAGGTTTGGTAGAATTTTGCACTGAAACCATCTGTCCCTGGGCTTTTTTTTTTTTTTTTTTTTTGAAGGGAGACTTTTGATGACTGCTTCTATTTCCTTGGGGGATATAGGACTATTCAGTCTTTCAACCTAATCTTGATTTAATTTTGGTAAGTGGAATCTATCAAGAAAATTGTCCATTTCATTTAGATTTTCAAATTTTGTGGCGTATAGGCTTTTGTAGTAAGACCTAATGATTCTTTGGATTTACTCAGTGTCTGTTGTTATGTCCCCCTTTTCATTTCTGATTTTGCTGATTTGGAAAGTTTCTCTCTGCCTTTTAGTTAGTTTGGCTAAGGGCTTGTCTATCTTGTTGATTTTCTCAAAGAACCAGCTCTTGGTTTCATTGATTCTTTAAATTGTTTTATTTGTTTCTAATTGATTGATTTCTGCCCTGACCTTGAATATTTCCAGCCATGTACTCCTCTTGGGCATGTCTGCTTCTTTTTTTTTTTTCTCTAGGGTTTTCAGGTGAGCTATTAAGTTGCTTGTATGCGATGTTTCAAATTTCTTCTTGAAGGCACTTAGTGCTATGAACTTTCCTCTTAGCACTGTTTTCATTGTGTCCCATAAGTTTGAGTATGGCGTGCCTTCATTTTCATTGAAGTCTTTCATTTTTTTTTATTTCTTCCCTAACCCAGCTGTCACTGAGTAGCAAGTTGTTCAGTTTCCACGTATGTGTGGGCTTTTTGCTATTTCTGTTGTTGTTGAGGTCCAGCTTTAGACCATGGTGGTCAAGTAGGATACAAGGGATTATTTCAATCTTCTTGTATCTTTTGCTTTGTGACCAACTACATGGTCTATTCTGGAGAAGGTTCCATGAGGTGCTAAGAAGAAGGTATACTCTTTTGAATTTGGGTGAAAAGTTCCGTAGACATCTATTATATCCATTTGATTTAGGGCCTCTGTAAGTGCCCTTATTTCCCTGTTTATCTTCTCTCTGGATGATCTGTCCCTTGGTAAAAGTGGAATGTTGAAGTCTCCCAGTATTAAGGTGTTGGGAGAGATGTATGATTTCAGCTTTAATAATGTTTCATTTACAAATGTAGGTGGTCTTGTATTTGGGGCACAGATGTTCCAAATTGTGATGTCTTCTTGATGGAATTTTCCTTTGATGAGAATGATGTGCCCCTCCTCATCTTTTTTGATTAATTTTGGTTGAAAATCTATTTTATTAGATATTAGGATAGCTACTCCAGCTTTTTTTTCTAGGTCCATTTGCTTGAAAACATTTTTCCAGCCCTTTACTCTGAGGTTGTGTTTACCTTTGTTGCAAAGGTGTGTTTCTTGGATGCAGCAGAATGTTGGATCTTGTTTCTGCAACCATTTTGTTAGTCTGTCTTTTCTCTCGACTGGAAATCCCAGTCTCTGATGCTGTAGGGCCCACAGTTCAGTCTGAGACAGTGATCAGAGCATGCTGGTGTGTGGCTCTGGGCTGGCAACCAAGCACCTGGTGGAATTGGGATCTCTTTCATGGTGTGGCTGAGTGAGTTGAGGCTGATTGAATCCCCCACTGTGGGGTATCCACTCACCTGGCCAACACAATCGCTTGTGTTTTAGGGCTGCGAGTTCTGACTGCTGGTCACTGGTGTGCTACTGGTCAGAACGAGAATAGTCCCAGTGCCACCATCTTGCGAGAGCCCCAAGGCTGTGTCTTTTTTTTTTTTTTTTTTGGAAAGTTGAGTGCATTGATGTTCATAATAGTGACCAGTGAATGTTAGTTCCTTTTATTGTGGAGTTGGTGGTCTTACTGTGATCCATTGCTTGTTTTCTTTTAATTTTTATTGGGAAATTATCTGTATCCTATATTTTCTTGAGTGTAGTTGTTTTCATTGGATTGGAGTTTTCCTTCTAGTATCTTCTGTAGGGCTGGTTTGCTGTGTAGATATTGCTTAAATTTAGTTTTATCATGGAATATTTTGACTTTTCCATCTAGGTTGATTGCTGGGTAGAGTAGTCTGGGTTGGCATCTGTGGTGCCTTAAAATCTGCATGACATCTGCCCAGGCCCTTCTGGCTTTCATAGTTTCTAATGAGACGTCTGGTGTGATTCTGATAGATCTACCTTCATATGTTACTTGACCTTTTTCCCTTGCTGCCTTTAATATTTTTTCTTTGTTCTGTAGATTTAGTGTTTTGACTATGATGTGACTGAGAAGTTTCTTTTCTGATCTAGTCAATTTGGTGTTCTGTAGGCCTCTTGTATGTTTATGGGCATCTCTTTCTTTAAGTTGGGAAAATTTTCTTCTATGATTTTCTTAAAAATATTTTCTGGACCTTGGACCCTGGAATCTTCTTTTTCATCTATTCCTATTATTCTTAGGTTTTGTCTTTTCATGGCGTCCTTGATTTCTTGGATGTTTTGTGTTTGGGATTTTTCTGATTTTACTTTTTCTTTGAGAGAGGTATCAATTTCAGCAAGTATATCTTCAGCTCCTGAGATTCTTTCTTTCATCTCTTGTATTCTATTGTTGATGCTTACCTTTTTGGTTCCTGATCTTTTCTCTAAGTTCTCCAGCCCCAGGGTTTTCTCTGTTTGTGTTTTCTTTATTATTCTGTTGCTTTAAAGAAACATCATGACCACAGCAACTCTTATAAAGGGAAACATTTAATTAGGGTTGGCTTATAGTTCAGAGGTTAAGTCCATTGTCATTATGGCAGGAAGCATGGCAGCACATGGGGCTGGAGAGGTAGCTGAGAGTTATACATCCAGATCAGCAGGCAGCAGGAAGAGACAGTGACACTGGCCCTGGCTTGTGCATCTGAAATCTCAAAGCCTGCTCCCAGTGACACACTTCTTCCAACAAGGCCACACCTCCTAATATTGCCACTCTCTATGGGCCTGTGAGGACTATTTTCATTCAAACCACTACATCCTATCTTCTAAGAACTCCACTTCTGCATGGGTACCTAAAGGAAATAAATCCAATTGTGTCAACAATAAAGCCATCCTTTTATGTTCACTGTAGATTTGTATACAACCTCCAAGAACGTGAAACACTTAAGCAAATTCGTAACTGTAAAGATGACCTTGATGAACCAGGCCCATGATCACAGCTACCAAGGAGGCTGAAGCAAAAAGATGGCAAATTCTAGGCCTGCCTGGACAACTTAGTGAGACCATGTCTCAAAACTAAAAAATGAAAATACCCACCACCCTCAAGGCTCAACTACTTGTAATTCCAGGGAATCTGATTTCCTTTTCTAACCTCTAAAGGCACCAGGCACACATGTATTATGTAGACATACATGAAGGCAAAACACCCATATACATAAAATAAAAATGAAACAAATCTAGAAAATTAATTTCTCATATTCCTAACATAAATAGAAAATTTTTATATCATTAAAACAAATAGTTTCTTTTTAAACTAAATGCTTGTTTAATTTAAATGTAAACCAACCATTTCTTAGGCTTAATAAGTAACACAATGATCAACTGACTGAATATCAGAGAGTTAATTATGGTAGGTTTGTTTGGTTTTTCCACTGTCTCCTTATTCTCTCAGGCTGGCTTTAAACTTGTAACCCACAGGCCACAGATCACAGGCCTCAGCTTCCCAAGTCCTGTGATTACAGGTGTGCACCACCATATACAAGCTCACAGCTGCTCTTAGAACAAAAGAGATATTATAGCATCTGGTCTTAGGATAAACATCAATACAAAGTCTAATTAGTAACATACAGTTCATTTTACCAACATAAATAAAAATATTAGTTAATTTTTTAAAAAAAGAGTAAAAAAAGGGCTGTGGATATAGCTCACTAGCAAAGCATTTGTCAATCATGTGAGAGGTTTTAGGATCCATCCCCAGGACAAAACAAGACAAAAACCAAGCTCACAGAGGCAGAAAGTAGTCCTGCGGTTGCCAGGGTGGAGATAGCAAAAGAGAAGGCATTCTGATTTCATTTCTGTTTCTGTGGCAAACCCCCTGATAAAAACAACAGAAAGGGGAAGAAAAGATTTTTTCCACAATTCCAAGTCATGGCCCTTCATTTCAACAAAGTCAAGACAGGAACTCAGTCACACCATACAGCCACAGCCAAGAGCAAAAACAATTAATGCATACTGCCTGCCTGCTTGCTCCCAGTTCAGGTAGCTCAATTCAGCCTTATACAATCCCAGGCCCAGCCCATGAAATGCTACCACCCACATCCAGAGTGTGCTTTCTGCCTCAGTTAGCAATCAAGAAAATTCTTCACAGACAAGCCCTCAGGTCAACATGATCCAGAAAATTACACCATTATGAATATCTTCCCAATTGATTCTAGGTTGTACCAAATAGATAGCTAGAACTCAATATCACAGATTAGCAGCTGATGATCAAAGGTGACTAAGTTCCAATAACACAGGACAAGTAAATTCTGGGGACAAATGTATAGTTGCTGATTATGGCTAGTTGGTTATTTAAATGTAGTATAATAATAAATATTAAATATTTTCACCACACACCTAAAAAGATAAACTGTATAGGGTAACAGGTGTGTTGAGTAGCTTGACTGATAATTCTTTCACAGGTTCTATCAAAGCATCATACTGTTCTTAAATTATATAAAATTTCAGACTGGAAAATCAGCTTAGCAGTTAAGAGCACTCACTACCCTTGTAGAGGACCTGAACTGGGTTCCCATCACCCACATGGCAGCTTATAACCACCAGGAACTGAAGTTCCAGAGGACCTGAGATCCTCCTCTATCCTCTGAGGGTCCCTTCATGTATGCAGTAGGCAGAAACTCATGCAAGTAGATGCATAGAACATAAATAAAATAAATAATAAATAAATCTTTAAAACATTTAATTCACATTTCTCAAAACTGGGACCTTAAAAAGAACACAAACCAATGAATTAATAAATTTAACATCTTGGTGATGAAACACTAACTTCATCATGAGCAGAGTTAAGTTTAGGAGACACTAAACACGTGTCCTAGACCTAAACGCTATCCATCATAATCTCATTAGTTCTTGCTTCTATTATTTCTGCTGTTTCTAGTTAGTCAGTGTTCTACACCAATGTCCAGAAAGCCATTTCCTGCCCCTTCCTGTTGCTCTGTATATAGAATAGATTCAGAACAAGAAGACGCATCCCATCCCTGGAAGAGTTTGACAAGTAAATCTTAGTGGTCTTAGAACAGGAATAATATTGTAAAAGATTATTGGAGGTGGCATAATAGATTCAAATTAAGGACGACGCCAATTTCCATTCAACTAGATTATGCAGATGGATTTCAACAATAAGTACCATTATCTCAATTTAGGTACCATTAGGAAAGAGTGATTTTTGAAGTTTAGTGCTGCCGCTGAGTGTGGGTGGGTAGGTGGGTGGGAGGGTAGGGAGGAGCAGCAATACTTTTTGTTTTCATTTAATCCAGCATGGAAACTTCACACAGAGTAACCTCATCTATCTCAACAACTTTAGCCAATGTGTTTACATCTCGGCTACTTTACATAGGAAAACAGAAGTGTGAACCGTATCAGGCCACAGTGTAAGAAGATGAGCAATGCACAGGCAATCTTCCTCATTTTGAGGCTCATGACTGCAAGATGCTGGTCACTTTCAAAAGAACAAAAATCTACCAGCTGAAAATATAACTAATAAGAGTAGAAGAAAATCTCAGAATCCAGAGATTAAGTGTCTTACTTTTCTCCCTCATCTTACATAGGTTGTTTATTCTCAGACTGCTAAGGGGAAAGACCAGTTGGGTCAATGCAGGTGTCAAAGCACTGATATTTTTCAAAGAAAGATGTGTTAGTGCTTTAGATACCTAGGCAATAGCTTCAAATATGATATCACTTTGTTTTCTTTTGCCTAGATGTTTGGTTCAAGCCGGAGAATCTCAACTGAAGCTGAGGGTTGTTTGTATCCTGCCTTCAGAACACTAAGCAGCCATCATCTGCAGGCCTCCAGGCTGAGAACATGTCATTACCAAGAAGAAGAGAGGCCAGGGAGGGGGCTCTCATCTTCCTGCTTCAAAGGAAGCCTGCTTCCTACTTAGAATGGAGATTTACAGAGGCCTGCTTGCATTGTTTTCCTGAGCTCTTTTTCCTAATTGTTTAAATGGTGCTGGCTTATACATTGTGTTTGCTTAAGGCCAGTAACATATGGCCTTTCTAGCAGTTCTCTTTTGAGCCAGATAAATACATTATTTTGTAGCAATGTGCTATAGACTGTGATTATGTATTATAAAGGGAGACAGATGACCACAGAGGAAAACGAATGAAAGAGAAAGGGCTGATTGGGTCTGGAGATTCACAGTATCTTCGCACATAATGATGTAAACATGCTCATTTGATGTAATCATGGGATAATTTGTTTTTTTAATGAAGTAATAGAGGAATGTGCTGATACAAGAGGGGATAAAATGAGACACGGTCTTATCTGCATAATCAGATAGACTTCCTCAATGCATTAGAGATATGCATCGAAATTACGTAAAAAAAAAACTGATTCTCTCATCTCATCTCTCTCTCTTATCTATCTATCTGTGTCTATCTCTCCCTCCCTCTTCTTGTTCATATCCCTCCTTCTGCCCTCTTTCTCTCTTGGTTACTTGTAAAACATTTTTTGAATTGTTCAATTTCAGCCAAGAAACTATACTGAAAGTTTTAATTTCCCTCTTACAAAGATGCAGAACACTGAAACAGAACAATGGAACAATGAAGGACTGAGCTGAGGGGACTGAATCCCAAGCCTCACAGAGGTTGTTAAGAATGAAGGAGCGATGAGACCTGATAGGCTATGGTCAGATAGAAGGGGAGGAGGTCCTCCCTTATCAAGGGACTATGGAAAGGGCATAGGGGGAGAAGAAAGAGGGTAGGTGAGACTGGGAGGAGATGAAGGAGGGGGCTGCAGTGGGGATAAAAAGTGAATAAATTGTAATAAATAAATAAATAAATTTTAAAAAAGAATGCGAAGAGGCGGGGCAAGATGGCTGCGCCGGGAGGACTCTCATTCTGAGGAGCAGCACAGCAGGATTGGCACAGTGACCAGCAATCAGAACTCTCGGGCCATAAAACACAAGTGCAGTGGGGGATTCAATCAGCTTTAACTCACCCGGCTAAACCTCGAAAGAGATCCTGGTTCCGCCAGGCGCTTGGTCGCCAGCCCAGAGCTACCCGCCAGCATGATCTGGTCACGGTCCCAGACTGAACTGTGGGCCCACAACACCACAGACTGGATTTTCCAGTCGAGAGATAACCCCATGGAGCAGGAAACGATTGGGACCGACCTCAGGTCACCCAGACATCCCCTGGAAAAGACTCGGGTTCCGCGGGTGCCCCAAGAGCCAGCCCTGAGCCAGAGCCGGGACCCAGGTGCCTGCACGGAGACCTGCCTGTGCGCCTGATTCGCCGCCTCAGATAGAACTGTGGGCCCCAGGGCACCAGGCACCAGAGACTGCATTTCACTGGCAGGTGCAAACCCATGGGGAGGGAAACAGCTGGTCTGATCTCAGAGCTCTCAGCCGACACCTCCACCCCGAAAAGGACTAGGGAAAATTACCCAGTTTAGGCAGCAGCCAAGGCTCCAAACAGCCAGAAAGGCGGAGCCACAAGCGGACTTCTGTGCCTGTGGGTTCTACTCGCCACCCCAGACAGAACAGCGGTCCCCAAAGCAAAGACTGAGTGTCTCTGGCAGGAGGAAACCCCCAGCGAAGTGGATCATCAGCTCTAATGCTTAGGACACCCAGCACCAAAAGACTCCCTGGATTCACGCAGATTCTAGGCTCTAATGCAGGCAGGAGCGCTGTGCTCAGCCGCCATTATTGAGTTCCCCTAGGGCACAGGGACACACAGCTGCATCCTCAGACCTACAAAAACCAGAGAGCCATTACAGCAGCCCTCAGATACTGTGCCAAGGATCAACCAGTTATCCCTAGCTAAACTGTCAAAACTGTGGGAATCCCTGGTCCTCCAAGAGGGCTGCACCCACAGCGTCTGGACCAGAGCAGTGCCTGCAGCCTCCATCACAGACAGGGACACACAGCTTCTGGTCCAGAGTGAGGCACCCAGCCTCCAGAACAGAGCAGCGCCCCCAGGCGCCAACTCAACCTAGGTGCACATCCTCCAGGCCCAGAGCGGAGCACTCAGCCTCTGGCCCAGAGACTTGCTGAGTGCACCTCTCACTTTCCCCGAACAGAACTGTGTGCCCCAGGATAACAGACTGAGTTTCCCTGTTGGGAGAAAACCCCACAGCTAGGGAATCAGCAGTTTCTTCAAGAGGACTGTACCTGGAAATTTAGTGAGCAGCAGCACACTAAATTTATAACAAGAAACCGAGCAGTGGGGCAGCTGTCTTGAGAACTTCTATGGGTAAGAGGAGATCCCCCCCCTGCCTAACAAAGACCACAGCAACTACTCAGGGCTATAAACCTGAGGTGAGCAGTGGCAACTTCTGAAAAACACTGGCCATACAGTGACCATAACCAAAAAGCAGAGAAGGACTCCTTCAGGAAAAATCATCTTCCAGCCAAGGGGATTCTCCCTACCTCAGGAATCCAGGAAGCACAGAAACTAACAGCCAACACCTAAATCAGCCCAATGGGTAGAGGTCAGCGTAAAAGCTCAACCAACAAAAGACAGAGCAATATGGCATCTCCAGAACCCAGCCATCCAGGGGCGAACAGCCCTGAACAACACAGCATAATAGAAAAATCAAGAAGATGATCTTACATCTATGCTGATGAAGAGGATAATAGAGGAAACAAATAAAATACGTAAAGAATTAGAGGAAGATAAAACCAAACAGATCATGGCTATCCGTAAAGAAATGGAGGAACTTAAAGACAAGCAGATTATGGCCATCCGTGAAGAAATACGGGAAGATGCAGCCAAACAGCTTGTGGCCTTCAGAGAAGAAATAATTAAATCACTGAAAGAAATCAAAGAGACAGAGTTGAAGAAACTAAAAGAAAAAGAGGAAAATACAAGCAGACAGGTGAAGGAAGTAAACAAAACAACTCAAGACCTGAAGATAGAACTAGAAAAATTAAAGAAAACACAAATGGAGGAAATAATGGAGAGGACGAATTTAGGGAAGAAAACAGGAACTACAGAGGTAAGCATAACCAACAGACTACAAGAAATGGAAGAAAGAATCTCAGGTGTAGAAGATACAATGGAAGAAATCGATGTATCTATCTATGTTAAATATGTATCTATGTATCTATCTATCTATGTTAAATCCAAAAAATTCCTGACACAGACCATCCAAGAAATCCAAGACAATATGAAAAGACAAAACCTAAGAATAATAGGAATAGAGGAAAAAGAAGACTCCCTTCTCCAAGGCCCAGAAAATATTTTCAACAAAATCATTGAAGAAAATTTCCCCAAGTTAAAGGAGAAACCAATAAGGATACATGAGGTCTACAGAACACCCAACAAATTTGACCAGAAAAGAAAATCCTCCCGCCACATAATAATTAAAACAGTAAGTATACAGAACAAAGAAAAAATACTAAAAGCTGCAAGGGAAAAAGGCCAAGTAACATATAATGGCAAACCCATTAGAATCACACCGGACTTTTCAACAGAAACTATGAAAGCCAGAAGGGCCTGGACGGATATCATGCAGACCCTAAGGGAACACAGATGTCAGCCCAGGCTACTATACCCTGCAAAACTCTCAGTCCTCATAGACGGAGAAAACAAGATATTCAATGACAAAAACAAATTTCAACAATACCTACACACAAATCCAGCATTACAGAAGACACTGGAAGGGAAAATACAACCCAAGAAAATTAGCTTCTGTCAAGGAAACACAGGAAATAATTGACCTTACTACACTAAAACAAAAAGCAACCAAGCACACAACTGTATGACCACAGCCAACATCAAAATCAAAGGATCTAACAGCCACTGGTCATTAATCTCTCTCAACATCAATGGACTCAACTCTCCAGTAAAAAGACACAGATTAACAGAGTGGATACGTAAACAAAACCCAGCAATCTGTTGCATACAAGAAACACACATAAGGCACAAAGATAGACATTACCTGAGGGTAAAAGGTTGGAAGACGACTTTCCAAGCAAATGGACCCAAGAAACAAGCAGGAGTAGCCATTCTAATATCTGATAAAATAGACTTTCAACCAAAATTAATAAAAAGAGATGGGGAAGGACACTTCATACTCATCAAGGGAAAATTCCACCAGGAAGACATCACAATCCTGAACATCTATGCCCCAAATACAAGAGCACCCACATTTGTAAAAGAAACATTGATAAAATTTAAACCACATATAGATCCCCACACATTAATAATGGGAGACTTCAACACCCCACTCTCAACAAAGGACAGGTCAACAAAACAGAAATTAAACAAAGAAACATTATCTCTGACAGAGGTCATGAATCAAATAGACCTCACAGACATTTACAGAACTTTACACCCAAACACAAAAGAATTTACCTTCTTCTCAGCACCTCATGGAACCTTCTCCAAAATAGACCATATAGTTGGTCACAAAGCAAGCCTCAACAGATACAAGAAGACTGAAATAATCCCTTGTATCCTGTCTGATCACCATAGAATAAAGCTGGACTTCAACAACAACAGAAATAGCAAAAAGCCTACACACACATGGAAACTGAACAACTTGTTACTAAATGACAGCTGGGTCAGGGAAGAAATAAAGAAATTAAAGTCTTCCTAGAACACAATGAAAATGAAGACACAACATACCCAAACTTGTGGGACACAATGAAAGCAGTGCTAAGAGGAAAGTTCATAGCACTAAGTGCCTTCAAGAAGAAATTCGAGACAGCTCATTCAAGCAACTTAATGGCCCACTTAAAAACCCTAGAAAAAGAAGCAGCAGACACACCAAAAAGAAGTAGACGGCTGGAAATAATCAAACTCAGGGCTGAAATCAATCAATTAGAAACAAATAAAACAATTCAAAGAATCAATGAAACCAAGAGCTGGTTCTTTGAGAAAATCAACAAGATCAACAAACCCTTAGCCAAGCTAACTAAAAGGCAGAGAGACACCACCCAAATCAACAAAATCAGAAATGCAAAGGGGGACATAACCACAGACAGAGGAAATCCAAACAATCATTAGGATTTACTTCAAAAGTCTATATGCCACAAAATTTGAAAATCTAAATGAAATGGACAATTTTCTTGATCGATTTGACTTACCAAAGCTGAATCAGGACCAGGTAAATCAATTAAATAGTCCTATATCCCCCAAAGAAATAGAAGCAGTCATCAAAAATCTCCCATCCAAAAAAGCCCAGGACCAGATGGCTTCAGCGCAGAATTCTATCAGACCTTCAAAGAAGAGCTAACTCCAATTCTCCTCAAACTATTCCACAAAATAGAAACAGAAGGAACATTACCAAACTCATTCTATGAAGCCACAGTCACCTTGGTACCTAAACCTCACAAAGACTCTACAAAAAAAAGAGAATTTCAGGCCAATCTCCCTTATGAACATTGATGCAAAAATACTTAACAAAATACTTGCAAACCAAATCCAAGAACACATCAAAGATATTATCCACTATGACCAAGTAGGCTTCATCCCAGGTATGCAGGGGTGGTTCAATATACGGAAATCCATAAATGTGATCCACCATATTAACAAACTAAAAGAAAAAAAACCACATGATAATCTCCCTAGATGCTGAAAAAGCATTTGACAAAATCCAACATCCATTCATGTTTAAAGTACTGGAGAGATCAGGGATACAAGGCACATATCTAAACATAGTAAAGGCGATATACAGCAGCCTATAGCCAACATCAAACTAAATGGAGAGAAACTTAAAGCAATCCCACTGAAATCAGGGACAAGACAAGGCTGCCCACTCTCTCCATATCTCTTCAACATAGTGCTGGAAGTCCTTGCTAGAGCAATAAGACAGTTGAAGGAGATCAAGGGGATACAGATTGGAAAGGAAGAAGTCAAATTATCACTATTTGCAGATGATATGATAGTATACATGAGTGACCCCCAAAACTCTACCAGGGAACTCCTACAGCTGATAAATACCTTAGCAAAGTGACCGGATACAAAATTTACTCAAAAAAATCAGTAGCACTCCTGTATACAAAAGACAAAAGGGCTGAGAAAGAAATTAGAGAAACAACACCATTCACAATAGCCACAAATGACATAAAGTACCTTGGAGTAACCAAGCAAGTCAAAGACATGTATGAAAAAAATTTCAAGTCTCTGAAGAAGGAATTAGAGGAAGATATGAGAAGATGAAAAGATCTCCCATGCTCATGGCTTGGCAGGATTAACATAGTAAAAATGGCCATCTTACCAAAAGCAATCTACAGATTTAATGCAATTCCCATCAAATTGCCAACACAATTCTTTACAGACCTGGAAAGAAAAATTCTCAACTTCATATGGAATAACAAGAAACCCAGAATTGCTAAAACAATCCTCTACAATAAAAGATCTTCTGGAGTTATCTCCATCCCTGATCTCAAGCTGTACTATAGAGCAACAGTTATAAAAACTGCATGGTACTGGCATAGAAACAGAATGGTGGATCAATGGAATCGAACAGAAGACCCAGAAATAAACCCACACACTTACGGACACCTGATTTTTGACAAAGATGCCAAAACCATACAATGGAAAAAAGATAGCATCTTCAACAAATGGTGCCGGTCCAACTGGATGTCTACATGTAGAAAAATGAAAATAGATCCATACTTATCACCCTGTACAAAACTAAAGTCCAAGTGGATCAAAGACCTCAACATAAAACCAGACACATTAAATCGGCTAGAAAAATAAGTGGGGAATACCCTAGAACTCATTGGTACAGGAGAAAACTTCCTGAACAGAACACCAACAGCACAGGCTCTAAGAGCAACAATCAATAAATGGGACCTCATGAAATTGAAAAGCTTCTGTAAAGCAAAGGACACCGTCATCAAAACAAAGCGACTGCCTACAGATTGGGAAAGAATCATCACCAACCCTTTATCTGACAGAGGACTCATATCCAATATATATAAAGAACTAAACAAGCTGAAAAGCAACAAACCAAGTAATCCAATTAAAAAATGGGGAACAGAACTAAAGAGAGAATTCTCTGTAGAGGAATATCGAATGGCAGAGAAGCACTTAAAGAAATGCTCAACCTCATTAGCCATTAAGGAAATGCAAATCAAAACAACCCTGAGATTTCACCTTACACCCATCAGAATGGCCAAGATGAAAAACTCAAGGGACAACACATGCTGGAGAGGTTGTGGAGAAAGGGGAACCCTTCTCCACTGCTGGGGGGAATGTAAACTGGTACAACCAAACTGGAAATCAATCTGGTGCTTTCTCAGACAACTAGGAATAGTGCTTCCTCAAGATCCAGCCATACCACTCCTAGGCATATACCCAAAAGAGGCTCAAGTACACAAAAAGGACATTTGCTCAACCATGTTTGTAGCAGCTTTATTTGTAATAGCCAGAAGCTGGAAACAGCCCAGATGCCCCTCAACTGAAGAATGGATGCAGAAACTGTGGTACATCTATACAATGGAGTATTACTCAGCAATGAAAAATAAGGAAATCATGAAATTTGCAGGTAAATGGTGGGACCTGGAAAGGATCATTCTGAGTGAGTTGTCCCAGAAGCAAAAAGACACACACGGTATATACTCACTCATATAAACATACAACATAGAATAAACCCACTAAAATCTGTACATCTAAACAAACTAAACAAAAGAGACGACCCTAACTAAAATGTTCAATCCCCATTCTGAAAGGCAAAGAGGATGGACATCAGAAGAAAAAGAAAATAGGAAACAACCTCGGAACCTGCTACAGAGGGCTTCTGAAAGCCAGAAGAAAACAGGAAACAACCTTGGAACCTGCCACAGAGGGCCTCTGAAAGCTTCTGCAGTATAGACTGTCAAAGCAGATGCTGAGCCTGATGGACAACTGATGGGCAGAGTGAATGGAATTTTATATAAGAAGTGGGAAATAGTAAGAGCTGGAGGGGATGGGAACTCCACAAGCAGAGCAACAGAACAAGATAATTTGAACACAGGGAACTTCCCAGAGACTCATACTCCAACCTAGGACTATTCGTGGAGATAACCTGGAACCCCTGCATAGATGTAGCCCATGGCAGTTCAGTGTCCAAGTGGGTTACATAGTAATGGGAAGAGGGACTGCCTCTGACATAATCTGATTGGCCTGCTCTTTGATCACCTCCCCCTGGGGGGGAGCAGCCTTACCAGGCCACAGTAGAGGACAATGCAGCCACTTTTGATGAGAACTGATAGACTAAGATCAGAAAGGAGAGGAGAACCTCCCCTATCAGTGGACTTGGGGAGGGGCATGCATGCAGAAAGGGGAGGGAGGGTGAGATCGGGAGGGGAGGAGGGAGGGGTTTATGGGGGGATACACAATGAATAAAGTGTAATTAATAAAATTTAAAAAAGTGTCAGTCACAATAAAAAATAAAAAAAGAATGAAGGAGCTTCCCGCGTGAGAAAAGAATAGAGAACCGGAAGACAGAGGCACACTGGGGAGCCCTGCACAGTCCCAAGAATAATTAAGTTCCTTCAAGGACAGAAGCAAAAGCCCAGGGACAACTTTACATAGGAATATTTACTTTTTAATTCAATAAAAAATTTTATGAAACACAAGTCAGTCTATTTTTTCTCAAAAATAACTACTTTGTCTGAAACAAGTTTCTTAAAAATTCAAAAAGAGAACATTAGCCCCAAATCTCAGCACCCAGGAAGCATTACTGCTGTCTGCAACATATTTTCACAGTGCTAACTATCTTTGAAAAGAACATACCAGAATAATGAACAAAAAAATGACTGGCAACTAACTTTTTCACTTAATACTATCTATTACTGGCTTTATTTTAAAATCAATGCAAAATAGATCTGCTATTTCCAAATTGCCAGTGATGTCGATAGTTATTTATTTAATGATCTCCCTCTTAATGGAACGTTTAGGTAAGCCCAACATTGTGCTTCCACCATCAACACTGTAATTGACATCTTCCCGTATACTCAGATGTATGCGCTTTAAATGTCAAGAGATTTTCAAGTCATCAAAGTGCCTGAGATGCTTGCTCTGTGTATTCAATGCCCTAGGAATGCCCATCCCCCAGCCCCACTTCTAATAAGCTTCCACTATGCAGATGCTATCTCAGTCAGCAGAGAAAAGAAACGCTGACCCTTAGCCACTGTCACCCAGAAAACAATGTGAGTGTAACCTGTGCTCCTTGTCATTGGTGGGAACTGATATTTTCTTTGGTATTTGCAGGACTTCAGAAACATGGACCTTCACATTGTGCCAAAATATGTGACATCAAAATCCACAAAACCTCATCATCCAATACACTGTACTCCACAAGGCAATATCTCAAAGCCACGGTCTGCTCGCCACACATGCCACTCCAAACACAGCATCATGCACCTTTACCCCATCCTCATTGCAACACCGTGCGTCACACGTGTCAAACCACGCACCTAACGACCACCAACCACACCACATGCAGTGCTACACAGGGTCCTGGCACACGACACTAAACACACAAACACCAGTTGTTTGGTTCTGATTTGGTCCTGACTGAAGAACCAGAAATGTTGAGATTCAAAGGCATCTCCCTCTTGAAATGCTGAAAACTAGGGTGGGAAAATAAAAAGAAAACCCAAGATCTGAACTCCCGTGAGTGACCCAGAGGGACTTTGAGAACCAGTCCTAGTCTGACTCCCAGACACTGTTCTCTGACCTCATAGCACTGTGACAAGATGTCCCAAATCTTATTTTCTTATCCGATGTCCCAGGTCATTTAATGAGAACCCATCTAGTCTTAGGTTTATGACTGCTAAGAATTTCGCCCATGCCTGGCACACAATAACAATTCAAAGAATTTTCCTTGAATTATTTCCTTGAACAGAGAGATTAATTGGCTGTTACAGAAGTGATAAAAAAATATAATTTTAAGATACCATACTCCTAGGGAGTCTATAAAATTTAAACAATATCGTTCAGGGACTTTTCAAGCCCTTGCTCCCTCGTTCATTTTCATCTCTTTTCAAATTTCATGGGAAATTCTTAGGGCACTCAATTCCAAACAGAGTTGTGTAACAGATTTCAAATCAAATAAAAGTGTATTTCTCTGAGATTTAAATGTGGAGCAAGTTTCTGATCAGATATGCATATAGTTCTCCTGCCTTGTCCTTCACAGCGTGGAATTTCTAATGATGTATAAAGTTGGGGAAACCATAAACAGACTCTCTACCATATGCTATCATTTTCTTTAATTACAGTCCTATTTGGTTTCTTAATGAAGTAAAAAATAAAATCCAATATATAAATGTTATGACATTTAGGGGGATCTAATTCATGTTCTCATCCTTTGATTGATTTTCCTTGATGAAGAATTAAAGTGGGTTAAGGTCTTTAAAACCAAATATATTCTGAGCCTCTGAACATATCACTTTCCAAATAATTGTATTTTCTTTTTCTCCAAAGCCAGTCAAGTATGGCATTTTATAGTTCCTGTGAGGCTGTCTTTCTGAGCACAGGTATCTTCGTGGAAATTCAATCAGTGTAATTTATCACACACCTGCATTTGAAAGAAAGCCAGTCAGACCCCCCTTTAACCTGAAAGCAACAACACTGATTCTTATTTACCTTGGGAACATTTTTTTACCATCTTACTGTGTTCATATTTGGTATATGAGTTAGCTGATGAAAAGTGAGCTTGAGAATAATAGATTAAAAACACCTTTAGTAAATTCTCAAATTTGGTGCATCCATTATATAACTTTAAATAGCTATTGTGGCTACTTTAGTTTGAGTAGTCACATAGAAGAAGAGGGAGCATGTGAAAGGGTAGGGCCAGAGGAGAGAAAAGGACTGTCTTAGTGAACCTTAACCCCATCATCAATTTGCACAACTACTCAAGGTACTTCTGCAGAAGCTAAAGAATATGGAAAGACATGGCAGTGCTTGAATGTGACACAGAAAAAGCATGGTGGTTTGAATGAAAATAGGCTTATAGATTCGAATGCTTGGTCACCAGGGAGTTATATTATTTAAAAGTATTAGTATGTGTGACCTTGTTAGAGAAAGTTTCTCATTGGGGGGCCAGGGGGCAGTTGGGCTTTGAGGTTTCAAAAAGTCAATTCCAAACTGAGAGTCTCTCTCTTCCTACTGCCTGAGGATCAGGATGTGGAAGTTTTAGCTACTTAGAACTTTCAGCTGCATCTTCAGCACAACATCTGGTCTGTCTACGTGCTACCATGCTCCCCCAACACAATGATAATGGACTAAACTTCTACAAATTGCAAGCAAGCACCAATTAAATGCTTTTTTTTTAATGAGTTGACATGGTCATGGTGTTTCTTCACACCAATAGAACAACGATCAAGACAAGAGGTCTATTAAGAGGGTGGCAAAGACAGTTTACACTAGTCACACCATCTCTTTCACAATCCAGTGCAGACTGGTTTAGACAAACAGAGGAGAATGAGCTTTGTTGGATCCACAACATTAAGACCTAGCTCTTGAAAATTCCTAACACCCCAGACTCCAGAATGGACTCTCATGTTAATTCCAGCCTACAAACCCCAGTCCTTGGGCCTTTGCATCGGACTCAGTCTATGGTCCCCACCAGTGTCCAGCCAACTATATATAGCATCTCCAGGCCCAGAGACTCTTCAGTGACCACTCTGTCCAACGCAATGTCGTGCCTCAGCAACTCCAGGCTTCACACCAGCCTTACCCACCAGGGTGAAAACACAAATAAACAAATAAAACCACCCAAGCTTTGTTCCTACCCTACTGCTACCTCAAATCTAGTTTCCTGGACTTCAGATCTCTCTCACTACTGGGTTGGCCCAATGAATGGCCTTAGGGCTTCCCTAGTGTCAGTAGGAGTTACCCTAAACTTCTGGCCTATTTCATTGTCAGAATATCTCCTAAGAACAAGCTTTGGGAAGCCCTCTTGAATAAAGGCTTCTGGCCAACATCAGAATATCCAATTAACAGATCCAGATAGATCCAGGCTCCTTGCCAAACCTTCTTAATGACTCCCGTAGACTATGTCAGACAGCTGGTGACAGATGGGCTGACTGCTAAAAAGTCTTACCAGGCAAGGCAAAGCTATGAAGACTGGAAAAAAAAGTATTTACTTCTTCCAATGTGCAATACTAATACATAGCCATAGTAGCTAAAATAGCGAGAAAAACCATAGAAACAAATAAAGTACCAATGACTAACTCTATAGAATGAATGTATATAAACTGCCAGACATATAATTCAAATATGTTTCAAGGAAGCTCAGAAAACTCCAAGAAAATTCAGATAAACAATTCTTTAAAATGTTCAAAATAATAAATGACCACAATAGGAAATTAAAGAGACTTTAAAATTATTTTTAGAAATCAAAGGCTAAAGCTGAAAAACACAATGAATAAAATAAAAACTGTAACAGAAACAAACAATAGGAGAACTGATAAAGTGTATAAAAGGACC
The DNA here is from genome assembly GCF_907164565.1 of Psammomys obesus. NCBI lineage: Eukaryota > Metazoa > Chordata > Mammalia > Rodentia > Muridae > Psammomys > Psammomys obesus. The sequence goes on along the minus strand of NW_026596034.1, from coordinate 28,069,667 downwards.
TATGGATTTGAAACCAGGTTATTTGAGGTTATACAATAGATGGATAAAAAATGAAAAGGAATGGAGAACACTTACAAAATTTGGGAGAACATCAAAAGAAAAAAAACTTTTAAGTCAACAAATTAAAAAAGAAAGACAGGAGGCTTTAAAATACAATAATACTCCAAAGTTAGGGAAAGATATAAATGTTCAGGCATAAGAAAGTCAAAAGTCTCTATATTCAGTCCAAAAAAGACTACACTAGAACATACTGTAATCAAACAAGCAAAAATTTAAATTAAAAAAAAAATGAGATCTCAAAACCACAAAAAGAGAATTAAAACAATAAGATACACTTTATTTATAATAACTTCATTTAAAAATAAATGCGATACTTTATTTGTTATAAGCAGCAGCCATTTTCTCATCAAAGAAACCTTAAAGGCCAGAAAGAGCGAGATGATATAGTCAAATCCTAAAAGAGAGAATATCCAAGTCGGGAAATGTTATATCTAGCAAAACTGTCTCAGTAACAAATCAAACAAAGATTTCCCAGGCAACAGATGAGTCTTACAATATTTCCTTAAGATGAAAGAAAAGGACACTGAGTTTTAACACAGAAACATCCGAAAGCATAAAACTCCCTGGTAAGTGAGTCAACTTTAGAATATTCTAATACTGTGATCATAAATTGCAAATACCATGCTTTTAGTATGAAGATTCAGAAGCAAAACATGAAAAGAAAGAGTTATAATAATTTGTTGAAGTAGATGCACATCTTAGTGTTACAATTCCTGTGATAAACGCCATGACCAAAGCAACTTGGGAAGAAAATGGCATATTTGGCTTACTTTTTCACATCACTGTTCATCATCGGAGGGAGTCGAGACAGGAACTCAAGCAGGGCAGGAATCTGAAGGCAGGGAATGAGTGGCTGACCTATAGCAGAGTGATGCTTACTGGCTTGTACCTTAAGGTTTGCTCAGTCTGCTTTCTTATAGACCCCAGGATGATGAGCCCAGGTGTGTCACCACACACAATGGGCTGGGACCTCCCCCATCAATCACTAATTAAGAAAATACCCTACAAGCTTGCTTGACAGCTGGTTCTCATGGAAGCGTTTTCTCAGTTGAGGCTTTCTCCTCCCTGATGACTCTAGCTTGTGTCAAGTTGACATGAAACTAGCCAGAATAAATGAACCCTTGACAACTTGACACACAAACACATCATTGTTAAGCTATAACCTTTCTTTCCTTGTTCATCCCAGAGAGCACACATAAACATCACAATATAAAATATTCCAAGTCTTAAAAGTGCCAGTCTTTGTGAATTCAAACACTTTAGTCTATTTAAAAATCCAAAGTCTCAGCAGGGCAGTGGTGGCACATGCCTTTAATCCCAGAACTTGGGAGGCAGAGGCAAGCAGATCTCTGAGTTCAAGGCCAGCCTCATCTACAGAGATCTAGGACAGCCAAGGCTACATAGAGAAACCTTGTCTCAAAAAAAAAAATCCAAAGTCTCTTTTAAAACCTAAAATCTCTTTTGAAATTCAGCTTCTTAACAGCAGGATCTTGTAAAATTAAAAGTACTTTCTTACTTCAAAAGGGAAAACTCAGGGCACAGTCACAATCAAATTAAAGTAAAACAAAGCCCCAAACTGTGTAAATGATTCAGTGTCCTATGTCTGGGATCCACTCAATCTTCTGGGCTCCTCCAAAGGGCTTGGACCACGTCTGGGGCTCCACCCTCTGCAGCACACACAGCTTGTCTTCTAAGCTCTGGCTGGCTGCAATCCATAGCTGCTGCCGTTCTTGGTGCTCATGCCATGGTACTAGCATTTCCAAAATGCTGAAGTCTTCTGCTGCAAGTGGGATGCGCTTTCACCAGTAGCCCCTCCTGCGCTCTCTCCATAGTTCAAACCTCAACTTCTCTCTAAGGCAGCTTTAATCCTGGGCCTTCAATTGCTACTGTGGCTTCACCTTCAACAATGGCCTCTCCTGACCTCTCACAGTACCAAGGCTCAGCTGCTCTCTGTGACCCTTTCATGCCTTCAAAACCAGTACCACCTTGGTGACTCTTACACTATCAAGTTCAGCTGCTGGCATGAGGTACAACTTTGGCCACTTCTGTAACACAACTTCTGTATGCTGGCCCTAAGCAGACATCTCCCAGGAGGTTTCACCTCAATGATGCTGGTCTCTTCTTAATTACCGCTAATTTCTCAGCTGCCACTAACCAACATCACTTGTCCCACTAACACAGAGGTTTCAATTCAATGGTGCTGGCCTCTTGTTAATCACCACTGAGTCTTCGGTCCCAGCTGATCAGACACCACAGATTCTTCACATAAATGGCCCCGGAGAACCTTTGCTTCTCTCTAAAACTTTACAAGCTAGGTCTCCATTGTCTGTACCACTCTCAACATTCTTATCTTCCAAGATCCTATGAGGGATTTATTAAAATGGCTTACAGGCTGTGGTCCCGCTAGGGCAACAATGGCTGTCTACCAATGAAGGGTCCAAGAACCTAGTAGTTGTTCCGTCCATAAGGCTGGATATCTTAGCTGGTCTTCAGTATATGCCAGAATCTCGAAGAAGTAGGCTCTGATGCCAGTGACAGAATGGACTTGCTAGAGAGACTGACAGCAAGCATGCAAAAAGAAAGAGCTTCTTTCTTCTATGTCCTTCATATAGGCTGCCAGCAGAAAGTGTGGCATGGATTAAAGCCATATCTTCCTGCTTCAAAAGATCTGGATTAAAGGTGTATCTTCTTCCCACCTCAAAGATTCAAATTAGAGTGGGTTTTCCCACTTCAAATGGTTCAATTAAGAAAAATTTCCTCACATGTGTGCCCAGCCATTTGAGTTTAAATTAATTCCAGACAGCTTGGCTATTCAAGCTGACAGCCAAGAATCACAGTGCAATATAAATCATGACATCAAAACCACAAAAATGTGCGTTCAGGGTCATAGTATTTTTACACCAATGTAGAGATCGTGCATGTAACTACAGACCTCAAGAAGGATTGCCTTGCATTTCAGGCTGTCCTGGCACACATGCTGAGTTATAGGTCAGTTTAAACTACATACTGAGAATCTGCCTTTTTAAAAAGTTGCCATCTTAAAAATAACTGGTTATGGAGTGGAAATTGCTTGCCTTACACCCAGTACTGAAAGAAGAACAACAAGGCCAAGAGGGGAAAAGTTGGAAGGTAATGTGAAATTCAGCACAGAGGCTCTGCTCCCCAGAGCAGAAGCAGAGTACTCTGAGGCTCTATGACAATAAACAACAGGGTCCTAATGATTACTGTAAAGAAAGTTATTCAGTGGGATATATTATGTGATCCAGTAGTCAGGCTGGGACATATCAACAGTATGGTTGATGTGGACTCTTCAAAGGAAGAAGTTTATGGCAATGAAGGTAGTTTTAAAAATTATGGTGAGGTTGCACTAGGTGAAACCCAGTTCCTGAAATCAGTTCACCAGTTCAGGCCCAAATGTTCCACATAGAAAAATGGCTGTCTTCAACTAGACATTTAAATATAAAGTGCCGATGGCACGTTGCTTTTCTATTCCCAGGATTAAAACATCATGGCCAAGGCAACATATAAAACAAAGCATTTAATTGGGTTTATTGGGTTTACAGTTCTAGAGGAGGAGAGTCCATGAAGGCTGAGCAAAGGCAATATGGCAGACACAGCCCTAAACCACAAGCAAGAGGCAGAGAGGGCTAACTGGAAATGCCACAAATCTTTTGAAATCTCAGAGCCCACCCCCAGTCACATATTTGTCCTGCAAGTACATGCTTCCTAATTCTCTCCGAACAGTCACAGGAATACTGTGGCTGAACCAAGTATTAAAATTCCTGAGACTTATGGACATTTCATTCAAACACCACATTACACTCCCTGGCCTTTATAGTCCCATGGCCATACCATAACGAAAAATGTCATTTGTTCAATTTCCAAATTTTCCATAGTCTTTTGAAGACTTTATATGGTTTAAAAGTCCAAAATCTCTTTTGAGCAATCTCTTCATTGTAAACAACCGCAAAATCAAAAGGCAATTACGTAATTCCAACGTACAGTGACAATAAATGTACATTACCATTCCAACCTGGAATGGAGACACAGTGAGTAGATGAGGGGGCAGAGCAAGACCAAGCAAGACCCAGCAAAGAAAACTCCAAATCCTATAGCTCCATGTCAAAGGGTTGAATTAGCATTGTCCTTTCAGCTTTTCTGTCTGCAAAATACTTCTGAGCGCTCTTGTACAGAGTTACCCTTGGCAGATGCCTCATGGCTCTGGTAGCATTTATACTGTGGAGTCTCCAATGCAATGCAGGCGTTCTCTTCAAAGCTTCCCACCCAATGGCCTCTTGGGGCCTTCATGTGAGAACTGCAGTGCAACCCACTGCCTCAATGAAAGTCCTTAGCCATGGGAGAAGAGTCCACAAGCTCTTCGCTTGTGTATTTTTCATGACTCCAAAGCCAGCCCCATGTGACCCACACTGCCAAATTAGGCTGCTCACTTGGGATGAACCCTGACCACTTGAGACACATTTGCAGCAGCTTTGGGTAATTTCTTAGGCCCTTTCCTTTCAAAAGTCCAAAGATTAGCTGGGTAGGATCTTGCCTTGAGGGCACCCTTCCCATTATCCCAAAGTAGATTTGGCCTCTGTTTAATGGTTCCAATCTTTTTAATAATTACAGCCTCCCTTCCAACACAAGCTTTGGATGCAACATTAAGCTTGCCAATGTCCTTTTTCTTTCCAAACTGTACATTCTGTATTTGTTTCTGCACCATTTGCTCTTTTTCATTATAGACCTGCATAGGAGTGATTATTAATAATCACATGATAGAGTCAATATTGGGGCTGTCCTTTTTTTTTTTTTTTTTTTTTTTTTTTTTATAGGAATTTTTTTTTTTGTTCTTTTTTTTTTTTTTTTTTTTTTTTTTGAGACAGAATTTCTCTTTGGAGCCTTGGCTGTCCTAGACTCACTTTGTAGACTAGGCTGTCCTCGAACCCACAGAAATTTGCCTGCCTCTGCCTCTGCCTCCCCACGTGCTGGGATTACAGGCATGTGACAATGTTGCCAGCTTATTGGGCTGTCTTGAAATCTCCTTTGTCAGAAAAATTAATCCATTACTTTGTGGGGTTTTTTTTTTAGAGGGCGAGTGTTCCAATATAAGGTTTCTCTTATCGTGTGTAGCTCTTGCTGTCTTGGAACTCATAAACTCACACCTGCCTCTGCCTCCAAGTGCTGGAATTAAATTATTAATATGTAATTAATAGTTATTAATTGTTAAGTTATTATAGATACCACCACCTGGCTACTTCTTTTACTTTTGAAATTACAATATGATTATGTCATCCCTCCCTTTGCTTTCTTCCTCCAAACTTTCCAATATATCTCTCCTTTCCTTATATCCCTCCTCCAAAGTCATAACCTCCTTTTTCATTAATTATAGTTATGTGGATATGCATATATATATATGTATATAAATATTCTTCAAAATAGCATGCTCAATCTGTATAATGTTACTTATATGTATGTTTTCAGGGTTGACCATTTTGTATTGGATAACCAATTAGAGTGTTTTTCCCTAGAGAAGACTATTTCTACCATTCTAAGCATTCCTTAGTTACTCATAGTTCTTTGTGTAGGGATGAGGACAAGTGGTCTTTTCACAGTCCTCTTTGGCATGTCCATTGTTGTCCTTGTTCAGCTCATATTCAGGTAGTCATGTTAGTGAGACTTCAGGGTGTGACTCCTGACATCACTAGGAGACACAACCTCACAGAGGACTTCCTGTTCCTCTGGTTCTTACAATCTTTCCACCCCTTCTTCTGCAATGTTCCCTGAGCCTTACTTAGGTGTGGGAGTTGTTTTGTAGATGTTCTCATAGGGGCTGGGCTCCACAACTATGCATTTTGATTGTTTATAAGCTCTATTTTTTGCAAGAGAAGTTTCCTTGATGAGGTGTGGGAGACCACACTAGTTGAGGAGCCAAAGAAAAATATTTAGAGTGTATTTGGGGATTATACTTAGTAAAGTGATAGTTGGAGGTTCTTCTCCAAGATCCATGACTTACTAGTCCTGAGTACTGGCTAGGTTTCCAGTACAAGACGTGGTTTCCTTCTTGTTGAGTGACTCTTAAGAGCAATTCAAGAACTGTTGGTAGCCACCAAGTTATGCATGACACTGCTTCACCTTGGAGCTATGGTCCTGTACTTCTTAATTTAGCCTCAGGTACATTCTTAGAATAAGGGCAGAAGGCAGCCTCACCCTTTGCCAAAACATCACAAGAAACAGTCAGCAGCCTATGTTCTAATATTATTTCCCCCTGAAACCTCTTGAGCTGGCCCCCCACACTGCACAAAGTTCTCAGCGTTATTGTCTTCCAAGTGCCTACTAGGATGTGCCATTAAGCCCCACATGGTCAGGTCTGTAACACGAATAGCCCCTCACAGGTACCACAAACTGCATTAGTCTGTAAGACAACGGAACTGACAGGAAAGGGGATGGATCAGACTGGCCTACACATAGATGATATTTTAAAAGTAAGGAATTGCCCACTACTTTCTATGCTAACTTTAAAAATTAGTTCAAAAGGAAGAAGAACTTTAAATGAGAAGATGTCCCCCTTGGGCTCGACGTTTAAACACTCGGTCCCCAGTGGCGGCACTGCTTTGAAAAGGTTGTAGAATCTTTAGGAGTGGAAACTTGGGAGAGGAAGTAGGTCACTAGGGGTGGACCTTGAGGTTTTATAGCCTAGCCATCCTTCCTGGTCTCTCTGGGCTTCCTGGCTTGGCTGTCACATGACCACCTGGCCTTCCATAAGTCATCTCTGGTCAGGTATATTGTCACAGCAAAAAGAAAAACAGCTAATACAAGGTTTCTACACAGAGAAACAAAATAAGGGATGGAAACATTCCACCGAAGATAATCATCCAACTGCAAAAGCAGACTGCTGGAGGGGAGAAGGGAATGGAAGCTATAGAATCAAGATACAGTGAACAAGACAGAAGTATGATCTTACCTGTCAGCAACAGGTCAAGTTCTGTAATATAAAGACATAAAATGGTTAAAAGATAGTGAGGGAATCTCACTATAGGATGCTACAAGAGACTCACGTCACCTGTAGGAACATGAACACACAGGCAGTGAGAGATTGGGACGGGATATTCTATGGAAATGAAAACAAACAGGAATCAGGAAGCCAGCAACCCTACTACTGAGGTCAACTCACTAAAGGGCTGCTGGGCTCCAATTCGAACTTCAAATCTCTAAATGTTCGCATTTAAAAAATAATAATAATAAGCTGGGCATGGTGGCACACACCTTGAATCTCAGAACCTGTGAAACAAAGGCAAGCAGATCTCTGTGATCTCCAGGCCCACCTGGTCTACAAAGTGAGTTTCAGGACAGCCCGAGCTACACACAGAGAAATCCTGTCTTGAAAAAGGGAAAGAGAGAGAAAGAGGAAGGGAGGGATGGAGGAAAAGAGGGAGGAAGGAAGGGAGAGAAAGAGAGAGAGAACACCATTAAACAAGCAATTAAGTAAGGATGGTGGAGAGGTGTGTTGATGTGTAAAGTGTTTATTGGGCAAGTTCAAGGACCAGAGCTGGGAAAGGAAGTCACACAGAAGCTAAGCAGGTACAGCAGCCCTAGCTGAGGCAGAGATCCTAGGGCAAGCTGGCTAGCTGGGCTAATAAGTTCTGGGTTCAAGTGTGAGGTGGTTTGAATAATAATGACCCCCATGGGCTCCTATATTTGAATGCTTAGTCATTAGGGAGTAGAACTCTTTGAAAAGATTATAAGGATTAGGAGGTGTGGCCTTTCTGAAGGAAGCTTGTCACTGAGGCCAGACTTTGATGATAATGGACTAAACTTCTAAAACTGTAAGCAAGCTTCCAGTTAAATGCTTTCTTTCATCAAAGTTGCTGTGGTCATGGTGTCTTTTCACAGCAATAGAACTGACTAAGACAGTGAGAGGCCTTGCCTCAGTAAAGAGAGCAGAGTGTGACTGCGGACACCTAATGTCAATGTCAAGCCCTCATATACAAACTTGTACACACCTACCTGTGTGCCTGCATGCGAGCACACACACACACACACACAAGGGAAGACAGAAGAGTCCGTTGGAATCTTGCCTGAGATACAGAAATACTGGTTCAGCCCCAGGTACTACCTAAACCAGGGGTGGTGGCTCATGCTTCCAACCCCTGCACTCAGGACATGAAGGCAGGAAGATGAGAAACACAAGATCATCCTTGACCACACAGCAAGCTTGAGGTCAGCCTGGGCTACATGAGACCAGTCTGAAATAAAATAAGGTCTAAAAGTAGACTATTTGTAAATCAAATATCTAATAGTGGAAACTATAAGAAATTCATAAAGCAAATCAGAAAACCTCATTTCAAATGAACAATGAATAGAGAATACTCATTTTACCCAAAAAGATAGACCAATACTTAATAAGTATATAAAATATAATCATCATTATCACCTATTATTAACAAAATGGATGCTAAAGCCCCAGTGTGATGTCACTTCATACTCACTAAGATATCTATCATAAACAACAGGCCATGGGAAGTTTTAGAAGCATCATTTCACATCTGGTGGAAATTAAAACAGCAAGTTTGGAGAACAGTTCAGTTCTTACCTGGAAATGTAAGGTAAATTTCTCATATAATCCACCAATTCTACTTCTAATCTACTCAGGTAATATAAAACCAGGTTTCCACACAAATATTTATTTAATATTTCTTACAACATTATCCATCAGAGCTACAAATTAGAAGAAACACAAATGTTCATCTTCTGATGAATGAATAAAATATAGTATGTCCATTCAGTGGAATATTACTCAACTAGAAAAATTAATGAAGTACTCCAATATAAAAAGTATACATTGATTTTAAAAACACTATGGTAAAAATATCCAGAAGCAAAAAAAATAAATATTTTCAATTCTTGTTTGTTTGTTGGTTGGTTGGTTAGTTGGTTGGTTTGGTTTGATTTGGTTTTAGTTTGTTTTGGTTTTTTGTTTGTTTGTTTGTTTGTTTGTTTGTTTGTTTGTTTTTTGAGACAGGATCTTTCTACATTGCTCTGACCATACTGAAACTCACTAGGTAGACCAGGCTGGCCTCGAACTCACAGAAATCTGCCTGCCTCTGCCTCTGCCTCTGCCTCTGCCTCTGCCTCTGCCTCTGCCTCTGCCTCTGCCTCTGCCTCTGCCTCTGCCTCTGCCTCTGCCTCTGCCTCTGCCTCTGCC
>NW_026596034.1:28059192-28060395 GCF_907164565.1 Psammomys obesus | reverse complement strand
CTGCCTCTGCCTCTGCCTCTGCCTCTGCCTCTGCCTCTGCCTCTGCCACGATTAAAGGTGTGTGCCATCACACTGCACCCAACTCATGTTCTCATTTCTAAGGAATGTCTAGAAAAGGTAAGTTTATGCAGACAGGACAAATTTTTGTTTGTCTGGAACTGGGAGTAGGGACTGAATTGACTCCAGGTGGGCATAAGAAAGATATTTTAAGAGATTGAAATAATGTATTATGTTGTTAACTGAAAAGTTCTGTACGTTTATTAAAATTATCATACACTTAACATGAGCAAAATGCATGGTATATAATGTATGTTGATAATGACGTTTAAAATATTATCAACATATATGTAGGGACTTGCTCATACAGGCATATTGTCTTTATGGCCTAAGTTACGGTACAGACTTCCCAAGTACGTGAAACTTCATCAAATGTACTTTGAGCCTTAGAATATGTTGAGGTGGGAGACACATACTTAAAGGCTGACTCCAGAGCAGTAGATACAGGGATGGGGAAGATAATTCGTTACTGAGTCAAAATAACTGTGGAACTTCTATTTTACAGAGTATTGGCCCATCTTGAGAAATAATATCCAATGATAGAAGAAGCTGGCTAAGCTAAGTTTACTGATCCAAAACACAGCATAGGATTTTTGCAAACATTCTAGCAGTGATCCGAAGCACTTCTGTTTCATTCAGGGATGCTGATAAACATTTTCAGCCTCTTTTCAATAGAAGTGTCAATTAGGCACACATTAGAGAATTTGCTAGAAATCCCTCTTTGCCTTGGACATTCACCAGGCAAATACTGGCTATTCTGTTTGTAGCTTATGCTGAAAGTATAAATTAGGTCTGATTGAATAACACTAAATTGGTAAGTATAGTTTACAGCCTTCAAAATCATATTTAGCCTTCTGACTGTGTCTCTAGAGCAAATTACCTTCAGGACATATTAAATTTTTGTGTTATTATGAATGGTTTGTGAGTCAGAAGCAACACCTATTCATAATAGAGAGAAAAGCGGAAGCAAACTCTACCGGTTGTCTCTTATTTCAGCAACTGCTATTTTTGTTAATCCGAGGGGTATTGAACTTGATTTGATGCTTAGAGACCGACCGTCTATGTTTATTCAAAAAGCCAGTGTTCTATACTCTATAGTTCTTATAGAGTATCTGTTCCTCAACATTTCAATCATAGTGTTTTTTT
>NW_026596034.1:27997892-28059182 GCF_907164565.1 Psammomys obesus | reverse complement strand
GCAGGCTCCCAGTACTCACCCCCTCCAGCCACGCTCCACCCCCCAGCCATGCTCCACCCCCTCCAGCCACGCTCCACCCCCTCCAGCCACGCTCCATCTTCTAAAGAGTCCACAGCTTCAAAAAACGTCACAGGCAGGTGTGGTGGCTCACGCCTGGGATCCCAGCACTCCAGGAGGCAGAGACAGGTGGATCTCTGTGAGTTCCAGGACAGCCAAGGCTACGCAGAGAAACCCCGTCTCGGGAGCGGGGGGCGGGGGGGGGGGGGTGTCAAACACCCAAGCCCTCAGGAGACGTTTCACAGTCAAACTGCAGCACCCCTTCCCACAATCTTACACTCCTTTCCAAGTCGGGATGGACGTGCAGCCTATTGTGCCCAACATTCAATAGCACACCAAGGTGATCTCCAGTAACCCCTTGGTAAGACCAGTGCCCTGGCCCAGAGGGGTGACTATTGATCAAAACGCATTCAAAGTATTACCCTTAAAAAAGAAAAAGAAAGGCCCCGTAGCCCCACCCGTCTGCAGACGAGGAGCTGGGGCTCTGGACGGTCGCCCAGCCAGCCGAAGGCGGGGTCCTCCTCCTCCTCCTCCTCCTCCTCCTCCTCCTCCTCCTCCACCGTGGCTCTGATTGCGCAACCTCACGGCAGCGCGCAGGGTCCCCTTCGCTCTCGAGGCACTGTCACGAGGCTCCAGGTGCTGGAGCGGAGCAACAGGTAGGCAGAGACGTGGAATAATCCCCCGGAGTTAGCCACTCGTCAGCCGTCCGGGGTGTGACGGCGTTGTCTGCTGCGCCCCTGCGGCCTCGCCCCGCTCCATCCGAGGGGTTCGCGCTCCTCACTCAAAGCCCCAACCGAGGCCGTAACTTCATGCTCCCACCGCACAACTTACAAAGCGCCCTGATAAGAGAAGTGGTATTTAGGAAGGGCTGTCTGAAGGGAATGAGCCCACCTATTTCTTTATAATCTAGAGCTAAAGCCCGGATCGTCAGAACCTTGCAGGCTGGGAACACATTGCTTTCCCCGAGTTCGGCCCTCAGTCCTCTGCGCTTACTGAGGGGTAAGTCAGGGCGACGTCGCGAGGATCCCACAAATGCGCTTGCAATCGAGAAGTCGCCAGAGAACATTTTTTAGTTTGCCTCTCACTGTCCGATAGGTAAGTCAACACTGCAGTGAGAAACAGGCCTCTTTTTATTATTATTATTATTATTATTATTATTATTATTATTATTATTATCATTATTTCATATTTTGATCATATTCACCCCAGCTCCTCCCAGATCTATGCCCACTGCCCTACCCACCCAAGTTTGTGTCCTCTTTCCTTTAATCCTTTAATCCGGTGGTTCTCAACCTTCCTGATGCTGTGGCCCTTTAATACAGCCCTTCGTGTTGTGGTGGCCTGGCAACCATAACGTTATTTTCGTGGCTATTTCCTAACTGCAATTTCGCTTTCTGCTACGAATTATAACGTAAATATCTGTGTCTTCTGATGGACGGCCTTAGGCAGCCCATGTAAAAACGGTCATTCGACCCCTCCAAGGGGGTCGCGACCCAGCGGTCGAGAATCACTTCTTTAGCTCAAGTACAATTGAGTCTGGAGTCTAGCCACACCCTTCAAGGCTCTCCCTCTCCCAGCAGCTATCAACTGCCCAAAACTCCTCGGCCAGCGGTGGGACTCAATGCCCACCTGCTGCCTGGCGTTTTTGTCTGGCTTGAACTCACAGACCTTGCGCATGCTGCCACCACTGCTGTGAATTCGTAGGTGTGAGGGCCCTGCCCTGTCCATACAAACACGGGCCCCTCGGTCACCTGCCACCTCTTGGTCTTACAGTCTTCCCACCCCTCTTGCGCAATGACCCCTGAGCCCCCGGAGGAGGGGTATGATGCAGGTGTCTCCTTTAGGCTGATCTCTACCGGTTTGTCTCATTCTCCACACCTTAGCGGGTGGTGAGTCTCTGTGTTAATCAGCTCCTACCGCAAAAAGCAGCTTAGTTGGTGAGGGTTGACTCTCTCTTGGAATTGCTTTCGGGCTAAAACTGTATTTCTAAAGGAATTTCCCCAGCACTTATTGTGTTATTTTTTTTTAAAGCATCTTAGTCTTGCCCACCTCACTGCGACCACCGTTCCCCGGCACTGTCAATAACCGTGTGTTTCATCCAGTCTTCGTGAGACAGCTTTGAAGAATTGACTTCCGCCACTCCAGGTACCCAGCGAGGAAACTTAGGCTGGGTAATTACCCTAGTTTGCCCAAAGTCATGCAGTTTTCCCCCCCCCCTTTGCTCGACAATATTCTCTTTGCAGACAAGCGTGTTTTCTTTCTCACTGTGCCAGCCAGGTGTGGTTCACAGGCAGAATTCTTCCCCATCCTCACAGCTCTGCGGGGCGCCTTCACCTGTAAACACCCATGCTGTTTTTCCTCTGGAGTTCTGATTCTGCATCACATTTTGAAATATCTTTTTTTTTTTTTTTTTTTTTTTTTTTTTTTGGTCCAGAATAGGTAGATGTTGACAAACAACAAAATAAGAATCCATTCAAAGTTTGAGATCTAGGTAAAATTACCAGCACATGTGTAATTCCCACGTTCTTCGTAACACGAAACAGAGAATCAAAAAAAAAAACAACTCTGTGTTTCATTAAAAGTTTGATAGATGTTCAAAAAAATACATCAACAAATCTTGAAACAAAGGTATGAATGGAATTGATTTGAACGAGAGATTGTTTGGACAAGAGGAAAGAGAATATTTTATTTAATCTAATGAACAAATTCAGTGGGTTCGGGGGAGAGGAAAGCAGATAAAAGGATGTGTGCCCAGGAGCTTGCCTTGTACTGCCCAGAGCTTATCTTTTTGAAGAGGTTTTCCTCCTGTGGAGGCCAGGAAAGCAATAAACCTAACAAGGTGCACGGAGGCAGGCATTCAGGAGCCCGACCACAAAAAATGCCCGCTAGAACACGCTACCACCGAGCAGTGCCTGCTCCCCCTTGTCTTTGTTGCAACGCACACTGACTGCTTCGGCAACAGCAAACTTTTATTCGTAATCATTCACAGCCAATTCCAATTTACAGCTGAGGTGAGAGTTTAGGTTGACAACTAAACCAAAGCTACTTCACACCACGGACTATTTTTCAACTTTGACTCTTTATCACATTCCTGTGTCAGAAAAGGGACAAGATCCAGCTCCATGGGTGATGGACGCTCTCTATTAAAATTAAACACCACTGCACTTAGATACAGTTTCTTCTTTCCTCTTCTTATTTATGCATTTACTGAAACAAGGTTTTAGTACATAGCCCTGGCTGTCCGCCCCGGCTCTCTGTGCAAACCAGGCTGACCTCACACTCACACAGGTCGGCCTTCCTCTGCCATCCAAGCAAGTAAAGGCGTGTGCCACCATGCCCAGCTTCGATTTCTTTACCAAGATGCTTATTGCTGATCCTTCTTCTGAAAGTCACGTTAAAGACACGATCAACCCTATCTTATCAACAGGAGAGCTGAGAAGCCATTTGACCCTTCCCTGGGCAAAAGTATTACAGAAACAAGGCAATCTCTGACCTGTCTGGAGGTGTCAGGCTCTGGTTCTGGCGGGCAGGATCCCCGCATGTTTCCATTTGTTAGGACTGCCGAAGCCTGAGCAGCTGAACCAACAGAAAGGTATGTTCTCACAGTCCTGGATGTTAGAAGTCCTAAGATGTCAGACAGCTGGTTTTCCGAAGAGATCCCAGACGGCTTTCTCATGGTCTTTCCTTTGAGTGCCTACGGACTTCTAAAGAACCCATATTAACCTAGTTTCTTTCGTAAAAAAAAAAAGTTTTTACATTTGTCTATTTATTTATTTCATATATACATATATATGAAATAAATAATATATATACATACACACATATATACACATATGCTGCATATACACATAAACATCTATACACACACACACACACATATATATATATATGGGGGGGGGGACACAGAACACATGTGGAAGTCAGTGGACAGCTTGCAGGAGTCAGTTTTCTCCTTCCAGTGTGTGGGTCCTGGCGATCAACCTCAGGTCATCATGGTTGCTTTTACCCACCTGGCCACCTGGCCAGCCCGTATCTGGGTTAACTTTTTTAAGGATCCCTTAAGGATACTGTCATGGCTGAGGAGATGGATCTATGGGTAAAGCGCTTGCAGGGACCTCAGTTCAGATCGGCAGAACCCATGTAAAAACTGCACACAGCCAATCTGTGGAACTCACTGGCCAGCCAGTCTATCTAGTCAACAATCTCCAGGCTCAGTGAGAGACCCACCCCAAAAAACATTCAGGTGGACAGTGATAGAGGAAGCCATCCCAATGTCAACCTCTGGCCAACAGACACACAAGCATGCGTGCACACGTGTGCACGCAGCAAACATGAACACGTACATGCACACTAAATAAATAAGCATGCTGTCTCTACATAAAGGCATATTCTAAGCACTGGGATTAGAACTTCAAGGTGTGAATTTGAGGAACACCTTTTAGACCCCAACAGTGTATGTGGCCACTCATGAGAACACTGATCCCTCCCCATCCTGTTGTGAGTGTCCCAAGGCTGAGTTCCCAAAGACACCGTCCATGGTTCTCTTAAGCTGCTACATGAATAACTTAAAAAGCTGGTAATTCTCTGCCTGAAACACTTGGAACCATCATAAAAGGAGAAGAGGATTTCAACAACAACAAAAAAAGATAATCTCTCTTCTCCAGCTCATGAGACATAAATGACAACTGAGAAAATATCCCAAAATATGCCCGTCATAATAGTAATAGAAATGGCATTAATTTCTGGGGACTCTGATAAGGAAGAATGAGCTGGGGAGATAACAGTCTGAGAGCAAGCAGAAAACGGCGGCCATGCTCCCTAGAAAAATTTAAAATTCATGGTCGCTTAACCGGACATACAAATATCAGAAAAGCTATAGCTTTGCTCGCATGTCCCAAAACACACTTCTAAACAGAGACATGGCGACCGCTAGCACATACGTTTTTTTTTTTCTAATTGTTAGTGTTTTCACTATTTGCAGCATAGTTCCAAATGCATTAGGACACAAATTAAATCTAAATTCATCTTTAAACTCTTCCACTAAAAAGTCATGTTTTAAGAGTTACTTTCTTTTATGTGTATGCCGGCACCGGGTACATCAGTACCCAAAGAGGCCAAGAGAGGGCATCAGATCCACCAGAACTGGAGTTACGGGCCATGATGAGCTACCTGCGTGAATGCTGGGCGCTGAACCTGGGTCCTGGAATGAGGGACGAGGAGGGTTGTCTTGCCGTTCCCCAAAAGATGGTTTTTATAGCATTTTCCTTCAACTGCTTCCTAACCTTTTTTCCTCTCAATACCACCAACCATTTCTTAACATAAAATTAGTATCTCCCTTTTTTGTTGTTGTTAAATAATCAGAAAAATAGTCTTTCTCATTACACGACTTTCTGACCTCTGGTCCTCTTAAGCAAACCTGATCTCCAGACATAAGGGTTTCGTGTGTCCAATGTGGCTGCTGCGTAAGGCAGGTCCAGAAGTCCCAGCAGAGTCCTACAGACCTCCCTCTTTCAGAGTGCCATGCTCAGTGCTTTCAGTGGGCACAGTGTGTTCTGATCAGCTGGCATCATCTTTTCCATGTCCATCTTGCCCTTCCAGGGCTCCTATAATAACTGCAAACTCCGGCCCTATTGTTCTTTTCAAAACTGCACTAGACAGCCTTAAATTTTTTCGGTAACATTATAGAAACTAAAAATGGAGTCTCGAGAAATGGTTTAGCAGTTAAGAACACTGGCTGCTCTTCCAGAGGACCCAGGTTCAATTCCCAGGACCCACAGGGTGGCTCGCAACTATCTGTTACTCCAGGTCCAGGAAATTCAACACCCTCTTCTGGCCTCCTCAGGTACTGCACTCATGTGGTGCACAAGCATGCCTGAAGACAAAACACTCATGCACATTAAATAAATATATAGAATTTTCAAAAAAATTAAACTAAAAGTGATCCACTCTTACCATTTTTCTTTCTACTCCAAGATTTATAGTCATCTGCCTTCCAAGGAGCCCTGACTCTTTCGCTAAAGAATATAATAAAGTGAGACACAGTGACCTGTGGCTGTAATCCCAGCACTAGGGAGACTGAGGCAGGATTGTTAGTTCAAGACCAGAATGGGCAAAATACCCCTGTCTCAAAAGAAAAGGCCAGGAAGACGGCTGAGTGTGAGGGTGAGAACGCTTGCAGTAAATAACACGAAGACCTGAGTTCAGATCCCCAGTAGTCACATAAAGCAGAGTATGCTCCTTGAAGGTGTAACCCCAGAGATTCAGTCAGAGATAGACAGATCCTGGAAGCTCCCCGTCCAACTAGCCTAGCCAAAACAGCAAGACACTCTGCTGTGGACAGACAAGGACCATGGCTGAACAAGAGGAGCCCATGAAAGGGACAGAATCATATATGCAGAGCACTAGTGTGTGGGTCAGGAGAACCCCCTCAAACTGTGTTAAAGACTTTCTCTCAATTCCTGAAACCTTTCAAAGGTGAGGCCTAGCGGCAGGGAGGTGTTAGCTCACTGGGAACAGGCCCCCGGAGGAGACTGTGGGTCCTCAGGCTTTGACTTTCTTGTTTGCATCCCAGGCATGAAGTGAATGGCTTTGTCATGTGTTGCCACCAGCTTCACCACCATAAACCCAAAGCAATGCACCAGAACTTCCAAGACAGTAAGTCAAGCTAAACCGTCCTTTCTATAAGCTGATTGTATTCACTCTTAACTCGGACGACAACTGCAATGTCCCAATTTCTCTTCTCCAAGACAAATAGTTATTAGTTAAAGCTTCCTCTATGACCAGAAATCAAACGTTTTTCTCGTGGAAATTGCTTCCTCAGTAAATAGAGTGAAATGTTATGATAATATATGAGGTCCTCTGTTTTCCTTGCGTGGCTGTGTGTGTGTACATGTGCATGCTTGGTGTGTGAATAGGCCAGAAGTCAACACCAATTGCCATTCCATAAGCACCATCCACCTCATGTGTATGTGTTTGTCTGTTTGTTGAGACAGTGTCAATGGCCTGGAGCTTAACAAGTAGGCCCTGGTTGGTCAAGGAACCCAGGGTTCCACCTGACTCCACCCCACCCCACCCCCAAAACGCACAACTGGAATTACCAGCATACCCTGCCATCCTGGCTCTTTCACTCCACCCCACCCCCAACATGCACAACTGGAATTACCAACATACACTGCCATCCTGGCTCTTTCACAAGGATTCTGGAAATAAATCTAAGGGTCTATGCTTCATGGCAACCACTTCACCAACTGGAGTACATCTCAAGACTCTGACATTTTCTTCTTAAAATCAGCGAAATAGGACTGGACATCAGTGGAAGCTGGGTAACAGAACGTGAAAACTCGGTATCCATTTCTCTATTTTGTGTGGGCTCAACACTTTTTCTCAACTGAACATATGAGGAAACGTTTTAAAACATCTTAAATGTTTTTTTTTAAATAACTTTTAATAGATGTGTTCATTCACAAGCTATACTTGGCTTCCACCGTACGTAGAAAAGACCCTAGGTGCATGAATCCAATTATTGCTGTTACCATCACCCAATCTTGGGGATTATTTTTATAAAAGACTAAAACTTCATGGGCTAGTGAGATGGCTCAGCAAAGGAAAGCCTGCTTTAAACAAGCTTGATGACCCAATTTTGAGTCCCAGAACCTACCTAGCAAGCCTGATACACAGGCACATGTCTGTAACCCCAGAACTCCCACAAGACGGGAGGCAAGGACCAGCGAAGAACAGCGTTCCCCGGCCAGCTGTGGAGGTTGGAATGAGAAATGTCTGCCAGAGGCTCGGGTATTGGAAGACCCGGTTTCCAGTTGGTGGTGCTGTTTGGGAAAACGGTACAGTCTTTCAGGGCGGGGGAGGATCTAGAGGCAGTTTCTAGCTTCTCTTACTTCACTTCCTTCTCCAGTTCCCGCCACTCTGCTTTCTCTGTCATGATGGACTCTCTGCCTCTGGATCCATAAGCCAAGATAAACTCCCCTTTCTGTAAATTGCCTTCACTGTGGTGGTTTAGCACAGCAACAGAAGAGTGACTGAGAGCCAGCCCACCAGGAGGAGGAGTACTGCTTACGAAACTTGACCTCTGACCTCCACACATGTGTCATGCCATACACACACACACACATCAGTAATAATTTTTTTCTAAAGACTAAAAGTTCATTGCTGAACACCATAACAGAAGTGAAGAAGTCACTTTTATTGCCCAAAATTTCAGTAGTAAATTTGTTAAATATTTGTCTCATTTTACTAAGAACCCTCATCACCAAAAGTTACTAAAACGTTTATTGTTAAGATTTTCAGCTTCTCTTTCAGAATTTGTATTTGTATACGTGCATGTGTGTGTATGCACACACACACACACACACACACACACACACACAAGCCCACACATGCTTTGTTGTATGATTTAACACTTTCCTAGATTTTTTTTTTTTTTTAACCAAAAGAAATCCCTACTGGTCATGCTTACAGCAAAGTCTACCGAAAAAAAAAAGTCTAACAAATACACATTGTTGGCGGAACCAGTAAGAACACGCCGCTTAACTTTTCTAAGGCTTCTAAAGCAACTGAACCCTGCACTTTGCAAGAAGCAGAAGTCTCTGCAGGCCGGCATCATCTGAAACAAATCTGAAAAGATGAGGCTGGGGCGGCGGTTGGGCAGCGAACCATGCACAACTTGCTTGGAGAGGCAGCTGCTTCAGAAGAGCATTGTCAAGCTGACAGAGCATTGTCTCAGTAAATATTCTTCTTCATCCCCGAGCCACCGGAGCATGAGGAGGTGAACACAGACAGCAGCCTGAAAGTCTCTCCTGGGTACTTGCAGCACGGGGGCTGGAGGAGGCTTGATCTACCTGATCTTTGTGGGAAGGGCGAGCTGAAGGGAAGGGGCTCAAGGGAGGGAGAGGCCTCCGCCCCCGATCCAATCCAACCTCTCTTCGAGGAAAATCCTCGGAAGGTGAACAAGGCACAGGAAGTACATGGGAGAGAACTACAAAGGCAGCTCTGGCTGTCCGGAAGTGAAGCCCCTGCGGGGCCATGTTCTAAGCATGTGGTAACTCATCAGCTATAGGGGTAAAGAGGGACTGTGTATGTGTGTACTGGGGATCGGGGGCCTCCACGTGTTAGACACACACCTTTCCAGTGAGCTATCCCTCAGGCCCCCAGAATCTTCTTTTTAATATCTGAAATAAAAGGGGAAAGTTCCCCAGTTTGTTTAATGAGGCCAGGCTAACTTTCCTATTAAAACTTGAGATGGATCTTGCAATAAAAGTGAGTTATGAACTAACACACATCACGAGCGCAGTCACAAAACTGACTTCAATGTAATTTTAACTTTTATATTAAAAAAGATAATGTGTTGCAACGGAGTGGGCTTTATCTCGGGGTTCAAGGTTGACTCCATATTGGGGGGTGGAACTAATCAACATTAAAGGGGGAGGGGACATAACCTTTGCGTAAGTTTCAGAAAAGCACTGAAAATTCATCATTTAAAAAAACGAACAACAAAAAAAAACCTTTCAGCACCGTAGAAATATGAGCGTGTTACTTTGATTTGATACTGAGGTTCTACAAAATATCCATATTAAAAAAAAAAACAACTACAAAATGGTGAAGTATTGA
The DNA here is from genome assembly GCF_907164565.1 of Psammomys obesus. Lineage (NCBI taxonomy): Eukaryota > Metazoa > Chordata > Mammalia > Rodentia > Muridae > Psammomys > Psammomys obesus. The sequence continues at coordinate 28,049,504 of NW_026596034.1, read as the reverse complement.
AACCCTACTTCCGAAGGACGGACCATTGCTGCTTTTGTCCCTTATTGTAGCTTAGGTCTCACGCCGGGCGTTAAATAAGTGAGGGAACTACCAAAGTATAGGAATGGAAGACACAAGCCTCCCATCAGTCAGCCACGGCATTCTCGGTGACAAATCCAAATGTAACCCGCAGAAACACTCTTAAAATTAAGTGCATCAAATGAGAGTACTCAGTGAAGCCAATAGGAAAAGCTTGCATTGCTATTTATCAGAAAGAAGTGGAAAGAAATTTTTGCATGTACACTGTGTGTGTTTGCATGATACATGTGTGTGTTTGCACAAGTGTGGAGATGCGTGTGCACCTGTGTGTGCTCCCGTGTGGAGGCCAGAGGTTGACTGTCTTTCCCCGTCACTCACCGTCCTAAATACTAAGACAGGATCTCCCTTGATCTGGAGCCCGTTGGTCTGCAGTCTGGCTAGTCTGCTCCAGACATCCCCTGTCTCAGTCACAGTGGGCTGCCCCACCCACGTGGCATTTACCCGGATGCTGGCAATCTGAGCACCAAACCATCTCCCATCGCCGTTACAAACACATAAAGAACATGTACATAGTGAGTAGTCTCAGGCATTAGCCAAATTGAGCATGTTCAGTTCTTCCCAAAACACCAAACACATCATTGAGAGGAAATACCAGAGATACAAACAACCAATATTCATGTCTACAAACTTCAAAGCAAAATATTTATGGAGATAATATTTCCCGTGAGACCAATACAAGTATCCAGTAAAAGCTGAATTAAAATCTACACCTGAATTCTTGCACTGTGGGAGTTGAGCTGCTGGCAGTAAACTGAATATGTGAGTGTAAAAGCCCACAGACACCCAAGACAACTTTGCAGACGAACAAAGCCGAAGATGTCACATGACTTCCATTTCCAGAGCACAGTAATTAAGATAACACGGCAGCACTCAAGGATAGAGAAATGATTCTGGCTCAGAAGGGCAGAGAGTCCAGAAGCAGGGCTCCATTCATAGGCACATGTGGATTTCAACAAAGGTGAGCTTCGGGGATGGTCAAGAAAGAATGGGCATTTCAATAAAAGGTGCCGTGTCCCTTAAACCTCAGTGTGGAAAAAAAATGATGCGTGACCTTTTCGGACACAATACACTTTGAGTGTTCTGAGATTTTGAAGATCCAAACAGCAGAGGTAGAAATAATAAAACTTTTATGATAAATAAAACTTGGGGGAAATACTCATGACTTCAGGGAAACGCTGACAAATGATTTTCATGCAGAATAGTCTTATATAAATGTGCACATGACCACTGAAAGAAGGGGGGGAGGGAACAACACAATAAAAATGCATTTTACCTAAAACAAATATCCAAGTGGCGAAAAAGCAATTAATAGATGTTGAACCTCATCAGCCGTCAAGACCACACAAAAGGGACTAGAGAGAGATGGCTCAGCTGTTAAAAGCACTAGCTTGCTCTTGCAGAGGACCTCAGTTAGGTTCCCAGCATGCACATGGCAACTGCCTGTAACCCCAGTTGTAGATGATCCAATGATCTCTTCTGACATTTCTATGGACATCAAACACATCCATGGTACATACATGCAGACCAACGCTCATCCATATAAAGCAAAAGGAAATAAGAAGAAAAGCAACAATAAATAATAATAACCCTGAACTCCTACCATGCTGGAGAGCAACTGGAGACTTCCCGCACTGATGGAGAAGGTAATGATTAGTGCGTATACTCTAGAAAACTCCTTGACAGTCCCAGATAAACTAAAATCAGCATGTGTGTTACTCTACAAAACAAATAAGTAATTTAAGTATCGTGAGTTGTGTTTCTCACTGTAGATGAAGTGAGAAGCATGATATTGGAGAGCTGGCTTAGTGGCTGAGAGTACTTGCTGCCCTCGCAGAGGACCTGGGTTTGGTTCCCATCACCCGTGTGGTAGCCCACAACCATCTGTAATACCAGTTCCAGGAAACCCTGGTCACCTCTGTGAGCAACAGGTGCACATACAGATAGACTCGTATACATAAGATAAATAAATAGAAATGAGAAAGAAACGGAATGTAGGGTGAACCTGTAGGAGTGCACTGGATTAGAAGTTAATGAAGGAGGAGAGGAGGGAAGGGGCTATGACCAGGATGTAAAGTGAGTATTTAAAAAAGAAGAAGAAGAAGTTAAAGAAAGATGTATGAGCTGGGCAGTGATGGCGCACACCTTTGATCCCAGCACTAGGGAGGCAGAGGCAGGCAGATCTCTGTGAGCTCAAGGCCAGCCTGGTCTACAGAATGAGTTCCAGGACAGCCATGGTTACACAGAGAAACCCTGTCTAAAAAAAAAAAGAAAAGAAAAGAAAAGGAAGAAAGAAAAGGAAAGGAAAAAAGATGTGTGAGTGATAGTATTAACTATCAACTTAGAGAAGGGCCTCTGGGCATGCCTGGGGGGGGCGGTTTATACAAATTATCTTCACGAGGATGAGGCCATTCCCTGGCCAGGGGACGCTGGAGCGTGTAAAGGGAGAGGCTAGCTGACTGGATGCATGCTCTCACTGTTCTCTTCCTGTCGATGGACATGACCAGCCCCTTCAAGCTCCTGTCACCGTGGCTTTGCCACCATGATGGATTGTACTCTGGAACTATTGTCAATATGAACCATTTCTCCTTTACATTGCTATTGTCAGGATTATTTTGTCACAACAACAGGAAAAGAAAGTAAGGCACTACTTTCTTCAGCTGCCTCCGTTAAAAGGATCCTGAAGCTGGTGTGTTCCCACAGACTCTGGGAGTAGTAACAACATAGCACAGGAATGTCTTACATTGCCCAAAAAAACATACCATACCTCAGAAAATGATGGTATCATAAATTCTTTCTGAGAGAAGAAAGATAGAAGCTGACTCTGTGTGTGTGTGTGTGTGTGTGTGTGTGTGTGTGTGTGTGTGTGTGTAAGAGACAGAGAGAGAGAGAGAGAGAGACCAGTTTAAGGCTACTGAAAATTTATTTAGACTTAAATTTGGGTTGGGATGAAAAGTAGAATGTTTTCTGAGCTTTTTTGAGTATGCTCCCACTCCTTTTCATTACAGAATAAAATAAGCATGCAAAGAGGAAAACAGATAGGCAGGAGACCAAAACTAAATTCACAAAAATAGGCAAAGCCTCAACAAAAAGAATCACCCTGTGCCACCCTGAAATTACATCCCTGATGTGACTGTCACCATGCTTAGGTAATATCTAAGCCCAAAATGCATAATCTTAACCATGTGTGAGAAAACATGAGAGAAATAAAAATCTATTAAAATCTGTCCTGCTTTTTTTTTAAATGGAAAACAGAGGTAGGATGAGAGTAAGGGTTTCATTTGAGTCCTCTGAAAAGCATTGGTCCATGCTGAGGTCCGACAAGGCAATGCCCAGTGTCCTTGATTCAGAGTCCGTGGAGACACACACACACACACACACACACACACACACACACCCCACCAGCATAACAGAACATCTGCCTCTCCACCCCATCTGAGCATTTGTGAGCAGAACAACCCATACAAGTCAGTAAGCACTTAAATCTACTCCTTTGAAAAGAAAGAAAATTTCCTTACACACACACACACACACACACACACACACACACACACACAAGCACATGTAAATAAAGTGGATACTAGACCTATAAGATAGGATAAACATACTAAAATCTGTACACCTAAAGAAGCTAAACAAGGAGGACCTGAGTAAGATGATCAATCTTCACTTAGAAAGACAAATGGGATGGACATTGGAAGTAGGAGAAAACAAGAAACAGGACAGGAACCTACCCTAAAGGCCCTCTGAGAGACTCTACCTAGCAGTGTATCAAAGCAGATGCTGAGACTCATAACCAAACTTTGGACAGAGTGCAGGGAATCATATGAAAGAAGGAGGAGTTAGTAAGACCTGAAGAGGACAGGAGTGCCACAAGGTCCAAATATATCTGGGCACAGGGTCTTTTCTGAGACTGATTCTCCAACCAAAGACCATGCATGGATATAACCTAGAACCCCTGCTCAGACATAGCCCATGGCAGCTTAGCATCCAAGTGGATACCCTAGTAAGGAGAATAGAGACTGTCTCTGACATGAACTCAGTGGCTGGCTCTTTGGCCTCTCCGAAACCCGAGGGAGAAGCAGCCTTGCTAGGCCACAGAGGAGGACATTGCAGCCAGTCCTGATGAGACCTGATAGGCTAGGGTCAGATAGAAGGGGAGGAGGACCTCCCCTATCAGTGGACTTAGAAAGGGACAGGGAAGAAGTGAGAGACGGAGGAAGGGAGGGAGGGAGGAAGGGAGGGAGGGAGGGAGGGAGGAAGAGATTGAGAGGGAATGAGAAAGGGGGCTACAGCTGGGATACAAAGTAAATAAACTGTAATTAATATTAAAAAATAAAAATTTAATAGAAAAAAAATTAAAGCACTTGCTGCTCAATCATGATGGTCTGAGTTCAGCTCCCAGCACTGACATCAGACACCTCACAATTGCTCATAACTCCAGCTCTAGGGGATCTCATGTCATCTCTTGGCTTCCTGCACACACTTGTGGGCATACATTCACACATACATAGACACATATGCATCCACACGTAAATAAAATGAAATAATTCTTTGAAAGAAAGACGGACGGTCATACAGCAATGGAGGAACAACTGAGGTTGACAGATATGTGTGTGAGTGTGTGTGTGTGCTTGTGTGTGTGTGCACCTACACGCACACACATACACACAAAAGAAATACACATTAGGCTGAATCTGAAACTGAGGGGTCAACACTGAATAAAATATGTACCTTAACCACAGTAAACCAATGTTGTCTCACTAATTACAAAAAAATGCTACATGTTAATGTAACAGAAGAAACAGGAGGCAGGACAAATCCTAAAACTTCTTTTTTAATTAGTTGATTTTAAAATTTCCTTGACAAAGAAGTATTTGTAGTTGACACATAAACACATGATTGATTTAAACAGCCAACAGCAGAGTAACCCCTCCACACTCCTCTTTCTGGGGGGTTCTTCTTTGTTTGTGAGAGAGAGAGAGGAACAGAGAGAGCGTGTGGGTGTGTACATGCCTGTGTGTGCATAAGTGGGGTGGGGGTTTGAGACAAGGTCTCCTATAACCCAGGCTGGCCTTGTCCTCATGATTCTCCTGCCCGGCCTTTTTCACCTCCCAAGCGCTGGGATTATAGGCTCGCACCACCACACAGGATTGTGTGGTTTTCCTTTTTTATGGAGTATGAAAACTAAGAAAAAGTAGATGAGGCCAGTGCCACTCACTGCTCAGCCATGTCACCTCGAGTCCGCCCTCCTCCCCATCTCCCAGGCCCACCATCCTTCACACACTGTGTTCTCGCACCCCTGCTAGGAACTTAGCTCTTGCCGCTCCAGGCATCACATCTGTGTTGTAAAGAAAGAAATCAGAAAACAGGGATGAGAGGAAAATAGTTCTGTTCTTTTAAAATCATTTCGCTCTTAAATATGGGTCTCACGGAATGGAGTAGCTGCAGGGAACTTGGGGGAATGAGTTGAGTGCTGAAGTTGGCCACCTGAAGGACAATAAAAGAACGGAGACCTGTTAAGAACAAGGCTGCAGGGGCTGGAGCTCTAGCTCAGTTGACAGGGTGCCTGTTCCAAGCATACACAGCCAGGATTCCATCCCTAGACTTAAGGCAGAGTCTCACTGACTAGACTGAAGTGGAATTGAAGTGCAAGCTTCCGGTTTCCTTGAAGACTCAGTTAAGTCCTGTCATGTTTTCTTGGACGCTGGCTTGTGAGAGAACACGTGATGTTTTGCTGGGAGCTGTGTCCTGCAGGGGGGTGTGACTTTGGTCAGCTGAGAACTCCAGTGAGTGGACTCTGAGGAGAGGAGATATACAGAAGCCCACAGACGGTGAGACATTGCTCTTTGGATCTACATCGCTGCCCTGATCTTTGTGCTTGGACACTTGACTTTCCAGAAAGGGACGTTCCAGAGAACTTCTCGGGGCAATCCAACTGAGTCCCTTGTGGCTTTCGATGACTTGTTCTGATCTTCTGAATCATGCTGATCCGTGTTGCTGCCTGGTGTTGGCCTTTGGACTGGACTTCGGGTATCCGGACAATGAAGAGTGGACTCATCCCAAAGAACTACTTCTAAAAAGGTCTACAAACCCCTTTACCTCATAACCTTCTTTCTCCCCTACCTCTGGTCAGTGGGTGGAAGGGAGGTAGAAACACTGAAGAACCCTAAACTAAGTAGGTTAGGTGAAAAAAATCTAAGCCTACAGCTTATGGTGCAACTTGTGCAGATTCAGCCAGCCTCCTAACACTAACGTGAAACTCGGCAAAAACAAACTCAGTGCTCAGCCCCCGAATAGGATGTCTATACTGCACACTTCCCCAGAAGCTCAGGGATCATTGTGGAAGGCTGGGCAGAAAGAGTGTCAGAGCCGGAAGCTATGGATGACTACAGGGAGACAGGGTTTCCCAGACGCAGCTGGGGCACCTGCACATATGATCTCAGAGTGGTTGTGACAGCTTGTGTAAGACCAGAGCAAGCCCCAGCCACACCAAATCCCAGCATGGACAATGCACTGGGGAGCATGAAGTCCCACCTTAGAAGAGGACCTCTTGGCATTGGATTGCAGCTAAGAGATTATCACCCAGGGCAGGCCTCACACACAATAGTATTTGGGCAGTACAAGTTGGACTCAGTAGTGTTCTTGTTGTTTTAAAGAGAAAGAACACAGAGTTAGTTGTGGGTGGAGGTAGGGTCTGTCAAGAGAAAGCTGAATAGGAAGGGTGAATATGATCAAAATAAGTTGTATGAAACTCTCAAAGGCTTAATAAGAATAACTGAGGTCTGGAACGCTGTCTCCGTCTGTAAAGTGTTCGCCGTGCAAGCATGAACACCTCAGTTCAGACCCCTAGAGCCTATTCAAAAGCCAGGCACGGAGTCCTCACCCGTAATCCCAGTGCAGGAGAGGCGAAAACAGGTGACTCCTAGAGGCTTGCTGGCCAGCCACCCTGGCTAAATTGGGGGGTGTGGGGTTCAGTGAGAGACAATGTCCTCAAAAGTAGAGAGTGATTAAGGAGGAGACTCAGCATTGATCTCCAGCTTCTCCATACATGTACACATACACACACACACACACACACACACACACACACACTGCATATAGACTTACAAAACCTGTGTCTAACAAAGGACTTATAAGTACAACATACAAAGAACTGTTACAGCTCAGTAACGCAAAGACAGTTACGGTTTCTTCAAAACTAAAAACATTTTCTCGGTGAGGAGATTCTGTTGAGAGAATGAAAAGATGCTTTCAGAAGACTATATATATATATATATATATATATACCACTTCCAGATTATATAAACAACTCTTGAGCCTCAACAACAAGAAGACAAGCAACATGATTTTTTTTTTAATGGACCAAAACACTGGCTTAATAGTTCAGTAAAGAAAATGCACAAGCTCACAAAAATATGTGCTGACCATTTTTAGTACTCATTACGGAAATGCAGATTCACACAAGTTACTATGAGGCTCTCAGCAAAATGACTAACCTTTTTAAATCCGTATCCTTTTAAGATCTGACAAAGATGAGCAGCAACCCAACTAAAGTCTGGCGTTCTACTGGTACGGATGTAAACGGTGCAGCCACGTTGGGAGACAGCCGTGAAAATCCTAAACTGCTTTATCTTAATTAGTCCGTGCTTTTCTGTTCTCAGCGGTTTACCTTAGTGAAATGAGAACCAAATCACTCAGTAAAGCGCTTGCTTGGGAAGCAGGAAGACCTGAGTTCGGCCCTCAGTACCAAGGCATAAAAAAAACTAGACATAGTGGTACTCGTTTGCTATCTCAGCACTAGAGAGAAGCAGAGACAGGGGCACTCTGTAGCCCACTGGTTAGTGTCCTAGCTTATGTGGTGAGCTTCAGGCCAATAAGAGACTCTGCTTCACAAACAAGATGGACAACTCCTGAAAAATGATACCCAAGGTTGACCCTGACCTGGGCACTAGCGCGCGCGCGCGCGCACACACACACACACACACACACACACACACACGCACTTTGCACACAGATGTTCAAACAGACTTTATTTGCCATAGCCCCAAATGCCCATCAGCAGCATGCTCTTAGACAGTCTTTGAAGCCAGTGCTCGCTCATGGGAGGTTGGGCCTGGAAGTGTTGCCACTGCTCTGGAGTCTGGACTGCGCCACAGTTTCCTGATTAACTGGCTCCTGGGGGCCTCTTTAGTGCCGAAGTTTGGGCCACAGGCAGCTGGACAGCAGCAAGAGAGCCAAGTCTCTAGGTGGACTTTTCCCAGAAGCCTAGCTAATTGTCAGCAGCTGGACAATGTTCCTCATTTAACATCTGTCTGTTGATAGTCGAAACATCACTGCACCGTGATATCAGGGGCTTGGTTCTGAATTCTGTGTCGAAAAAGCACCTGGCTTCTGGGCAGAGCGCTCAGGCGGTAAAAGTGCTTGCTTTGCAAGCATGAAAACCTGAGTTTAATCCTCAGAACTCATGTTCCTCAGAGGATGCAGAGACAGATCCCTGGGGCTCACTGGCCAGCCTACCTAGCAAGTTCCAAACTAGTAAGAGAACCTATCCAAAAAAATAATAATGATGATGTCTGCAGAATGATACTGACATTGACCTCTGGCCTCTGCACACACACATACATGAACATGCTTACACACACACACACACACACACACACACACACACACACACAAAACAATTAAATGGAAGGAAGAAAGGAAAGAAGGAAAAAGCAAAAGCAACCTTGATTGCAGTCTTTCAGTGGCTTCAAAGACAACCAGCAGTGTCTGGTAGAAGGAGAGGCCAATGGAACACCCACCAAGTTTTCTCGCCCTACTCATAGCTGCACATCCTAAGACCCCATCACTGGCCACTAACCTAACAGCTAGGCCCTGTGGTGAAGGCTAAAGCTGCCTATGTTATCATGAATCCCCAGCTCACAAACCAGACCTAGGAAAGCACCCCGCGTTTAGCAGGCTGAGCTGGCTAAGCTAACCTCCCACAGGATGTTTCCCACTGAGGAAAACAAGCACCTCAGAGAGACAACAATACCCCACAAACTGAAGCACAGAGTGAAGAGGCAACACAAGAAGAAACCCAGCAGGTGCCAGCCCAGTCTACCCCAAGCATATCACCCACTTCTCTCCTCAGCAGGAGACCAGAACTGTTCGTTTACCTCTGGTTTCTCCACAGCCTCACTTGGAGCCTAACGCATGGGTTGTGGAAAGAGTAATCAGAACAGAGACTTACCAGGTTAATGGAAACTCTGAACCAGGAACCTCCAGAATTCTGATGCTGGGGGGTGTTAGCATCCCTTCCTAGGAAAGGAGCCAAGAAGGCCTCTCCCATGGAGCTCACCTTCTTTTTGTTCTAAAAACACCTGAGAGACTACAGACCTGGCAGTTTTCATGGACCTATACTCTTCAGTCCCATGACTTACTGTGCTCATGGCCAATGGCCTTCAGAACATTGACTAGCCCAGCTACACTCTTTTTCCTTGGTTCTGACGTGACAATGATGTGCAGTGTGTGTGTGTGTGTGTGTGTGTGTGTGTGTGTGTGTGTGTGTGTGGTGATGGAACCCAATATCTAACAAATGCTTGGCAAACGGTCTATACTATATATCCCAGCCTCTCTACAACATTGCATTTTGAATTAAAAAAAAAAAAAACAACTTGTAAACTGAGGTTTAATTGGAGCTCTCATTGATTTTTGAGCAAAATTAATTACTGCAAAGCTTGTTCTTGTGAAGGAGCCTATTTTGTACTGCTTTAAAATTAGACTTGAAGATAATGGCAGCAGTGATGTCTGGGGACCCTTGTTTTTGTGTAATTTACTCTAGACAAAAACTTTGATCACTGTTTATCAGCTGTTTATGCTATGCCAAACTCAGGCTTCTTGACTTTACCACAATCAATCTGAGCACGGAAAAATCTCATGCAGATGTGCCCCGTGACTAGTTTGGACAGGTCTGAGCCTGCTTCCTTCCCCTATCTATCTCCCTACCTGCCTATCTTTATCTGTCTGTTTCTCTGGGTCTCTCTGGGTCTGTCTCTTGTCTCTATGTGTGTGCTTATGTGTGTATCACAAGGAATTTGCTTCCCTCACTATTTATCTCTCTCTCTCTCCTTCTCCCTTTTTGCCTCTCTCTGTGTCTTTCTTTCTCTCTCTCCCTATATATGTATGAGTGTGTGTGTGCATGTGTATGTCTGTCACAGGAGCCTTGTTAAACAAGTATTCCATTACCAAGCTCCTTTGTCAAAGGAGGTAAGTGTCAATGAGTCACATGCCTGGCGTTCCTCAGAAATTCGTGTTGTCTTACTCAGATTTCTTTGTTTATATCAAAGCCTGAAATTCTTTTTGGTGGGGTTGAGGGAGAAGTCAAACTTCCCACCAAAATTATCTCTTTCTTTGGAGGTTTTGGGTTGAGACCAAATCTCATGTAGCCCAGCCTGGCCTCAGACTAGCCATGTGGCCAATCTAGACATGAATTTCTAGTCTTCCTGCCTCTACTTCCCAAAGGCTGGGATTACAGACATGTCTTAGTTACTTTTCTCTTGCTGGGATAAGACACTGTGACCAAGATAGCTTATAGAAGAAAGAGTTTATTTGGGCTTACGGTGCTAGAGGGATGAGTCCATCATGGCAGGGAGACAAGCGACAGATGTGGTAGCTGGAGCAGGATGCTAAGAACTTATCTCCTTTACCATGAGCAAGAGACAGAAAGCAAAAAGAAGCAGCTCGAAGATTTAAGCTAATCTTAAATTATTAGAAAAAAAATCTAATAATTTTTAAATTGTTAGATTTAAAATTTTAAATCTAAAATTATTAGAAAAAAAAGTCATAGACTTGTGTCTGCCAGTATACCTCATACACTAAAATAATAATCTTCACTTCTTTCCCAAACATGAAGGGAAAACTTTAACACATGCAACATGTATGTGGACCTCAGAATAGTTATTCTAAGTGAGAAAAGCAGGAATGAATGAAAGGGCACAAATGATAGGGATTCCCACATTTGTGGGAAATGTGGGTAAATCCATAGAAACTAAAATATTAGCAGTGGGAGGGGCTGGATGGAGGGGCCAAGATTTCAGTCTATGCCTTTCCTTTGAGGTAATGAGCGTATTTTAGAACTAGGAAAGCCTATGGCTGAGCAACTCTATGACACGAGTAGCTAAATGATACTGAGTTATGTACTTAGAAAAGGCTCAAATGACAAATGTTCTGATGTCTGTGTCTTAAAACATCTCTAAAAGAATATGCATTTTGTAATTGTATTTAATGACATTTTATAAAATCCAAACAAATCTATAGTGGTGGAAAATGAATCCGTTTTTTTACATGTATGCACCATGAAGCCCGTGGAACACAGCAGGACATAGAATTTTGGGTGCGATGAGATGGTCATTGATTTAATTGTAACAATGGTTTCATTTATGTGCACATGTCACAACTCATCAAACTTCACACTTCATGTATGTGTCCCTCACCTTACATAAATTAAAACAAATGAGCAGTGTGGGCTGGTGAGATGGCTAGGCAGCTAAAGCTACTTGCCACACAAACCTGAGTTTGGTACCCAGAACACGTAGTGGAAGGAGAGAACTGACTCCCAGAAATAGTCCTCACACCTTCACGTACTCTGTGGAGTACGTGCACCTGCATTCACTCATGCACAATAAAAATAGAAAACAGAATAATTTTTAAAGGAGTATGGAGAACAATACAAGTGCAGCTCCTATCCTAAGAAACACACTTGTGATGAAGGAATGAAAAAGATGTATTTCAGAGCCTACTGGTCTCTCTCCAAGAAAGCTCCACTGGCCTAAGCAACCAGCATCTCAATTCGCACCATCGCAAAATCATCCCAGAGTTTCCTCTGCTTCCACCTTTGCCAGTTCCCCTAAGTAGTTTACAGAAGTCAAAAGGATTCTTCTAAAGCTCAAATCCAATCATTCCGCTGCCTTGCTCCAAACCCTCAAGTGGCTTCTTGTCTCATTCCAAATAAGAGCTAAGTCCACACCATGGCCTGTAAGTGTGACCTGGCCCATCTCCTTATTTCTCGACATGGCTGCTTCCTTTTTAGCCTGTTGGCTTGTGGGTTGATACTAGCAGTTGTTCCTTAGTTTTCACTCCATCAGCTTCTTAGGGAAGCTGCCGCAGTGCTTTCTGTTTCTGTGATAAACCCCATTAAAATGAAAAAGTTTGTTTCCGTTTCACTGAAATCAGGAGAAAAGCAGAATCAGAGAGGAAAGCTGCTTACTGGGTCACTGTCTAGCTTTCTCATACAGCCCAGGCCTAGCTGCCTAGGGATAACACTGCCCACAGTGGGCTGAGCCTTCTCACATCAGTCATCAAGACAGTCTCTCACTGACATGCCCACAGGCCACTCTGATAGAGGTAATTCTTCAATGGAAGGTTTCCTCTTCACGGGTGACTTTAGGTTTTGTGAAATTAGCATTAAAAACTAACCAGGACACTGTCCTTGACTGCCCTGGCTCTGCCTTCAGGCACTCATGCACATGACCTTCCCTTTATTTTTCTTTTTCTCTTATGCCCTGAGGTGGTTTGAATAGGAATGACCACCATTGCTTCACAGACTTGAATGCTTGGTCATCAGAGAGTGGCACCATTAGGAGGTGTGGCCTTGTTGGGATGGGTGTGACCTTGTTAAAGGAAATGTGTCACGGGGGGTGAGCTTTGAGGTTTCAGAAGCTCAAGCCAAGTCCAGTCTCTCCTCTCTGCCTGCAGAACAGGATGCAGAACTCTCAGCTACCTCTCCAGCGCCATGTCTGCCTGCATGCCACCATGTTTCCCATCATGTGACAATGGACTAAACCTCTCAACTGTAAGCCAGCCCCAATTAAATGTTTTTCTTTATAGGAGTTGCCATGATTGGCCAGGTAGTGGTGGTGCACACCTTTAGTCCCAGCACTTGGGAGGCAGAGAGGCAGGTGGAGCTCTGAGTTTGAGGCCAGCCTCATCTACATAGTGAGTTCTAGGACAGCCAGGACTACACAGAGAAACCCTGTCTCAAGAAAAACTAAAACTAAAATAAATAAATAAATAAATAGATAGATAGATAGATAGATAGACAAATAAATAAATAAATAAATAGTTGCTATGATCATGCTGTCTTTTCACAACAATAAAATCCTAAGATATGCCCTTAAAATCATTATAATTTTCCTTTGTTGCCTTACTGTCACCACCAGATTAAGCAGTTGTTTTGTTTTGTTTTTAAGCAATTGTTTTAAGCCCATGTTGGTCTCCATTGAAATCTCACAATCCAGAATAATGTTCAACACATACATGCTAAAAGACCAAAATAATTCACCAATAAAGAAACAAAAAAAAAAGAATAAGAGATACCTAGTGAGGTGAGGTTGGAACATTGGCACAAGAGGCAGATGGTCCAAGCTGTGGAGGACAGGTGAAGAGATTCAGCACGAGGACAAGGCGTGTACTGGCTAGTGCTGTCAACTTGACTCTACAGTCATCTGGGAGAGGGGCCGCTGGGAGTGTGATTAGGTTGATTGCTGTTGGAGGACTCATCTGACTTGTGGGCAAGGACATTCCTGGATCATATCACGTGGAGAAAGAAAGCACACACTAGCTCTGCTTTCTGACTTCATGTGTCATGTGACCAGCTGCCCCATGCTCTGGCTGCTGAGATTTCTCTGCAGTCACAGACCATCCCTGGAGCTGTGAGCTAAACAACCTGTTCCTTCTCTGAACTGTTTGTGGAAGAGTAGTCTGTCAAGGCAACAGGAAAAGGAAGTAAAAAGGGTTTAAGTAAAGAACAATACAGCTTAACTTTTGTTGTCTGTCTACTATTTGAGAGCACACACAAATGTGAAAGTCAGAGGACACTTGAAGAAGTTGGTTTTCCTCTTCTACCATGTGGGCCCCAGGGCTTGAACTAAGACAACAAGAGCCTTCACCTGTAGAGCCATCTTACTGATGCACATTCTAGCTTGTGTATTTATAGCAAAGGAAATGAATGGAGGAATCAAAAAAGAGGCAACGCCCTGGATCCAGACATGATGATAGTTGTGAAGCCACAATGAAGAAGGATATTGTCAAAAATGATGTGACGCCATTGGGACCATCGAGAGGTGATGTTTTAGGGATTAAGACGTCTCTTCAAAGGACAAAATTAGGTGCCAAGTGCTGCCTGATGATGGGGGTGAAGGCACAGACCCGTTGCAAAGAAGGCCCATTGCATTTAGTGACATGGGAGTCACAGTGAGCCTCAGCAGTCGGGGAGAAGCATTAAGGCCACCCACAGAAGACAGGATCTCAGGAAACCAACCCCAGAACACATGGGAAATCAATAATGTGGATAACTTAGCTCTGAGAGGAGATAGTACTGGTTTTTAAATCATGGGCAGATTGATCTCCCACGGAGGTGGGAGAAAAGAGCTGGCGCAGCAAGACCTGTCCCCTTCCGATGTCACCTTACAAACAAGCCTCGTACAACTGGGTTCAGTCTAGGCAAAAAAATAAATAAAAATAAAAAAGGCCCTTGAGAATTGGGGGAGAGGTTGGCCTTCCCTAAGTGACTCATTCTTTTTTTTAACCCTAGCTTTCCTAACCAATGCCCTCAAATCCCAGGTAAATCCCGCACACTACAGGCTATTTTTGTGCCCTAATCTCTTCTCGATGCTGCATCCCGCCATCTCTTCAAATGAGAGTCAAGGTTTGTTGTGCATTGAGCATAAAAGTCGAAACAGGCACCTAAAAGGTAAAGGTATATGATTCTGCCTCTCCATCGCTCACTGTGAAAGCCCACCCAAACCACCATTATCGTGTCTTCGCGTTGTCGCCTGGCCCTGCTTGTTGCTTGCTACTTGCTGTGTCTCCAGTATTATTCTTGTAAATTCTCTGTGCTTGTTTCTCTTGGAGTTATACTCAGGTGTGCTGTCTTAAATCATCCTCGTCACTGAAGCGACAGTATTCCAGAATACAGAAGCAGCAAATCCATAACAAATGGTAATAGAAGTCTCCACGGCAGTGACCAGGAAGGCCCTGATCTTTCTTCAACACACATTTTTTATTATTATTATTGACTCAGTTATTTATTCACTTTACATCCCAATAGCAGCTTTCCCTCCCTCTTCTCCTCCCAGGTCCTCCCTCTTACCCCTCCTTCCTTCCATGGACATCAACCAGCCCCTGCTATACAGCATGACTAGGCACATCCTCTTCCACCGCGACTAGACAAGGCAACCCAAAGGCAGGCAATGCCGTCAGAGACAGCCCCTACTCTGGCTTTTGGAGTCCCACATGAAGACCCAGCTGCACAACTGCTATACAAACCACACATGTTTTATGCCGTAGCTGTTACTTCTGGATTTCCCCACGTGAAAAACCTCAACAAATTAGTTGATCTCCCAATTAGAAGGTTCAATTGTGTGAAAAGAAGATATTCTCAGTACTTAAGTTAATCAAATAAAAACACCGTGTGTAACGGGCCCCAGACCGTAGCACAACTGACGCCATGATAGAAGCCTGTGAAGGTCTTGGAACCCAGCACGTAGGCAGCCTTGCCTGCCAAAATGAGAACAAAGACACAGTCCACCTGCCAAAACAGGAACAAAGGCTAAGTCAACAGTCCCAGGATACGGCTGGGAACGTCCTTAAATGTGCTAACCTTGCTTTTTGGCTTCTGTAGTTCTGTTTCTTGCTAACTGTTCTTGTTAACTGAAGTGTGTCAACCCAAGATGTGATTTTTGTGCTTAAAAAGCCAAGAGCCACTGGCTGACTGTAAAGACTTTCTACTTGGCTTTTTAGAGACTGTGCATTCTCAGAAGGGGTTACCTCACAGCACTTTCTTTTTCTATGTTCTTCATTGTTGTAGCTGGCACATAGCTGAGATCTGATTAAAACCTAGTGGATTGGCTGGTGAGGAGGCTCAGCAGGTAAAGACACTTAACTTGCTACAAAAACTGAGGACCTGAGCTTGATCCCAGGATTCCACAGTGGAGGAGAGTACTGACTCCCAAAGTTGCCTTAAATACCCTATGCACACACACACACACACAAACACCACAGCATGTTTTTCTCTCTCTCCTCTCTCTCTCACCTAGTAAATAAGTGCATGAAACCATTTCACAAACGTTTGATAGTGTGCAATGGTCTAAATGTGTCCAAGCTCTTGGCATTGAGACATAACATTGTCATCTTCAGAGTTTGCACACAGTAAAGTTATTTAGAGAAATCACACACAAAAAAGTCTCTCAATGTTTTAAGTTAAGTTTAAGATCTTGGGCTTGGCCACAGTCATAGCCTCCCAGAATGCTTAGGCCACAGGCTAGATGTGTCCGGTAATAAAGAGGGAATATTTGCAGAAGAAAATGACTAATTGTGACTTTTTTTTTTTTTTTTTTTTTTGCTTAAAGACGTGATTTGTTTAAACTAATAGTGTGCAGTAGAATTTCTAAGATGATGGGAATAGTCGGCATGTATTATGTTGTTCATTAAAGCATCCACTCGTATGTGTAACCACTGAGGTCTTTGTACAACTCCTGAAGAACGGGCTTTATCTTTTTATTTCATTTATTGAACTCAGATAGTTGCGTGTGGCACAGGTCTGGTTTGGGGCAAGTATCTTGGTCCTTTTACAACTAAAAGCATTTTCCTGACAACTCCATACAAAGTCAAAAGTTAATTAAGTTAATGAATTAGTTAGTTAGTTATTTAATTAGTAAGAGGAAGGGGGAGACGTGATGGGGAAATTACACTCTGTGTATGTAAATTATGTATGTGTGTGTGTGTGAAAATGTCCTCACAGAAACAGTACTGTGTACAATGAATATACACTAGTGAAAATTACAAATATACACAATTAAAAATTAAAACTAATGCAAACCCTGCTCTGGCATCTTTGTATCAGCCGATGCATCTGTGTAAGCAGCTGAGAGAGGAGTAGGGTCTAGCCCTGAAGAAATGCAGCTTTGAGGGTCTTCCACTCCCCACTGGGACTATCAGTCTCTCTGTCTTGGGTATCACATGGGGTTTCTGACACTCTAAAGCTGGGTCTTATGAATCTCAGGGGTCCATCCCGAGGAGCCTGGTACCGAGGGACCATTCAAGTGCGGGTAAGCACACACTGAAGGGGGTGTACTGTGTCTGTTCCCTAAAGAGCCGGTGAGGTGAGCCTCTGAGGCACAAATCAAGTATCACACATGAAGGGACTCTGGCCAGTTCAAGCAGGTCAAGCATGGTGCTGGTGGGCCTTGCCCTTCTCCCTGATCTCCTCCGCCTTGCTAAAAACTGTTAGATTACATTCCTAAAGCTAGCCATCAAGGTCTGTACCCTTATTTGACTACTTCCTCCTCCTGAGGGTGCCGACCAGGATCCAGCAATCAAAAAGCCTCTTCTGGCTCACCTAATTAAAATATGCCCAATCAAAATTAACACCTCATCCTAACATGGGGTTTCCCCTTGTACCTTTATAAACTGCCATTTTCCTATGCGCCACATCCTTTCCAGAGGCAGCCCTTTGTCCTCCTCCTCCTTCCCCTTCCTTCCCCCTCCTTCCCTTCCCCTTCGCCCTCAACCTCTGTCTCCTGTCTTTGTCTCTTATTCCCTGCCCTCTGTCCCTCTGGGGCAAATAAATCTCCTTTGTGCTGAGAACTTGGTTTTGGGGGTCCTAAGCAGATACTTTTCCTTTTAATAGAAAGATCCATGGTCGAGCTTATCACTTACCCCGTTTTGTTACAGACAGTACCGCTTAAATTTGCTGTCCCAAGATCCCCCATCTGCTTTGCATCCTTTTTCATCCTCCAAAGCATCACTGTTTGGAATCTGAGCATAGCATTCCCTGCCTACAGCCCCCACACTTGAGCTGAGGGTTGTGAGTTCCAGGCCAACCTGGGCTATGCGGTGAGACCCTGTCTAAACCACACACACACAAAGTATGGTTACTGGGCACAGCAAAGCCCTGCTCCTGTCAACTCTCCGTAACCGTATTCATTTGGATTGCTGTGTCTTAGAACAGTTATCTTTTATTATTATTAATTATTATTCCTTTTCCCTCTTCGTGTGATCAAAATAAATATCCTATCATGTGCTCCTTCACTTAAAAGATTTATTTTTATTTGTGTGGGTGTAAGTGCCCACAGAGAGCCTCTGTCGGATCCCCTGGAGTCACGGGCAGTTGTAAACCTCCTGATAGAATAATATTGAAATACAAATGTACTATAATAGCATTAAATAATATTAAGTTCTATTAAATGAAAACAATGTTAAGATGTGAAAGCTGGAACTAGAACTATGTTTCAGCCTCTGAGAGCGTTTAACTGCTCTCGCAGAGGACCAGGATTCAGTTCCCAGCACCCACATGGTGGCTCACAACCATTTGTAACTCTAGTCCAAGAGGCTCTGACGCTCTCTCCTGACCTCCAAAAGCACACACACAAAACGTGCAGACATAGCTGCAGGTAAGACACCGCTATGCAATAATAATGTTAAAAATAACAACAAAATACATGAAACCTACCAGTTCTCAGTGAAAATGAAAGCTCTTGACTGGAGGAATAGTTTCAAATGAGCTGTGTCGGACGTTGAAACTATGTAATGAAGTTGAGCCTTCCTCAATGTCTTGTGTATTGCAAAAACACCAAAACAGTACTAAACCTTGCCAAGACCAAGAACCTTGTGTTCCTGCTGAGCTGACCCCCTCAACCTGACCCCCCCCCCCAAGTTGTCCTGCAGGTTGGACCAGAATGTGAATTTTTACATTAAGCATTGTTCAAACTAATTTGAAATGTAATTGCCTATCACATCAATATAATCAAGGAAATGTTTTTTTTGTTTTTTTTTACAAGGTGTAATCATTTTCTAATTACTAATTAAGAACTCTCCGCAGTTTATGAGAAAATTCTACCTTAGAATTGTTTGGTGATACACAGTGTATGAATTAACCCAGTTGCTTTCTGGGAGTCCTCGGGTGACAGAAACATAAATAATTCATTGTAAAGCTGTATGCGTTGCGTGCCCCAGCTAACCTGGATTTCCCGTACCAAAGCAGCCAGCCAGTGACCCTTGCCTTAGTGGGAAATGAAGAGGGGCCATGTGTGATGTGTATTCGCAGTGTGTCTTTCCCACACTTCTATTCCCTGGTGAGCGGCGACCTGCTACCAGGGGCCTCTCACCCCTAGTGGCCTAACTGTGTCCTCTTTCCCAGCATCCAGATAGACCCACCTGGAATAGCCCCTCGTTCATTCAATGGAAGGCTCAAGGGCAGCACATCTCCAAATAATTTTTATTTCCAGATCTTGGCCAACATATCTGAAGGACATCCTTTGCCCCTGGGTCAAAGGAACAAGGAATAAAGAACCAGAGGGAAAGAGGGGAGAAGAAAGAAGAGAGAGAGAGAGAGAGAGAGAGAGAGAGAGAGGAGAAAGAAATAGTGTTGAGGTGAAGTCACTAAATTCGAAGGTGGGGGCTTGAGTAGATTTTGAAAGATGTTACCTGAAAGCTATGGGCTTAAACTGCTAGAGGGAGAAACACTCTTAAATTCCTGTCTCAGGCCACCAGCTTGAACAGTCTGAGTACAACACAACTGGAATTCACATCAAGGTGACTAAGCCTCCGCTCTAAGAAAGAGCTTGTGTGCGGAGCAGATGCTGAGACATTATAGGAGTGTAAGCCTTCCACCACATCCTGACTCCAATTAGTATTCCAAAAACAAACCCCACATCCCCCTGCTTCACACCTTCTCATCCTCAGTTTGGGTTTGTTTAATCCAAATTCCAGAGGAGAGAGGTATTGATTCCAGCAGCTCTGAACAGCAGCTTTGCTGTAATTGCCAGTGAAGGAAAGCCCAACCTTTGTAGATTCCTCTTTTTCAAACATGATCCATCTATATACAGTGAAGCTGGAAATCCACCTGAAGACTTTCTAAGTATACGGCAACGGCAGTAGCCTTCTTGTCCAGCCCACAGGCATCGGGCAAGCACATAGAGCCCTTTCGTTCTGTCACCCTTCCTGCCCCTCTCCCTCATACACTACCCGTGTTGGCTTCAGTTTTGCTTTGTTTTCTTTGTTTGCTTGTTAGATTGGTCACTGTGCTGGAGACTGAACGAAGGGCCTTATGCACCCTACACAAGCTTCAACCCTTAAACTATCTGAGCCCAGTCTCCTCACTTACCTGTCATCATTACCTTAAGTGTCAATTTGACTTGATCTGCAATCACCACGGAAACACACCCCTGGGCATGTCAGTGAGGGTATTTCCAAGAAAGTGTAAGCAGAACTGCAAAAACCCGCTCTGAATGTGGTGCCATCATCCCATGGGCTGGGGCCCCAGACAGGATAAAAGGGAGAAAGTGAGCAGAGCACCAGCTCACCCCTCTGTTTCCTGGCTGTGACCAGCTGTCCCTTACTCCTACCAGGCTTTCTCTGCCTTAATAGAGGGACTACAGCCCCTCTATAAACCAACATAAACTCTTTGTTCCTCTCTTAAGTTGTTTTCACAGCGATGGTAAAAATTAACTAATACCTTAGACTGGAACAACACATTACCCAAGGTTAAAAGGACAAACAGTGAAAATAACACAGAGAAGTAATCTGTTAAGTAAATCATGCAAGATTAAATATTTGGGGGGGTGAATTATAGATACCCACAAACATCCTCCTTTTTTTAAGATTGTTTTAAACTATATGCAGTTACCATCAAAATACCAGCACATTCGTTACAGACCTTGAAAGAAAAATTCTCAACTTCATATGAAAAAACTAAAAACCCAGAATAGCTAAAATAATCCTCTACAATAAAAGATCTTCAGGAGGTATCTCCATCCTTGATCTCAAGCTGTACTATAGAGCAACAGTAATAAAAACTGCATGGTACTGGCATAGAAACAGAATGGTGGATCAATGGAACCAAACAGAAGACCCAGAAATAAACCTACACACCTACGGACACTTGTTTTTTGGCAAAGGAGACAAAACCATACAATGGAAAAAAAGACAGCATTTTCAACAAATGGTGCTGATCTGACTGGATGTCTACATGTAGAAAAATGCAAATAGATCCCTATTTACACAAAACCAAAGTCTAAGTGAATCAAAGACCTCAATGTAAAACCAAACACACTAAATCTGTTAGAAGAAAAAGTAGGGAAGAACTCTGGCCCAGGAGACAACTTTCTGAACAAAACACCAACAGCCCAGGTTCTAAGATTACAATTAATAAATAGGACCACTTGAAAATGAAAAGCTTCTGTAAGGCAATGGACACTGTCAAGAGAACAAAGTGACAGTTTACAGACCAGGAAAAGATCTTCTTCACCAACCCTACATCCCACAGAAGGCTAATACCCAAAATATATAAAGAACTCAAAATATTAAGCACCAACAAACTAAATAATTCGATTTAAAAATGGGGTACAGAGCTATTCTCAACACATGAATATTGAATGGCTGAGAAGCACTTGAAGAAATGCTCAAAGGTCATTAGTCATCAAGGAAATGCAAATCAAAATAACTCTGAGAGTCCATTTTTACACCCATCAGAATGGCTAAGATCAAAAACTCAAGTGACAACACATGCTGGAGAAGATGTGGAGAAAGGGGAACCCTCCTCCATTTCTAGTGGGAGTACAAACTTGTACAACCACTTTGGAGATCAATCTAGTGCTTTCTCAAAAAATTGGCAACAGCTCTACCTCAAGATTCAGCTATACCATTGTTGTTTGGCAGGGGCCTGCAGCTCAACTTCCAAATGGAGAACAGGTTTCCATTTCTCTCAGGGGCAACTAGAGCTCTTTAGAAAGAGGCCAGAGTGTGCTAGGCCAGGGTGTGGAAAAGGTTTTCCAGAGAGTGTTACAGTTTAGCTCTTTTAGCATGAGATAGCCCATGGCAATGGAAGCTCGGGCATCCTAAAGCCTATGGCAATACAAAGAGTTACAGCTCTTGACTAAGCTGCTGTGCTAGATATGGCAGAGGTGAGGGCCAAAGCACATGCCTGGTCTGCTTGCAGCCAAGACATAGACCTGACAAGGCCAGGCCCAGTGGGCTGGAGGGTAGGCCCGGTGAAATGTGCTCTGAGGGGGATGAATGACGAATCTTAAGCAGTCGTGCTGGAAGGCTGGTGGTATCACGCAGCCAGTCAGTACTATGCACCCCAGCAGCACATTTATTTGAAATTGGGGGTTTATAAACCCTGGGCAATGAGAGGGATTTCTAGAGTAAATGTGTTTGATTCTCTGAGGTCAGGGGGTCAGGGATACTTGATTTGCATGTAGTGGTATAGCGCCTCATTTTCCATGTTGTAGCATGGTCCTATCACAAGAGGGCGAATACAGCATTTAATTATCCTATAGGTAGGGGAGGGGAAAGTGTTCAAGTACAGTTGAAGGTCACTCCTTAAGACTAAGATCCTTAGCAGGGTGGGGCATTTCTAGGAATAGATAGCTGAAATCAGCTTTCTTAACAGGAAAGGGTCTGGCCTATAATCTTCCCTGAATGCTATCCTTATAAGACCTGGGGTCACCCAGATGTGGGGATGATTAGGGGTTTGCTAAGAAAAAAAGAATCCACCATCATAGACCAAGTGCAAATAAATGGCTATTCAGAGATGTCAGACTTCAACGTAAGCCAGCAGAGCTCCACACACCACTCCTGGGCATATACCCAAAAGATGCTCTACCACACAACAAGCACGTTTGCTCAACTATGTTCATGGAAGCTTTATTCATAATAGCCAGAAACTGGAAACAACCCAGATGTCCCTCAATCGAAGAATGGATAAAGAAGCTGTGGTACATTTACACAATGGAATACTACTCAGCTATTAAAAACAAGGAAAATGGATGGAACTAGAAAAGATCATCTCAAGTCAGGTAACCCAGACCCAGAAAGACAAGCATGGTATATACTTACTTATAAGTGGATGTTAGCCATATAATACAAGATAACCATACTACAACCCACAGGCCTAAAGAAGCTAAGTAATATGGAGGACCCTAGAGAGGATGCTTAATCCTCATTCAGAAGGGAAAATAAAATAGACACTAAAGTAGTTGAAGAGAGGGAACAGGACCGGAGCCTACCGTAGATGTTCTCTGAAAGACTCCACCCAGCAGGGGATCGAAACAGATGAGGAGACTCACAGCCAAATTTTGGGTAGAGTTTAGGGAGTTTATGGAAGAAGGACCCAGAGCAGACAAGAGCTCCACAAGAAAACCAACAGAGACCATAAATCTGGACCCCAGGGGGCCTGCAGAGACTGATGCACTAGCCAAGGACCATGCATGGAGAGGACCTAGACCTCCTGCTCAGATATCTTCCATGGCAGCTTAGTCTCCATTCGGGTTCCGTAGTAAGGAGAACAAGGGCTGCCTCCTTGCTATGGAGTCTGTTGCCTGCTCCTCAATCACTTCCCCCTGGCACAGCAGCCTTGCCAGGCCACAGAGCGAGAGAATGCAGCCAGTTGTGAGGAGACTTGATAGGCTGTATCAGTTAGTAGGGGAGAAGGGCTCCCCCTTTCTGAGGCCTAGGGGAAGAGGAGGGGGAAAGAGGGAGGCAGTATGGGACTGGGATAAGACTAGGGTGGCAGATATGATTGGGATGTAAAGTAAATGAATTTAAAACGATAAATTTAAATTTAAAAATATTTCTATTTTAAAGTGTGGGTGTGCGCACATGAGTGCCGGTACCCACAGAGGCCAGAAGCAGGCATCAGATTCCCGAAGGCTGGAGTTACAGGTAGTAATAAGCTCCCCAACACAGGCGTGGGAAACTGAACTTGGGTCTTCTTAACCTCTGAGCCCTCTCTCCAGCCCCTCATTGTTATGCTTCTATATACACGATCTAGTTCCAGATGCAGATGATGATATAAACATCATTGTGTCCCTTGCCTCCATCTCCAAAAGTCTAATTTACATAGAGTAAGTTCAGACTTGAGATGCTGCCTTGCCCAACATCTGTTATGGCATAAATCTTATCTCTACCCTGTTGAAAGAAATTTTCTATATTTTGCATATCCCCCTATGAAAAAAAAATTTTGTTCCAAAAAGTTAATTTGAAACATATTTTCACATATGCAAATAAATTAAAAGTATGTTGTCCTATATTTAAATACAGCTTATGCTGCCATGTATAGCATATACTGTGAGGCTGGTATGTTCTTGTATCCATTAATTCAATGAGCATTTAATTACATAAGCATATAATTATTTATAAGATAGGGCTTGCAACTACCACCCTAATCCTTTTCTGGTTATCTCATTTTTGTGTTTTTCTTTTTCCCTCTTTTGAATTAATTAAGCTATTTTATTATTCCATCATTTTGTTTATTTGTGGAGGGGCACCCATGTGCCGTGGTGCCCCTGTGGTACCCAGCGAGCAGCTTCCAAGACTGGCTTTTCTATGTGGATTCTGGACATCAAACTCAGCTCATCAGGCTTGCACAGCAAGCTCTTTCGCCCACTGAGCCACCCCCAGCACTGTTCCGTCCTTTCATGTCTATCCGCTTCACAGAAAATATTCTGTGGCTACTCTCCACAGTTATTGCTGCGCTCCAGCGTCTGCGCCTTCCCTAGTACCGCACAACACAAACCAGCACTTTCCCAGGAATGCTCTAGGACTCATCGCATCTACCCAGCTTCCATTGTTCCCGTCCTGGCATCAATAACATCCTGACGCTATTGGTTTCTTGCTGTCCATGTACATCTATATTTACCTGCAGATTTTCCTTGCCAGCCTGTGTTCATCTCTCCCTGGGATGTTTCTGTCTGGGCTCACGTTCCTTCTGCCTGTGGAATTTCTGTTACTGGTTGCTTTATTTATAACTTCTGACAACGGATGCTCTCAGTCTTCATTTGTCTGGATTTTTTTTTTATCTTGCCTTCATTTATTTAATGAGGATTTCTCTAGAATAAATGGATCCTAGGCTTGCAGTTATTTTCATTTCCTACTTAAATGTTATCACTCCTCTATCATTCCTTTTTCTGGAGCTCACCACATCTGTTGATAAGTTGGTTGTACATTGTGTTACTGCCCTTTGAAGGTACTTACTCACCCATGGCTTTTCACTATCACTCTCTCTCTACAGCTGCATGTATATTGAAGCAGGGTGTCTTACAGAACCCAGAGCTCACCATCTCAGGTTGTGCCAAAAATTCTCCATCTCCAACTCCCATATGCTGGGGATTCTCAGTGGACCACTCCCACCCAGTTTTTCCAGGCTTTCCAGGGGTCTGAACTACAGTCTTCACACTTGCACAGCAAATACTTTACCTAGGCCATCTCCCATGCCCCTTCTCCAACAAATTTTAAGTGTTTTCAAGATTTACTTTTGTCTTTACTTGTGTGTCTGTACATGTATATGCAACATATGTGTAAGTACCTGTGGAAGCCAGGAGAGAACATGCAGACTTCTCTTCTTTTTTTTGTTTTGTTTTGTTTTGTTTTGCCCCCCCCCCCTGCACCGCCACCTGGCTTGGGTTTTTAATTATGTATTAGATGTTGTTCATAGACAACGCATTCATAGTATTATGATGTTATCTTCACTTAATCAGATTCCCATTTCTTCATGAGGTGAAGTACTTAGATTAGACCAATTATCAAGAGATCTGGGTCTTGCTTGGTTAGAGACTCTCCACCTTTGGTTCACGTGGATTGCTAAAACATGGGTTCCAAGCTTTGCACTGGTAGCCCCGTGGTGTCTCTGTCCTCAGGCCTGAGAATCATGAGGCAAGAGCTGTCTTGTCATCAGAGTTTCCAGCCTCTGGCCTCACAATCCCAATAGATTTCTGCTCTTTGTTGCTAGAAGGCCCAGCGTGGTGTTCTCTTCTAGGTGGGTCTTTAACCCCTCAGGAGCCTCTAGGCTGTAGGGCATCTCAGCTGCTTCTCAAAACATCTTGACTTAATTTCCAGTTTTCATTCTATAGTAAGACAATGCAATAGTCCACAGGAAGGAATACTGTGGTCATTCCATCTATGCACAACCAAGGAAGTCTGTTGGTCACTGCTGTCCCCAAGACCTTCTACCTCTGCAGGTGCATAGCTTAGATCCCAAATTGTCGAATAGCCTTTGTCAAGTGAAAACAACAGACACACAATTATAAACCCACACTTCATCTCTCCTCTCTAGGATTTTGGTCCATCTAATCTATGCCACACCCGCAGTTCACTAGCAGGCCTTCAGCTTTCTTAACTAAGTTTTTGTTTATAACATTTTCAATTGTTTGTGAATTTCATACATGGATGTAATATGTTTTGGTCAAAACTATTCCCCAATCCTTCCCTTTCAACGCCTCTCCTATACTCCCATCGCCACCACAGGATCTTATGTAGCTCAAGTTGGCCTCGTTACTCCGTAGCCAAAGGTGACACTGAACTTCTGATCTTTCTACCTCTACCTCCCTTTGCTGGAATTACAAGTGTGGACCCCATGTTCTGCGCTGGGGATCAAGCCTAGGGCTTCACGCATGCTTGGTAAGCATGCTACCCACTGGACTACATCCCCAGCCCTTGTGAAGCATTTTTATTTCACATAGGATGCACTCGCTTGCTACAGCTCATTATATACTACCTGGAAATAAAGGTCATATTGACTTCTTTTTAGTTCTGTCCAGTTCATTTTATGTGTGTCCTTTCAGTCAGTTTTAAAATTAAAACTTGGTTTTATTTAAACTTTGGAGTCCAATTTAATAATGAATGGTATATTTAACCTTGAGTTCTGGTTTATAATGTCTTATATAGATTTTATTATTATTTCAGCATGTTCTATAGTACAGAAAATTGATAGCAATATTAGTTGGCTTTGTTCTTATAACACAGAGAAAGGCCACTCCTGGGATCAGCTAAAAAATTCTTTTCAACATCGCCTTAAGCATGATATTAATCAGAGAAGTACATTAGGATTGTGATGTTGTTTCTATAAAAATAAAACAGAATTAAACAAGTCACTTATGCATCATTAAAAATGATAGGGCCATTGGGTAAAGGTACTTGCTATCAACCCTGACAACCTGAGTTTGACTCCCAGAACCCACTTGATGGAAGGAGGCAATTGATTCTTGCAAGTCGTCCTCTGCCTTACACACACACACACACACACACACACACACACACACACACTAAATAGATACAATTTAAATTTATCAGCACTTCCTGCCTTGGATAAAGAAATGTAAGAACAGAGTGGTAAATTGGCAGGGAATAGAATTAAGTAATAGAAAAGATTTTTAATAAATGAATTAACCCAAATTTCAAAGATTATCCTTCTTGGAGGATGGATTTACACTTCTACTTGACTTGATAACTGTCTTCTTCAAGAACAGTGATCCACTCATATATAACTAATGTATGCTAATAATTTTTTTAATAATTCCATCTCTGGAGTATGAGTGGTTTGGGGCCATCAAACTATTTCCCAAATTCCATGTATGATCCACAAAAGGGCGAGAGAAGAGACGGCTGCGCATATCAAGTCTGATGAGCAGAGAGCCTGATAAGACCGCCCAGGTCTCCAGGATTGTCATTCCAGCCACTGAGGATGCTAAGGCTGAAGGCCTACTCTGACTGCAGTGAGTTCAAGGACAGCTTGGACAACGTAGCGAGCTCTTGTCTCAAAAGAAATGTATGACATGTCGGCAAATCTGGAAATATGGCTCACCAGTAAAAGCACTTGCTGTGCACTCCTGATGGCGTATGTCAATTCCCACAAGAAGATGGATGCGTCAGTGTGAATCCGTAACACCAGCGCTCGGGATGGGGGAACGGAGTAAAGCTCACAGCATGAAATGCCGCAGAAACAAGAGCCCGCCCCCACCCCACCCCGCCTCAAAAGCCAAGTGGAAGGAGAAAACTAACAGGTTCCAAAAGGTGTGTTCTGATTTCCACGTGCACACTGTGACACACACACACACACACACACACACACACACCGTTCATCCACACACATCATATACTACTAATAATCATAAAGAACTAAAAAGTAGTACTGGCAATACAGCCCAACAGTAGGGCACTTGCCTAGCATGTGCAAGACCTGGATGTTATAGCTAAAACCCCAGTCCCGAAAAAAAAAACAGCCTACACAAAAAGACTACTCACAGTGCTGGGTTTGAGACCGGGAATGTAGCTCAGCGTCAGAGTCCTTGCCTCGTACCCACAACACCCTTGAAAAGAAAAGCTGGGGGGTTAGACAGCAAGATATAGTTCCATGGTAGAGTAGTTGTCCATTATCCACAAGGACCTGGGTCCAACCTCCCACACAGAGAAGGGGTACTAAAGCAATACATACCAGATGAGGACAATTAAACGGGGAGAATCTCCTCTCCTTTGTTTTGCCCCAGTATAATATTTGTATTAATAATTTGGGAATTTCATAAAGGCACCCCAATCACACTCTATTCCCATTCCTCCCAGGTCCACCCTCCCATCCTTGCACCCTCTCCCCACACCCCCAAAAGAAATTATACCAAGTCTAATATATGTTGCCTATACTCACTGGAGCATGGTCAAACTCCCAGTGGCCAGCCCCTTAAGGATAACTGAGTCCTTCCCCGCCCCCACCCCTGGCAGAAGCCATCAACTGTGAAGAGCTACACTTCGGCGTCAGCTTTACATGCAAATACTTACTGCAGTGAGTCATGGTCTGGTTCAAGGTTTGTGGAGCACTGGAGTATCGCTGAGACTCATCTTGGATATCCCGATGTTGCCCAGATCGGGGTGTCCGGGAGCAAGATCCATGAGAGCTCCAGGCTGCTGCATACCTCCCTGTCCTTGGTGCCAGGCGCCCTGCCAGCTTCCTGGGCACTGCTGTGTCTCTAATTCCGCTTCACCCCGCTGCTCAGGCCACTCTTCTCTGCTCCACTCCACCATCTTCTGTTCCAGCTCCATGAAGCCACTTTTTAAAAGCATCCTCCCGAAGGACCTACCTTTTGAAAGTTGTTCCGGAGATACGGCGCACTCCACAAGCTTGTCCTTTGCCACTTTTGTGACTCCCTCAAAGACTCAGAGGGTTTCTCAGGCTCCATGGAGTAGCCCAAGGGTGCCAGCAGCCATCACCATCTTAAACTGGATCTGAGAATCTTCTCTTTTTAGGGCTGTGAATGTATCTGAGAAATTTCCAGATGAAACCGTACGATGTGCTTGATACATCCATGAAGGAAATTCAAATACCTGAAGACACATGGGTGATGCAAGGCACTGTTTGAACCGCTCTCAATTCAACTATCTGTTTACTGAGATAAGTTCCAGGTTATGGTTTTCTTAAGCTAATCCTCTTCACTTTGTGTTATCTAGGAAGTTGATTGTGGAAGCACTACACAGGCAGAGCGGTTGACAAGTGTATTCATTCTAGCTTTGCCAGTAGCTGACTGCACGGTGTGTGTGGAAGCATGGGGTTCTTTTTCGCTCTCACTCACTTGTTTGTCAAATCGCAATCACCTACACATTTCCCTACTTACTGTGGGAAATGCAAAGGAAGAAATGGCTGTGAAACTTGGTAGCCATGATTCACTACCCATAAAAACCAAGTTAGTGTAGGAGAGATTAGTTATTGTCTGGAGATCTCCAGAGCAATTGTTAGCATCATTTTTATTGGCATTGATTTTTTTTCCTAATCAGTAGCATTATAATACTTAAGTAAGAATTGAATCAAATGGGAGACTAGAATTTTCAGAGGCTTGGCCACATGAACCAGTTCCTCAGTGAACTGCACATGACCTCAGAACAATTCGTATGTGAAAATTCTGGCCTCTGGAGTAATAGTATGAAGATGAGGCCACTGGAAGGTAATTAGGTCATGAGATGGGGACTCTTATTAATGGCATTAGTGTGCTGATATGCTGATAAATGGGACCCTAAGGGCCTCTCTCGCCCTTATTGTGTCATGTGAGGAGATAGTCAACAATCTACAACTCATAAAAGAGTCCTCACTAGACCCCACAGTCTAGGCCCCTGGTGTCAGGACTTTCAGCTTCCTGGTCTGAGGCAGGCAAGGTTAGGAAAGTTTGTCAACTAAGACTATCTGGCTTGGCTGAGGTTCAAACCTTCCCCATACAATGAACTTACAATAATAGCCTAGGACTCTCCCCTGCATGGATCGGAATGTACAGCCCACTTTAAACAACAAGGGAAGTGTCTTCTCCCTTAGCAACTCCTTGGTGGCTCTGCCCTTTTGGTCACCTTCCATGCTAACAGGTTCTAGAGCAATGGTTCTCAACCTGTGGGTCGCGACCCCTTTGACAACCCTCTAGCTCCAGAAATATTTACATTACAATTCGGAACACCGGCAAAATTATAGTTATGAAATAGCAACAAAAATGTTTTTTTGTGATTGGTTGGGGGTCACCACAACACTGGGAACTATATTAAAAGGTCACAGTATTAGGAAGGTTTGAGAACCACTGATCTAGAGTATACCCAGGAATGGGAGACAGAAGGTTGATTAGGCCTGAACCAGTTTGGGGGACATGTACAGTGAGGCAAACTCTACCTCCTGAATTTTTAAGGGAACGCCTCTACTTTCCATGCTATGCGTATGCATAACAGAGCATGCATTCGTTAAAATCAAGTGCATCTTGAGAAAGGGCATGTCAATAAGCGAAGTGTGATGGTTTGAATGGCCTCCACAGGTTAACATATTTGCATATTTAGTTCCATTTAGAAAGGACTGGGAGGTGTGGCCTTGTGGGAGGAGGTGTGTCACTAGGAGAGGGATTTGGGGTTTCAAAAGCCCACACTAGGCCCAGAACTCTATCTTTCTCCTCCTGCTGCCCGCGGATCCGATGTAACACTCTCCGCCTCTACTCCAATGCCTCCAATGCCGTGTCTGCCTGCTTCCCACCATGATGATCATGGACTAACCCTCTGAAACCATAAGCAAGCCCCCAATTAAACGTTTTATTTAGTGAGACCTGTCTTTCTTAGTCATGGCATCTCACCACAGCAATGATAACCTTAGTTAAGACACAAAGGCTTACATAATTCCAGCCTGCCAATCAAAACAGAGAACCACTCCTTAGCAACCGCACCTTAGTAACCAAATCTTCTTTTTCCTGGAGCTCATGAAAGAATGCCCTAAACAATAACCAGTACTCTAGGGCACTTAGCTCTATCTCCTTAAACAAAACTTTTTGCTATTTCATTTTTGTATGCAATTTTTCAAAATTTTTTGTCTTTCGTTTTTGTTTTGTTTTGAGGCTTTTTGATTTCGGTTTTGTTTTGATGTGAGATCTCTCTGTGTGCCCCTGGCTGGCCTGGAAGCTGCTATGTAGACAGGCTGGCCATGAACTCAGAGAGAACTCACAGGCATGCCTCTGCCTCCTGAGTGCTGAGATAAAAGGTTTGTTAACACATGCCCCACCACTTTCTCAGCTCTTTAACATGATGCCAAGAACTTGAAAACAGCCAGTCC
Organism: Psammomys obesus; assembly: GCF_907164565.1. Lineage (NCBI taxonomy): Eukaryota > Metazoa > Chordata > Mammalia > Rodentia > Muridae > Psammomys > Psammomys obesus. Next base: position 28,018,057 of record NW_026596034.1, on the reverse strand, counting down.
AGACACAAGTTCCAGGTAACTGATAACCAGGCTATGATAAATCAGTTATTTTTGTTTTTCAAGTTCCCCAATCCACAGTTCTGTTGAAGTTACGTTTTGTTGTTGTTGCTGCTGCTGCTGCTGCTGCTTGGGGGTGGGGAGGTGCTAATTAGGTTAGTTAGATTTTTTGTGTAATTTTGCTCTTTGAAACAGGGTCTCACGTGTACCAGTCTGACACTGAACTCCAAATATAGCCGAGGATGACCTTACACTGCCTGGTCCTCCTGTGTCCACCTTCCCAGTGCCGGGACTACGTGTGTGTGCCACTGTAGTGCGTGTGCCACTGTACATGGTTTTTCACTCCACACTGGGCATCTGTCCTGGATATTCTTGATTGTCAACTTGACTGCATATGAAATTAACTAAACCCCCCCCCAAAAAAAAAAAAAAATAGAGGACACACCTGTGAGGGATTTTTGCTTAATATGAAGTAGGAAGATCCACTTTTAATCCACATTGCCAGTTGGGAAGACACGCCTTTAGTCCACATCACTTGAGCTGGGAAAACCCACCTGTAATTGTGCCATGCCTTCTGCTGGACACCTAGATAATGACATGGGAGAAGGAAGCGTCTGCTCTCCAGCTGCTTGTCATTTGCCTCCGGAGGAGTCCGTTCCTACTTCTTCCAGAATCCAGCACCTACTGAAAACCAGCTGAGGCAGCCAGCATTGCGGACAGAGCAACATCTGGATGCTTGGACTTTCCATTCATAGCCAGACATTGTTGGATTAGTTGGACCATAGACTGTAAGTCATTCTAATAAACCCCTTTCTATATAGAGAGAAGGAGATTTAATCTATAAATTCTGTTACTCTGGAGAACCCTGAATAATACAGGATCCAAATTAGGGCTTCTAGCAAACTGAGCAAGTACTCTCCCAACAGCTACACCCCAGGCCCTTGATAATTCATAACTGGATGAATGGACTAAATCACTATTTCTCTGGCAGAATAAAGATCAAGTTCTGTCTAACACTAAAAATTAGCCATGTGGCGAAAGTCAAATAACTTGTTCTGGGGCAGTAGCAGGGTAAATGTGTGTGTGTTTGTATTAAGGGTTAAATGACTAAATGATATCAGAACAGTTCTAACAAGTCAGTCTGTTGAAATAATCGAAAGTGCATTAGAACGGCAGGAAGAGAGAGCTGGAGAGGTGGCTCAGAGGGCTAAATGCTCTTGCTACTGTCACAGAGGACCTGAGTTCGGTTCCCAACACCTACCCTGGCCAGCTCAAAACTGTCTGTAACTCCAGTTCCAGCAGATCTGAACCCTTTCATCTGGCTTCCATAGACACTGTCCATATGTGGTATGCTTACATGCATGCATGTACAACACTCATAGACATAAAACAAAAACAATCCTTCAAAACAATTTTTAAGAAGGGCTGAAGAGATGGCTTTAGTTTTTTAGAGCACTGGATGCTCTTGCACGGGTCCTAGGTTCAAATCCCAGAACCCACAGCTCATAACCATCTATGACTGCTGTTTCAGAGGACCTGACACCTTCTTCTGGCCTCCACAGGCACAAGGCACACAAGTGGTACACAGGTACACACGCAGGCAGATACCTATACACATAAAAATAAATAAGTAAGCAAACCTCTTGTTAGATTAAGGATATTGGGAAAGGAAGTCAAATCACCGTCTGGTGCCACTTCAAAACAACCAAGGCTCGATCTTGCATTTGCATAACATGTATAGGGCTCTGCTGACACTTTCTAAAGGCTTTAGAGAGCATCTACTTTTGTGTCACTGTGACGCAAACAGCTGAAGGCAGGAAGGATTAGACTTGAATCATGGTTTCCAAGGGTTGTCCATTCTCCATGGCAGGGAGGGTGGAGCCCAGTAGCTCAGTCTAGGGTGGCAGAAACATGTGGCAGAGATGCTCTTGAGTTAGTACAGTAGGGAACAGAAAGTAAGACCAGAACCAAGAGCCAGGACATAGTCTTCCAATTCCCATTCACTACTGACCTAGCTCTGCCAGCGAGGCCCCGCCTGCTAGAGGTTTCACAGCCTCCCAAAACAGTGCCACCAGGCAGAAAACATGCTTCAAACACGAGCTCATGGAAGGTGTTTCAGATTCATTCATAACATTTAGCCTGTTCGTGGTATGCTGCAGTCTGTCTTCAGAGCCTCAGATACCCCAGACATTGGGCATACATTTTATTCAAGAAAAATGCTTTGGGGCTAGTGTGTAGTTCAATGGTTACAGCACTCATTCACATGTGTAAGACCTTGGATTTAACCCTCAGTGCTAAAACACATATAAGAGGAGAGGAAGGTAGGGGAAAGAAGGGGAAATTATTTTGATATTATGTAAGAAGGTAAAAGGCAGGGGCTGGAGATGGGGCTCCGTTGTTGGGAGTGCTTGCTGCTCTTGCAGAGGGCCCAGGTTCAGTTCCTGTGTGGCCACATGATTGGCCCACAGCCATCTGTAACTCCAGTCCCAAAGGATCCTGCGTTCTTTACTGGCCTCTGGAGGTACCAGGCACACAGGTGGGTACACAGATATACATACAGATGAAACACCTACACATACTAAATAAAAAATTAATTATAAAAAAAATTAAAGAAGATAAAAAGTAAATTCAGCCTGGCACTTTCCTTGTCAACTTGATTAGAATTCACCTAGGAAACATACCTCTAGGCATGTCTGTAAGGATGTTTCCAGAGAGGAGTGACTGGGGGTTTAACTTCCTTTTCTCGTCTTTCTCCTCCACCCTTAGAAACTGGATTTGGCCATTTGACTTTATTTGAAATGAGTGTGTCATTCTCCAATCAGCGGGGTCCTAGATCTCAACTGGGGTCCTGGAGTTTGGCTTCCAGAGGGAGAACAGGGGTTCCATCTCTCTCAAGGGCAGCCAGAGCACTTTAGGGTGAGGCCTGAGTGGGCCAAGCCAGGGTGTGGAAAAAGTTTTCCACAGAGTGTTACAGTTTGACTCTTTTAGCATGAGATCAACTGGTGGCAATGGAAGCTTGGACGTTCCAAAGCTTATGTTGATACCAAAGTGTTACAGCTCTTGGTCAAGCTGCTGTGCTGAGCATGGCAGAGATGCAGGCCAAGGCCATCGTCTGACCGGCTTGTAGCCAAGACACAGGCCTAGCGAGGCTCAGGCCCAGCAAAGTCTAGGCCCAGCAGGCTAGAGGGCAGGCCTGGTGAAACTTAACCCAGTGGAGGATAAATGATGAATCTCAGATGGTCTTGAAGTGAGAAAGTGGGAACCAGAGTACCTTTATTCATGTGAAATCAAAAGCAATATAAACCCGTGGCAGAAGGAAGGATTTCGAGGGTGAATATGTTTGATTTGCTGGGGTCAGGGAGTCAGGGGTACTTATATGGTCCTATCACAAGAAGGAAAATATAGTACTTAATTATCTTATGGTGTGGGGGGGGGGAATATCCAAGAACAATTGAAGGTCACTGCTGGATGAAGAGCCTTAGCAGGGTGGGATGTTTCCAGGAATTCCTAGATGCTTGCTAGAGCAGTTTCCTCATCAGGGAAGGATCTGACCTGTCATCTGCCCCTCTCCCTACAAGACCTGGAATTGCCCAGATCAAGGGAGACTTTCAGAACTCTGCTGAGAAAAAGGAGTCTATCATCATAGACCAAGTGCAAATGATTGAACATCCAGAGACAACCTACTCTAACCTTATCCAGAAGAGCCCCACATCTCCCCCTGTTTTATTCCCACAAGGGTGTGTAACTTTCTTCTGGAAGAATTTAACCATTAATGCTCAATTCTTTAGCATAGCCTCCCTCCCCTCCTTCCCTCCTCCTCCTGAGCCATGGAGGAGCCAGGATGAGCCACAACAAAAAGGGAAGTTGACCTGAAACCTCATACATCTACAGTGGACTGAGTATGAGGAGGGAAATAAATGGTTCTTCGTTTTTAAGGTTTGTTGGTTTTGAGGGGTTTTTGTTTTTTGGGTTTTTTGTTTGTCTGTTTTTAATTATGGGGCAGTGCATCTGAGTGCAGGCATCTGTGGGCACCAGTAGAAAGGGTTTGGATTTCCCCTGGAGATGGAGTTGCAGGCAGTTGTGAGCCGCCTGACATGGGTGCCGGGAACAGAACTCCAGGTCTTCTGCAAAAGCAGCAAGTGTGTTTAACACTCTAGCCATCTCTTCAGCCACAAATGCTTGTTCTCTTAGGCTACCAGATTTGGGGGACTGTCTAGCATGTGATGGTCTTCAAAGGGTCCCAAGTAAAAATCTAAACCTGATTCAAGAGTGAGTAGTAGGGAAAGTTGTACCACAGGCTGTGGAAGTAGAAAATTACACCAACACAAGATGAGGTATGTAGTATACAATTGTGCTTCGTAGCTTATACCATTTACAGGGGAGTGGGCAGGGCCTCATTCTAGTCCAGGCTAACCCTGGAAGTCACTCTGTAGCCCAGGTTGACCCATGGTAAACATCCTGTCTCAGCCTGAGATTACAGGCATGAGCCACCAGGCTCAGCTAGCGCCTAGTATCTTGCAAATACTTTTTTTTTTTTTCTGATCATCTTACAGCTTGATCAGAACGCATTAGAAAATAGAAATGCTAACTATACAGGCTTATTATTAGATGGATTTGACAACACACTTCAGAAGAAATCAGTTCTGAAAAAGAATCTTCATTTGCAGGCAGGAATGAAAGAGACTAGAGAAAGTCCAAAAATTCTAGGATTTGCAAAGTCAGACAGGCGAGATCATTTCATCCCGAGCTAGAGGAGGATTAAAATAAGAAGAGGCTCTTCTCTTCATTCCTGTCATAATCTGTTTTCTCTCACACCAGTCTAACAGTGACATTTGTCACACTTTTCACTCAGAGTGCAGATCACCCAAATTCCTGTCCTACCACTCCCCCATCACTCTGCTCCATAGACATGGCTGTTCAGACCTCAAGAACATGTGTGTGTGTGTGTGTGTGTGTGTGTCCTCATTCCTTGGAGAGATCTAGTGGCTTTCTTTAATGCTATGTGTATACTGATAAATCACTGATTTCTGATCAGAATTCTAGCTATGAAGACATGGTGGTAAGTGCTCATAGTCCCAGCTACTCAGTCTGAGGCAAAGCAACCACTTGAGTCTATAGGATAAAAAGCAGCCAGGGCAACACAGGGAGACCCCATCTCCAAAGGGAAGAAAAAGTTACCGTTTTCTAGTTGGATTGAAAATGGGCATCTCAGCCCTCTGAACTGGACTGAAAATCGAATGCATCTGCCTCTCCCATCGCCTTTCTTCCAGAGGGCTTCCCGGTTTCAGTAAATGGAAGTGACATCTTTCCGGTTTCAGTGCTGTTGACCTCGGTGTCCCATTTGCGTCTTCTCCACATCCAACCCACTAGCAACACCCTTCACTCTAGTTTGTAAATCTATGGAGAATCGGAGCCCTTCTCACCAGCTTTCCAGTATGAATATTATACCCCTAACTCTATCTCCTCTCCCTACACCCTCCCTGGCTGGTCACCCAGAAGCTATCTTAAAAACTGGCAGCCAGTGTCTGCATGCCACTTTCTCAGCCAGCTCAACTAGAGCTGGGGAGATGGCTTGGCAGTTAAAGCACCCGTTTCTCTTGCAGAGGATCTGAGTTCAGTTCCCAGCACCCTTGTCAGGCAGCTCACCTCTAACTCTGGGAGATCTGCTCCCCTCTTGTGGCCTCTACACGCATCTGCACGCATGTCTACATGCCCATGCACAAACACAGATGCATACACATGATTTTAAAAATAATACCCTGGGCGGTGGTGGCGCACACCTTTGATCCCAGCACTTGGGAAGCAGAGACAGGTGGATGTCTATAAGTTCCAGGCCAGTCTACAGAGCAAGTTCCAGAAAAACAAAATAATAATAATAATAAATGAGTTTTGTTAAGTACCACAGACAATGAGTTTGGGCTTTCTCATTGCCAGATGATAAACCTTATTTCTGCTCTTAGTCTCTCAAGAGAATACAGCAAAAGGAACAGAAGACCTCTCTTACCAGACATCAAATTTGCTGGCATCTTCATTTGAATGCACAGAAAAGAAGCTTCGGCAGTTGGTGAGTGGCTGTCAGAGCATCGAGGGTACATCAGTGCCAGAGCTCAGGCAAAGATCAAATTCCTAGCTTCAAGATCAAGGTTGACGGCACAGTGGAATCACTGGTCACATGGTCTGTGTGCAGCTAACAGTAAAGGCTTGAGTAAAATAATTGTACTGAGAGGGGTGGATCTAAAGGTTGCACAGTGTTTGTGGGCTTAAACAATGCAAGGAGCCTGCCCTGGAAACTGGGACCCTGGGCTCTTTGCACTCCATTCAAAGCACATTACACTTATGCATTCCTATATATGTATGGACACATACAACCCAGAAATACTTGTGTATGTGTGTGTGTGTGTGTGTGTGTGTGTGTGTGTGTGTGTGTGTGTGTAACTACTGCTTAAATGTCTTACAGAGCCAGTGAGATGCCTCAGTGTGTAAGAACACTTGCTTCCGAGCCTGACAACCTGAGTTTGAGCTCCAGGATCACATGATAGAAGGAAAGAACTGAATCCTATAAATTGTCTTCAGATCTCCACAGGAGTGCCATGGTACACAGGCACCCACATCCAAACATGCACAGGTAGATAGATAGATGGATAGATAGATGGATAGATAGATAGATAGATAGATAGATAGATAGATAGATAGATGTAACACAAATTTTAATGTTTAAGCGTCTTAAGAATCAACATGTACCAGGTGTGGTAGTGCAATCCCGGCACTCAGGGAGGCAGAGGCAGGCAGGTCACTGTGAGTTCGAAGCCAGCCTGATCTACAAAGCAAGCTCAGCACAGCCAAGGCTACACAGAGAAACCCTGTCTCAAGACAAACAAACAAACAAACAAAAAAATTCAACTTGCTGAGGCTAGAGAGATGGCTCAGAGGTTAAGAGCACTGGCTGCTCTTCCAGAGGTCCTGAGTTCAATTCCCACCAACCACATGGTGGCTCACAACCATCTATACAGGGGTCTGATGCCCTCTTCTAGCATTCATGCAGACAGAATATTGTACACATAATAAATAAATAAATCTTAAAAAAAAAAAAAAGATTAGCTTGCCCTTTGTGACCCTGGACAACTGATAGGAACCTCTCTTGGTATTTGGTTTCTTTATAAACCCGATATAGAGACTAAAATCAATAATACCTAAAAATATCTAATTTCCCTTCCAGGACTGAGGCATAAATTATCTATTTTACATTCAAGCAATGCCTTCAGAGTTCAATACAGAGATAGACACTTGCACCCTTAAGCAAATATCACTCTCTAGACCATGCTTACACATGCCAGGAGGCTTGCTTTGGGCTCAGAAAATCAGCTACTAATGACCCTGCTTTTCCCACACTGTTTTCTCCTGACACCCAGAAAATTATTCTTCCAAGATTTCAAGATTTCCCCACACCCATCTCTTAAGATTTTTTTTTTTTTTTTGCAAATTGGCCTGCTCTAGTTATAAGATTATATTTTTTTTCTCATTTCAGAATTCACGTTTCAGTTTAACGAAAACCAAATCCTCTTAAAAAGCATGTGTCGACAACCCAAATACCATCATGGCTGAATGGAGCCAACCTAGATAAGCCAGTATCGGCTCCCAGAGCTGAGGAACAGGTCCCAGCATCTCTTAGATGATATGCTCTGATGGACAGGTGCTTAACATTACTTGGAAGATCTCCGCCTAAGTCTTATCTTGGCTAATAAATTCCCTCACGATCAAACGGGATACAGAATCCAGGACCAAAGCAGACATTTCAGTCACTCCTTCTCTTGGCTCATAACACGTTGTTGTGGACAGGCAGCTCAGTGGATATTTTAGTTTGGTGCATTTAGGGATGAACAAATCCAAACTCAAAGGCATTTTTTTCTTTAAATTAGGCAGAAGTCTACCTGGAGACCCATGAGCATCCTTTATGGCTAGCCACCAGAGTCGATCCAGAAATCCACCCGGTGACACCTCCCATCCTATATATAAAGCCCCCTCTAAGCGCTGGCTGGATCCACTATTCTCCACAAACACGGCAGAGCCGGAATCAGTGACCTAGAAAGGCAGATCCATGGCAAAAAGGCTGGAAGAAGCCATCCTCACTTGCACCCTGTCGCTGTTATGGTACGCTGTGCCCAATATTCTCAGCACCTACCAGGAAAATAGCATGCGTATGCCCATTTATCCCAATTCCGGGCTCAATTAGGATAATTATAAATCAGTACCCCTGGTGTGAATTGAGTACATGCTGTTCAAAATGACACTCATTTGGGGGAACAATTATATTCATTTTATAGCCACCCAGTCCACAAAACATCTCCTTTTCCTTAGTTCGGGAAACAGTCACATCAAACTCTTGGTTCAGTTCAACCATTAGAAGCGTTTTACTCCAAATCTCTGTCTTGGTGTTTCTAGCTATAGAAGCTTAAATGTTTTCCATCCCTGTGCACTCATCCTTGCTGTCATCTTTGCCTCCTTGTGTAGCCATTGTGTGTGGGGTCATGGCAGCAGCTAACCTTTTAAACAGCCTCTATAGAGATGCTACCAGTCGAGACCCACTGATCTGGCTGATAAACAGGCTGAGAAATCCATTTACTGTTAGGGAATAAAATCCATGTCATCCTCGGTGACTTTCTTCCCACCCTTCGCCACTCACTCTGCATATCAAACTCGAGCCGAAGTCTGGTACATTTGTCTGGTGGCAGAAGGAAACCAAGGTGAAGGTTCTTACTGTAATTGTTGCCTCCCTCTGTGTCTCTGACTCCAGGAGCAGGAGCTCTGGACTTTTCACTAAATGCAGCCCTGTGGGATAGAGAGATGGGTCTGCGGTTAAGAACACTTGCTGTTCTCTCTGGAGGACCTATAACTCTAGCTCCAAAGAATCTGCTCTCCTCTGTAGACATGTGTACATACATATATAATACATACATGTGCACGCGCGCACACACACACCTAAAGTTAAAATGTTTTATGTACTCCTGAACGGCACCACCACCCGGAGCTCTTCTGTACCTTAGCTTTTCTTGTTTTAGAAGCAAGATATCTCCCAAAGAAACTGTCCTTCAGTGGGCTTTTCCGTGACTGTGCCACACTGAAAGCCAGACAACCCCCGAGCTTGCACGCCACTGATAACAAGATTTTCCCGGGGACATTCTGAAGATTTCGTAAAGAAAAGTGAATGAACCCCACACTCCACACGAGCCAGTTTCTGCCGAAAGGACAGCGCCATTTCAATCACGACCAACCCGAGTGACATGCTCTCCCAGCTCACTGGATGCCCTGGTCTAAGAAAAGCAGCAGGTCAACCACCCGGACACAACACCAAGGCCCATCCTTCCCTGCCGAGGCAGCCGTGTTAGACTACTGGCTTTTTACTATGATATCACTCACACATATGTGAGTGTGGTCCGCACGAATTCTAGTTCCTTACCTAGGATTTACAGATCATTCTTCAGTGCGTGGACTGAGAAGGGGATAATGTAAGGAGAGAATGAAAGAAGAAATGAGCCCACGAGAGGACCAAGGGGTCTGTTTGTTGGTGCCCGTGGTGTTTCTGCTTCTCCTTTTCTTCAAGGAATGCTCACTTCTTTACTCACTGGTCATGTATGTTTGTGTACGCGTGTTTGTTCATGGGTTTTTCCATCTGCACAAGCACATGTTTTCATATACACATTCACATAAATTACATCTTTGTAACTTATAAGTTATTGAGTCTGGTTAATTTTGATGTGTGTGTGTGTGTGTTTTTTTCAATACTTACAACATTTTTACAGTAAAGTTTAAAATTAAAAATTACATAATGTGTTATATTTTGGGTTCCTACTATAATCCACTTCTAATCTTTAGTCTTGGGTGGCAGCCGCCTTCATGTCCTTGTCTGTCTCACCAGTGCCTACCAGTCTCCATCACCATGGAACTGGTTCCAAGCCAAAGGTTGTCAAGCGCAAACAGCCGGAGGTCCACGGAGAACATCACACAAACACAGTAGAGAAGAAAGATGCAAGTACTAGGGAGAGGGGAAAATGGCTATGGAAATGGGATTTGGACCAATAAAATGGCTCAGCCAGTAAGAGTTCTTGCCCACACAAGCCTGATGGCCTAAGACTATCCCTGGAGCCCATGAAAAAAAAAAAAAAATGTGGTGACTCACATTTGTAATCCCAACACTCCTACAGTGAGAAGAGAGGCAGAGATAGGAAGGTCCTCCTCAAGTTCATGGGCCAGTTAATCAGAAGTATGAAGAGAGACAAGAAGAGAAACCCTGACTCAACAAGGTGGAAGAAACTGACTCCCAAAAGTTATCCTCTGACCTCTACATACACAGCATGGCACTCACATGCCTGCATTCACATACACAGATATATTACCTGCGCACACACACACATATGCACACACAAATTGTTGTTCTTGTTCTTATTGTTACAAAACAGTAATTTTTTTAATAGTTTTTATAGGCTAAGCATGGTGGTACACATCCACAAACCTGGAGTTAAAGAGGCTGAAGAAGGAGGATCTGAGTTCGAGACCAGCCTGGGCTATACAGACAGAACTTACATTGGGGAAGAAGAAATGTTTCCATAAAACTTTTTTCATGTGTGGGTATCACTCACTCACCTTTCTGTGCTCAAATTATTTTAGCAGGCATGTACTAACTAAAGGTCACAGTGTCGCCAGTTTGGACTGGTGGTAACTAGCCAGAGATTTGTTATATGAAGCAAGCACTGTGATTAGTCTGGAAACCAAATTGAGAGTTCCCATTTCCAGAATTTTATCCTGGTCAATAAAAGGCTGTACATTACAAGATTCAAGCCAAGAGGGAAAACATACTTCTTTTCTACATGTGTCAAAACAAGATTCAGAGTCTTGAAGCAATAAGAAAAAGATAAAGTATTCTGTCAGTCAGGTGAGAAAACTTCAGACATTTTTTATTTTCAAGCAAATCTGGAAGGCTGTTTGCTTCAAATGTAAAGAAAGGAATGTAGAGTAAATTGTTGATTTTACTGCACAGATTAACTACTCCATAAGAACAATAACACATAAACTTCCAAATGCCTTGTGCTCCCCCCTGCCACGTAATATCCCGCTTAAAGTTGCTGTCTTTGATTTTTTAATTTTTTCTTAGAGATAAAAACATGAACTCAACAAATAAATAGCCAAATTAAGATGAATTGGGTGTGTTTGGAATGTTGAGAATCTATTTACATTTTAATAAGGTATTTCCTCAGTGTAGGTCTGAGATAAATCTCCCTAGAGAAGAGGCTGGGATACAGAATTAAGAAGAAAGATGTGCCCTTGACGATTGGGAGGAAAGGAAAGATAAGCAGAGGGGTGTTTAATAGAAACAGATGTGGATGTAATCCCTTCAGGAAGAAGAAAGCTGTACAAATACAACATGAGAGGAGGGGAAATGGCTTGAAACAAGGATAATGGAGAAACCTGGAATGCTTTGAGAACTCATGCTAAGGAAAGCCTGATTCAGACTCCCCTCTAAGCCAAAGTCCAGCAAATGGGTGTGTCATGTGGATAGCTTAAAGAAAGGCAAGATGGTATGCACAATATATTACTTGTGAGAATGATTAGCAAGAGTTTCTGAAAGTGGCAACAGAAGGTGGCAAAAGAAGGATACACGGGCCTAAAGGTTTACAGAGAGAATCAATAACAATGGGCCATCTTCTACAGTAAAAGAGAGTTGTTATTTATTTGTGAGGGGATATGCATACTTGCGTGCACTAGGCGGTGTTACAAGTACCTCCTCCATCACTCCTCATCTATTCCTTTGAAGCAGAGTCTTTACCTGAACTGAGGCTTCATGTCTCAGCCAGGCTGGAAGCCAGGGAGTCTCTGTTCCTTGTGGAGCCGGGCTTAACAGCCATTTGGGAAGATATAGCTTGTTATGTGGGTTCCGGGATGGAAACCCTGATCCTCAGAATTGGGAAGCAAGATTTCCTAACCACTGAGCCATTCATTTCTCTAGGCCAAACAATTTTTTTTTTTTTTCTATTCTAGTCTAGCCTTAAGGAAACTGTTTTAGTTAATGTTTGGGCATTAAAATACTGTGAACGGATGTCACCGAATTCTATTCACTGCGATTGTAATGACTACCTGTATCTCTGCAAAGCTTTGCATAGCTTACAGAAATATGAAATAGCCTGCAGCTACTACTCCAGCAGTCACACTATGATAACTGATTAACAGTTACAAGACAAGAAGAAATACGGTGCAGTTGGTTAGGGGATTATGTCTCTTCATTTACACTGAGTAAGAACAGCATCCCCTCATACTTCAGGGAGACTCTTTCTACCCCCAAGAAAATGATCCCCAATATTTACAAGGTGTTTTGTTGTTGTTGTTGTTTTGTTTTTGTTGCTGGGGGTTGGTTGGCTGGTTATTTTGACAGTACCGGTGACTGAACCTAGGGCCTAACATTGAACTGTATCCCCAGCCCTGGTTTATATTTTTCTCCATTCTAAAGAAGGTAGACTGTGTGACTCAAGTCTTTCTCTATGAAGGAAAACAGATGACCAGAGCTGATAGTTGCTGGGGAAAGAGAGACAATCCAATCCCTTCAATAGTGTAGCCACTGGCTTCATTCAGACTCCTATAAGCAACCCTAATCAATCTCATTAGGTGGGCCAGTGAGATGGCTCAACTCATAAGGGTGCTTACTATCAAGCTCAAAAACCTGAATTCAGTTGCTGGGGTTCCCATGATGGAAAGAGAGAACCAACTTCCGCAAGCTGACCTCTGAGCAACACACACACAGGCACACACACACGTACATGAACACACACAGGCTTGCATACTCACACACATGTACACACACTATGTATGACCAATATGTGCTAATAAAGAATAAAAGAAAAAAATACGAGTATAGAAACATCCAGGCAAACCTGTTTCTGGGACGGTCTGAGGTTTCCGAGGTGCAAATTCCTCCTAAAAATAATGAATAGAGCAGGCACTCTTGAAGCAGAGGCAGGCTGATCTAGTCGAGTACGAGGCAAGCCTGATCTAGTAAGTGAGTTTCAGGCCAACCAGGACTGTAGAGTGAGCCTCTGCCTCAAAAACAAAGAGAAGAATAAAAAGAAACAGTTTAGCTGGAGAGGTTGCTCCTTAGAGCACTTGCCCAACATGTGTGAGGTCCTAGGCTCCGTTCCCAGCACCACCCGAAGAGAAAAAGGAAGAGTTACTACTTCTCGAAATTCTTGACTCCTTGACCCCTTTGCCCACAATGCTCTAAGCCACATCTCAAAGCCAAACTTCCTCATTGATGGTTATTACAAGAAACCATCAATGATGAAACCAACTGCTCCGAGATAATCGATTAATCCAAGGATGGGTCTGTAACTCTGTAAAAGCTAAGCAGAAGTACTCCTCCCATCTGGTGAGTTCTTTCTCACCATTCCTTAAGAAATCTGCGTTTGTTCTGCTCCAAGGTGAAAAACAGAAGAAAAGAAAGTTAAGTGAAGTATTTCCGCCAATAAATTTTGTCTCCGTGGATCTGTTCATACTAATGGTACCACAAGAATGGAGGAGCTGAACAAGGTGGCGCTCATACTCCACCCGAACCCATCAGCAAGCCTGCTTACTGCCTTTTAATGCAAGCACAGCTGGCAAGGATTTCTCACAGAAGGGCAATCTCGAAGCTAAGAACTTAGATCCTTAGTTTACCAAAATTGCATGTAGCATGTGCAAGACAAGAAAAGCAGGCAGCAAAAGCTGGGCGGGTAGAGTTGCTTGCCACCAAGCTGGACAGCTCTGAGTTCGAGTTCCAGGTGCCCATGTGATAGAGAGAATCCGCTTCTGAAGGTTGTCTCCCATCTATCTGTCTATCTATGCATCCATCTATCTATCCATCTATTTATCTATCCACCAATTGATCTATTTCTCTCCGTATCCATCTATGTCTATATTATATTTATATCATCTATCTATACTACATCTGTATCTGTATCTCTCTCTCATATACACACATACATATTCCTCAAATAAATTTTTGAATAATTTTTTTAAATTCAAGCTAATTTCAAGTACACAAATATTGACAATTACCGTTTGCATCCCAGTAGAAAGTTCAGAAAAACTAAAGTAATTTTTCCAGTGGTTTCATAAATCTTAAGTTTTTAATTTCAATCTTGCATTTTAAAACAAACAAGTTTCAGAAAATGTCGCCAAGTTTGAAGAAAAGAACAGGTTAATTAATGATTCCCATTAGTATGTAAGAGGGGAGATTCTTTCTGTCCTTTAGATTTCTTTCCTTTTAAGGTGCTAAGCTGTTTTGAACAGATCTTTGCATTTTCACACAAGTTTATTTAGCTAATTATAGATCTGCTGTGCCCAGCACCTTGCTAGACACCGTGGCTATAGGGGAAACAAACAGCATAGCTGAAGACACCTGTCCCCTCTCATTGTCCAGGACTATCTCATCAGCTTTTGCTTGAGCGGGAATGGGAAGTGTTCAGGAAAGCCCTTTGTAAGACTAAAAGCTTACCACAGAAGGAGCAGAAAGGTGCCAGAGGACACTTCCCACAGCATCTGCAAATGGAGAAGAGCTCCTGCAGTGAGAAAGGAGGTGACAGGGCAGGGCTAGGGGCAAATTTTTATTATTTTTAATTATATGTATATATGTGTTTGTATGTTGCTATGTACGCATGAGTATGAGTGCCTAAGGAAGCCCGAAGAGGGCACCGAATCCCCTGGATCTTTAGTTACACGTGGTTCTGAGCTCCCTGACATGGGTCTGCCAGAAGGGCAAGTGCTCTTCACCACTGAGCCACCTCTCCAGCCCCCAAGGCTGGTTTGAAACATCTTCAACTAGTGGCTGAGCAGACTGTCACACCAAGCCCTGAAGCTGCCATCCCTTGATGGGCAGCCATTGTTCTAAGAGGTCTCTGAAAAGGAAGAACACTGGAGATCAGGAAACCTGCAGCCTGGCTGGTTTGTTATCACAGAAAATGAAACATCTCAGCATAGAGACCTTTTCCCCCATATTAACACAATCCAGAGAACTCTGAACTTTAACACTTGACTGAACCTCTACAAACCTTAGATTATCTTTTTCCTTTTTTCTGCTCCCTCTTGCCCCTTTCCAAACATGGCCTCATTTTGAATCTTGTCCCTCAGAAGCAGAGCTGTGTCATCTATAACAACCTGGGAAGAGACTAACAATGAGGAATTCTACAGGTCAAGTCGACACGCATACAGACATGTCTTTGGGATATTGTCTTGACTGTGTTAACTGACATAAGATCGGCCACTGTGGGTGGCACCATTCCCTCGAGTATAAAGACTGCATTGAAAGTGATCAGGGGAGTGAGCAAGAGTATCACTGCATTGACTCATTATTCCCTGCTCTTGATTATGTGTGCAGATGTTTCAAGCTCCTTAGGCTGTAACCTGAAATTGTAAGCATTTCTCCTATGAGTTGCTTTTGTCAGGGTATTTTATCATAGTGACAGGAAGTGAAACTAAGACAGTTAGTGCCCTAGTTTGCCTTCTATTGCTGTGATTTAAAAAAAAAAAAAAAAACACAAAAAGAGGCAAGCAGGAGGCCTGCAAACAGGGTAGGCTCCTGGGAGAATAAGGGTGTGACTCTAGCTAAAACTTCTACAGGGGGTAGAGGACATGAAGACTGAAGTGACCACCTAGGTAGGCAGGACTAGTGGAAGGAGGGGAACAACAACCCACTGACAAAACCTGTGACCAAAAATTACTCTGCCTTCAAGAAGTGCAGGGATAAAGAGGGAACAAAGATTGAGGAAAATTCCAACCAATAATTGGACCAACATGAGACCCACCCCATGGTGGAGAGCCAGTTTCTGACACTAATAATGATGCTCTGCTATGCTCTCAGACAGGAGCCTAACTTGACTGCCATCTGGGAGGCTCCAGCCAGCAGCAGATCAGGGCAACTTGGGACTTGCAGCCAAGCATGGGGCAGAGCTCTGGGGGTCCTGTGGAAGCATTGGTGGAAAGATGGAAGGACCTGGAGGGGACAGGAACCTCACAAGAAGACCAATAAAGACAACTAACCCAGTCCCATGGGGGCTTTCAGAGACTGAGACATCAAGTAAGGAGCATGCATGGTCTGGACCAATGCTCCCTGCACATGTATGGCCATTGGGTGGCTTGGTCTTCATATGGGTGTCTGTCAAAAACGGGGGGTGTCTGTTTCTAACATGGACTCCATTGCATGCTTTTGGACCGCTTCCCCCTAGCAGGGCTGCCTCGCCTGGCCTCAGGGGGTGAGGAAATGGTCAGTCCTGATGTGACTTGAGGTATAGGGAAAGTTGATACAGGGGGAGAAAGACTCCCCTTTTCTGTATGGAAAGGGAAAGGGGGAGACTGGGAGGAGAGGAGGAAGGGGTTAGCCCTTGGGATGTAAAGTAAATAAACTGAAATTTTTAAAAATGTATTGAAAAGAGAGAGAGAGAAAAATAACCAAAAGCAACTTGGGGAGGAAAGGGTTTGTTTGGCTTACCGGTTAGAATGCAGCATCAGAGGAAGCCAAGGCAAAAATTCAAACCGGGCAAGAACCTGGAGGCGAGAGCTGAAGAAGAAGCCATGGAGTACCCCTGCTCATTAGCTTGCCCCTGGGTTGCCCTTACACACCCAGGACCATCTCGTTCTTGTAGAAATATTTTATTCATTGTTACTGTGGGGGGGGGGGACACATGTTCCGTAGCCATATGTGAAGATCAGAGGATGACTTTATGGAGTTTGTTCTCTCCTGCCCCTTTCATGTGGCTTCCAAGGATGAACTCAGGTCCTCAGGCTTGAGCAGCAAGGACCTTTCTGAGAGCCACCTCATTGGCCCTCCATTTTGTTCTCCTTCTCAGTCTTTTATACAGTTGATACAGACCCCAGCTATGGTGTCCCTTTAAGCCCTGCTAGGAAGTACAAAAGGACCTAGCAAGGAAAGTGGGTCCATTTTCTGTAGGACCTCTAAAGGTGTAGGACCTGAAAGACAGAAACAGCAGCCTGAGGTGTAGTTAGTGGATCATACTTTCCTCTGCCAGACAGAGTCCCCCCCACACACACAGCAGGAGAAATCTCTGATACATGGTGGCCGAACTGAACACGTGAGGATCAGCTCTCAGAGAGCTTTGTTCACAGGAGTTGTGAAATGAGCCGAGTCAGGGACCTCTCGATGCTGTGAAGTCTCTAAACCTTTTGAGTATCTCCACTCCCATACTTAAGAAAATATACCCTACAAAATGCTTCGCCTTTTCTACAGATGAGTCAACAAAAAGAAATTCTTTTAGCTTTCATCTCAAACAGTCTCAAAAAAAAAAAAAAATCCTAGCAGAAAGCTTTCCAGTTCTCTGAAAAATCTGTAAGAGATAGAATTTAAATTCATTCAGGACTTCTTTCTACCACGCATGAGTTTAAGGAGTCATTGATCGTGTTTTGGAAACAAAGGACCATTCTCCTTTCAGAGCATCTGTAGAAACTACTTTCTTACGCTTCTATATCTAATGGAAATACAGACCTGAGGTTCGGGCAGACGTGGGCAGGCTGCTCTGTGTTTCACTGTCTTTATAGTACCAGCCTGCAAGTTTCCACTTCCCTTCCCGAAGGCAGGTCTCCCGTCTGGCAGACCTCACATTGGCAATTGATGGACACCTTCAAAGAGCTGCTTGACAGCATTGACAGGTGGAGCATCCCAACCCTTTGGCAGAGAGAAGGGGGCAGCCAATCTACGGCAGAATGCTGGCTATTTTGATCAGGGAAGTTTCTGCTTGATCTCTGCATGTGTCTGCCTGGGTCTGAAGAGGGAAAAGTATACTGTACGAAGCGCAATGGAACAAAGGTCCCTGCATCATGATGGGCTCCATCAGTTATCAGCAGACTGCTTTTTTTAACTGGGAATTACAAAGACGTGAGATTAAGAAGATAAACCTCCCTGGGGGGGGGACGGGGGGGGAAAACTGTTTCTAGCATCTCTGTGTCCAGCTGAGACTCACTTAACCCTGTGGTGTCCAAGATTAAAAAGGAAATTTTTTTTAATTTTTTTAAGATTTATTTATTATGCATACAATGTTCTGCTTGCATGTACACCTGTAGGCCAGAAGAGGGCACCAGATCTCAGTACAAATGGTTGTGAGCCACCATGTGGCTGCTGGGAATGGAACTCGGGACCTCTGGAAGAGCAGCCAGGGCTCTTAGACCTCTGAGCCATCTCTCCAGCCCGTTTTTTTTGTTGTTGTTGTTGTTGTTGTTTTTGTTTGTTTGTTTGTTTGTTTGTTTGTTTTTTACCTCTTAAGAGTTAGGAGTACTATACTGTATTTTAAATCTGACTTTAGCGGGAGCGATGGCACAGTGGTGAATTGCACTGTCTGCTTTCCCAGAGGACCCAGGTTCAATTCCCAGCACCCACGAGGCAGCTCACAACCGCCTGTGATTCCAGTTCCGGGGGATCTGACACCCTCACACAGAGATACATGATATGTGTATACATGATATGCCCGTGGGATTCAAAAGAGGACACTGGGTTCCCTGGGGCTGGAGCCGCAGACGGTTGAGGGTTGCCTGCTATGGGTTCTGGGAGCCAAACCTGTCGCTTTTTACAAAGCAACACAAGCTCTTAACCATCTTACCCGAGACCCTGCTGTTCTTACTCTATTAACCTAGCTCTTTCACAGTTTTAAACCCACACACAATATATTCTGGTTACCCTCTCTTAAGTTTGGTTTTGATCTGACATGTCATATCCCAGGGTGGAAGTGGTGTAGGACCGGACACCTAATTCCTCTCTCTATGCACCATTATGGGTGGGTTTTTCCTTGAAATTGCTAGTTAGCTTAAGCACCACAATGCATTACGCTGAGGATTACAGAGAGGAATTTTATTACCCTCATATAAAAAGATGGACAGCGGCTGATTGCTCTCCTTTTAAATGCCATGGGAGCAATGTGGGCATTAATGTGCAAAAGGGAAGATGAGCCATGAGTGGGAGCAGAATCGCCCATCCCATGGTGCACTTGGTGAACATCAATCACGGAACATCTTAGGGAGTGCGTTTGTGAGGGAATTGTACAGAAGTATGCATACACATCATGCTGATATTTCTGGCCACTCTTATGTGGCCTCTGACCGGGGCCTTATCCCAGAGCTTCAAAGAAAACGGAAGATCACTAGGGTCTTGCAATACTCATGAAAATATTTTTTTAAGTGAGTTTTCCAGGTATTTGTGGGATTTAGATCAGAGAGCGATGTTGACAATCATGACTCACAAGTCTGAAATTGTTCAGTGCTGCTGTCCAGTAAAACTCAATTGCACTGATTTCTTTCTCTTTAAAAAAAAAAAAAAAAGCCTTATCCTTTAAATCAATACATTAAAACACACACAAAAAAAATCATATGTATTTATGGGCTGCCGTGTGACGTTTGGTATATGAATACATTATGCAATGTTTAAATCAGGCTTAAGCACACCCTCAGCTGCCTGCCGCTTACGGACAGTGAAAACATTCAAAGTCCTTCCCCCTACCTTTCAGAACGTCCAGTATACCGTCATCATCTGTAGCTACTCCTCTGTGAAAAGGCACGCCGAGTTTCCTACCTCTCCCTGGATATAACTTAGTACCTACCGATCCTCTCTCCTCCCCTCTCCCCGGTTACTCTACCCAGGTTCTTCCTATGTAGAGGCCTGAGGGTGGCATCCGTAGATGTCCTCGGTCCCCCTTATTCACTGAGGCAGGGACTCTTGGTTGAGGCCAGAGGTCTCCTGCACAGTTAGTCTAGTTAGCCAGCTTGCCTCGGGACCCCTTGTCCCCACTCTCGGAGCACTGGGATTACAGACAGGCCACCGCACCCACTGGAATGTCTGTAGGTGGAGGGGTCTTCAGTAAGAGAAGTACGTATTCTTAGTTTCGGAGGCACCTCTTCAGCCCAACTAATATTTTTTTACAGGGTGTGTCTGTGTCTGTGTGTCTGTGTATATAGGGGTGTGATATGAGGCCAGAAGTGGGTCCTGGAAGCCCTGGATGGAGCTTCCTAGTGCGGGTGCTGAGAACTCAGGTCCTCTGTAAAAGCAGTTCTTAACCACTGAGCCATACCATCACCACCTTCCCCGACTGTTTTGCTTTGTTTTGTTTTGCTTTGCTTTGCTTTGCTTTGCTTTGCTTTGCTTTGCTTTGCTT
>NW_026596034.1:27994686-27997882 GCF_907164565.1 Psammomys obesus | reverse complement strand
TTTGCTTTGCTTTGCTTTGCTTTGCTTTGCTTTGCTTTGCTTTGCTTTGCTTTGCTTTGCTTTGCTTTGCTTTGCTTTGCTTTGCTTTGCTTTTGTAGACAGGGTCTTTCACTATGTAGCATTAGCTGGCCTGGAATTCACTACGTAGACAAGGCTGGCCTCTAACTCAAACCCACCTGTCTCTGCCTCCCAAGTACTGATAAAAAGCTTTAAACACAGAATCTCAATATGTAGCATAGCTTGGCTGTACAGAGTAGACGGCCTTGAGTTCACAGCGATCCTCCTGCCGCTGTTTCCCTGCTGGGATGTCAGACATGTGAAGTCATATCTGCTTTCAAGGTAGTCTTCATTTTATCATTCATTTCCTTTTTAAAGTAGAATACCATGTTACCCATACTGACCTGAAACTCTCTCTGTGGCTAAGAACGGCCTTGAACTCTTAGTCCTCCTGCCTTTTCCCTCCCCAAGTCCCAGCTAGGAGAATGGCAAACATCACAATTTCCAGCTTGTGTGGTTCTGAGGACTGAGCCCAGGGCCTTGCACAGGCTAGACAAGCTCTCTGCCAACTGAGCGGCCTCCCCTTGTGTCCACATCCTTGACATCACCTATGATAAGACTTTTGACAATACGAATACTACAATAGCGTGGTAATTCCTTCTGCTTTGGACCTGCTTAGTGATGGTGAGCATGAAGTTGGCCATTCCCATATATTCTGAGAAACATCTACCTAGTTCAGTTTCCCACTTAAAAATTTGGGGAGCTTTTGGAGGTGCATACCAATCCCTTGTTGGATGCATAGTTCGCAAATATTCTTTTTCTATTTCATAATTTGTCTCTCTGCTCCATTCACAATTTCTTTTTGTTCTTTTGCTGCATAGAAGTCTTTTAGCTCAAGATAATCTCATTTGCTTTTATTGCCCTTTTGGGTGCCAGGGTTCTTAATATCCTGATTGATTTCTCCCATTTTTTTTCTAAGTTTCACACCTTACAGTAAGTTGTTGATTCATCTCGGTGTTTTGGTTTTGTTCTTTGTTTTTTTTTTTTTTTTTAAACTGGTGGAAGATAGAGGTTTATAAAGTTTGACTCTTCTGCCTGTAGACATTCAACTTCCTGCCACGACGCACTGAAAAGACTGTTGTTTCTTCACAGTGGATTCTTAGTAACTTTGTCAAAAATGAATGACACAGCTATGGGGGCCAATGGGTGGGCATCTCAGCAGCAAAGGCAAGTTCCCCCAAGCCTAACAGTGTGACTTCAGTCTCCCAGACCCACACGCTGGAAGGAGAGCAATGACTCCTGCCAACTGTCCTCTCATCACACTTGTACCGTGGCATGCAGGTGACCGCACACGCGCACGCGCGCGCGCGCACACACACACACACACACACACACACGCACACACTTCGTTGGCTCCAGATCCGTGGGTCTGCTTTTAGGATCTCAATTTTGTTCTCTTAGGCCTTGTATCAGCCAATTTCTTAAAGGACCTCCTTAAACTGCTCAAGTATTATTATAATTTGATATTTGGTTTAGGATAAAACTCATGCTTTCATTATTTTATTCTCTGCTGCTAATATATTTGCTATACTTTAAAAAAAAAAAAAACTACTTTTAGTGGCGGTTTTAGAGATTATAACATGTCTCCTCAGCTTATTACCAGCTAACAGGCATTCTTATAACATTTCCAGGATCTGCTGTCTTTTGCGTTATTTTTGGTCATACATTTAAAAAGTTGCATTTATGAGAGTTGGAGGGGTGGCCTAGCAGTTAAGAGTACTTCCTGATCTTTCAGAATGGGAGTTCCCAGAATCCACAAGTGGCTCACAGCTGCTTTTAACTCCAGTTCTAGGGAATTGGACACCCTCTTCTGGCCTCTGTGGACACCTGGCATAAAAAGTATGCACATACATACACTCAGGCAAAACGTTCATACACATAAAATGAAACAACCTAATATCAAAAGGGTTAACTTATTAATAAAAGATAAACAAGTGCTTGTCAGTGTGATATAGTTTGAGATAGAAGGTTATTTTACATTAGACAACAATAAATTACTTTTGTCCAATAGAACTTGGTAAAAAAAAAAAAAAAAAAAAAAAAAAGACATTTTAGCACAGAGGCTACTCAGCCCTTAAAATGAGAATGGCAAAACTATGGGAGTAATTGTAACTTCATTAAGAGCTCTAATTGCATTTATTTATTTGTGTGTGGGCACGGATGTGTGGCGTTCAGAAGATAGCTTCTGGAAGTTCATCCTCTCCTTCCACTGTGTGGTTCTTGGGAATCAAACCCAGATCACCAGCCTTAGCAAAAATTGTCTTTACCTGCTAAGCCATCTGGCCAGCCAAGTAATCTTGTTTTTAATTAATAGCTATTTAAGCTTAAATGTCTACATATAACTCCCATACTAGACAATATAGCTTAGAGTGAGAATACTAAGACAGCAATGAAAGGCTGCGATAACTAAGTGTTTTGAGCACTGAGTATTTACAAATAATTATTAGAGATGGCAGAGTGAATTAATGAGAGCTGAAACAGGCTAGCAATGGTGCCATTCCTTTTTCTAAAGATTTCATAGCATAGAACCTATAAAACAGTCCATAATTATCTAACTTTAGACTATCAGCCAAGAAACCCATACTCTACAAACACTTAAAATCCTTGACAATCAGAAATGATTTCAGTCTCTCTCCCAGTGTCCCCTTTCCATTTCAGACTTACTCTGCTTGGATCATGTTAACCTCGGGCCCTTTATCTTATTCATTGAACCTTGGCCAGCAGAGTCTACCACAGTGTGTATAATTAGATACAGGCTGAACACTTGAAGGTCTGCTCATTATTAGTCCATAGTTCTTTAAGACAGGCAGCTCAAAAATCTGCATGAATGTCCAATATCTGCAACTCTATTGAACATCAATATCGATATACATTTATCCTCCCCCCCACACACACACTCACTTTCACTTTTATACCAGCCAGGAAAGTGTGAATCTCTCTTCTCTTGTTGACTTCCTGGTTTAGAAATCCGAGCGTTAAATGTTAAATTTATTGCCAAGAGCAACGAGCCTTCTACTCTTGGAAGAGAAGAGAAGAAAATTTTATGTAATGAATTTATAAGAAGTCTAAGGAAACGCACATATTTTAAAATGTAATGTGGCTCTCAAAACACGTTCACGTGGAAATCAAAGCAACCTGC
>NW_026596034.1:27974697-27994676 GCF_907164565.1 Psammomys obesus | reverse complement strand
TAAGGTAGGAAGAGGTCTCTATCTTATGGGGTTTTTTTGTACCGTCCCCACCCTTGGCTTCATTTTCCCCCACTTCTCTATGCTTGTCTCTTTTCCCTTAGGTCTTGGTAAAGACAGGGAATTAATAGTGACATGGGGAGAAAAAGACTGGGGGTGTTAAGGGAGCCCACCATTCAGACATCGTCTATAGCCAACTGAAAGTTTATTCCAGCCAGCTGGGACTATACTCAGGTATTCAGGACCAAAGTGTAGCCCTGAGAATTTAAACAAGAGGGTTTTAAAGGCAAAGACCACATCCTGGTATCCATTTCTCTGCAGCTGCATGGAGAGAGTGGGAGGTTTGCAGAAGCAGGACGTTTTAACAGACGTTAAGATAATAGCTGGGCATCTTGACCTTGGGATCCTAGCAAAGAGTTGGGTAATTGTCTGAGGGACGCTCCATCACGATCAAATTCTAGTTAAACCTGATAGGGCCTCAGCAAGAATGCAGATGGAGGAATTCCGTAGGGTCCTCCCTGGTCACAAGAGGAAGGAGGCTCTGCTCCCAAGAGCTGATCTGCTTTCACTGCTGAGAAAGACAGACTCCGAACTCCACTGATACACAGACCAAATGGCTGACAAGAGGACATCTCCTCAAAGGCAGAATAATAAATTAATCTCCCTTAGGCTCAGACTCCTCCTCCAAGGATTTCCACAACAGTAATGAAGTATGATTACCTAGGGCTAACGCGGTGTATAGCCAGCACTCCCTATTTTTCCTAAACCTAACCAGTTGTCCCTCACAAATCTGTCCTACAACTTTGTTTACAGTGAGGGTGGGGGAACCTCTTAAAGAATCTTGCTCTTGGCTGCAGACCTCTTCCTCTCCTCTTCTGTGTATTATTCATAAATCTGACTTTGCTTCATTTTTGGCTCACTCTAAAATTCATTTTTAGGTGGGCGGTGGTGGCACACATTTTTAATCCCAGCACTCAGGAGATAGAGGCCCACCTGGTCTACAGAGTAAGTTTCAGGACAGGCAGCCAGGGCTACACAGAGAAATCTATCTCTAAAACAGATAGATAGACAGAGAGAGAGAGATAGATAGAATTCATTTCTTCGCTGAAGCCACAGAACTAGATTCTGCCTTGAGGAGGTCTCTTGTCTCTGAAGAGAACTCCTCCTCTGGCTGCCAGTGTGGAGCTACTCAATTCATGAGAGCCAGTGTGTCCATGACTGAAATCACCTCCCAAGAGCTTCCCTTCCTATTATGATTGCCTCAGAGACTTTTAACAAATAATGGAAGCTCCACATTGCCTGGATCTTGGCAATACAGAATATTCCAGCAAGATCCAGAGGGTTGCTAAGAAAGACAGAGTCTGTACAGCAGGCCCTTGGGAAAGGCAGCTGGAACACAGACAGGAGGGAAACCAGGAGTCTGTTTCCTTCATGGGAGTCTCAGCTTTGCTCTGTTTGGGGTTTGGGGTCTTTTGTTTATGTTTCTGCTTTGAAGACAGAGCTTCATTGACTTTTCCTGGGGAGACAAGAACAGACATCTTTTCATCCCAGAAGGACAGCAATGACAGACCAACCAGAGGTCAGGTTAACAGCCAAGATACTCCTTCAGAGCTTGGTTGAGGGCTTACTCCCAACGGTGTGAGCTGTGCAGTCCCATGACGTAGTCTTCGTGGCCCTCACTTCCTCTGTGTACTGTGCAATGGCAATGGCTTCGTTGCCATGGCCACAGACCGGCCTATGCCCGAATTGTTATTCTCAGTTAGCTCAATTAGTGGTGTTGTCCTCCTGGCCAAAGTAGAGGGAAAGAGTGAGCTTGGCAAAGGCGGAGGGAAACGGGGCGGACTGGAATGGACAGGTCTCACTCTGCGTAGCCTTTGCTGGCCTGGGTTTCTCAGTGATCCCTCTGCCTTGTCCTCCCAAGCGGTAGATGATATCTACGAAATAAGCCAATTCAAGCCAAGATAGAGTATATAAATACGGATTTATGGGGGCAACTCTCGGAGGGTTCACCAACCGGGGTGGGGGTGGGGTCAGTGAAGTCATCACAAAGAGAACTACAGAAGGGGGGCGCAGAAACAAAATTTCCACTCCTGGGCTGCAAAGTTCAGGGTAGAGGGCAGCCTATGCCAGCCACATCCCATAAACACGTAGGGACTGAGGGATGCTGGAAGAACCTAGAAGGCAAGGTTGAATGAATGGGGTTTTCGTTTTGTTTTGTTTTATATTGTAACTATATCTCTCACTTTTTCCAATATCTAAAATTTTAAAACTTTTTTTAACATAACAATAGAATGTCCATGAACGCAGCCCCACAAAGCCCACGAACACAAACTCAGAATATCTGGAAAGATAATATAACAGTACTTCATTAGAGGTTTGATTGTTTCAAATTTCTTCCCTAAAGTGTTAAATATTTAAGGAAGAGATTAAATCCCAATGTCCTAAAAAATGGCACAGAGACGACCCTTCTTCTTTTTTCTTTTCTTTCTTTCTTTCTTTCTTTTTTTCTTTCTTTTTTTTTTTTTTTTTTTTTTTTGTTATTTTTTTGGTTTGGTTTGGTTTGGTTTTGGTTTTGGTTTTTTGAGACAGGGTTTCTCTGTGTAGAACTGACTGTCCTGGACTGACTTTGGCCTTGGCTGGTCTCAAACTCACAGAGATCCGCCTGCCTCTGCCTCCCTGAGTGCTGGGATCACAGGCGTGCGCCAATGTGCCCACCTTTTTTTTTTTTTTTTTAAGATGAGCATTTATTCACTTCACAAGCTGGCATAAAGAGCTCCATTTATAGACAAATAACAACTGTACACTGATCACACTAGCAGCTTGCCGGAGGAGCCCTTCCCGATCTGGCTGTGCGGCCTGCTCTGCCTCTAATGAAAGTCCTCCGTATAACCCTTTCCTTACGCGTTCATAGGCGGGAAAATACAGGCATCTGCTCAGCCCTTCTGCAGAAGTGAGCTCTCCATCCGGGTCCTTACTGAATGCCAAGTCAGTACCAGCCCACTCTTTAAAAACAGGACAAATTACTAGTAATTTGAAAAATCTGTGCACCGCACCAAACTACTTATGTATACATACATAAAAAACAGCCTTGAGTAAGATTTATCATTTTTAAAGGTAAACAGATACCCTGGCCCTGTAGGGAGACTATCTTCTGTATCGTATGGATGCAATGCCTGTCCTGAGTGCCCCAGACTGTGGAAATAAGAGTGTTTCCTTCACGTGATGTTAAACTGTGTACAGTAAACAGACACACTTTCTGCAATGTTCTGATGTGAGTGTCCAATGCGTGGTATATAATTTGTAAAATAACACTCCAGTGTGATTGGTTCCATCAGAAACTGACCTAGGTGAAGACAGACATGCCACAGCGGGTCAGGAAGCGGACGCTTGTGAAGGAGTCGGCTCCCATCTCAGGTTGGTAGCTCTCATCCAGTCCAGATGCCAAGAGGCAGCAATGAATTGTCTTTAATCCGGCACACCTCGTTTGATACAGTGTCATAGGAAGGAATAACTAAACATTTACATGAAAATGGTTATGATTTACAGAGATAAAATCACAGCCTCCCTCCCTCGTCTGTCTAACTCGCTGGTCATCTGAGTTGGACCAGACTGGGACATTTGGAGTGCTTCCCCAAATAACCGCTTACTTTTCAAAGTGTCTTGAGGATTTTTGCTTTTTTTTTTTTTTTTTTTTTAACAAAAGAATGGTAATTAAAGAAGCAAGGCTGCAGCCGTATTAAAGGGATGTCCCTTCTCAAGTGCTACTCAGTTACCTTCTTCTCACACTGGAGTCTGGGGTCGTTCAGCCACTCACGGGGTAAGCGACCACCTGTTTTCAGGTTGTGCCAGGGTAAAAGGTGGAGGGAGGGACAGACTGTTGCTAAGGAGGTTTTTCTAGTGACTTTCTGTCAGGGTTTTGAGGTTGGAAGTTAATTTTACAAGTAAAATGGCAGCGCAGAGCCCCATGTATCTATCTCTTATCTACCTAAACTTGTTTTGTTTTGGGGGGTCCTTCATTTCATTTTGTTGCCTAGAGTTTCAAAGTTGTCACTTGAAGGGGGGGGGCAAAGGAGCAAACCACTTAATAGATGCTAGTTCATTTTTTCATTAAGTTTTTTTTTCTGTTCTTTAATTTTTTTGAGACAGGGTTTCTTTGTCTATCCCTGACTATCCTAGAACTAACTCTGCAGTCCAGGCTGGCCTTGAACTCAGAGATCCCACTGCCTCAGCCTCTTCAGTGCTGTCATTAAAGGTTTGTGCCACCACCCACCAACTGGCTAGTATCACTTTTCATTTTCTTCCTTCCAATTGTTCCCTTGTGATTTCTTTGTAATTGTGTTTACTTTCTAAGTCCTTAACCACTACCACCCTCAAGACAAAGTTTCTCTATGTAGCTCTGACTGTCCTGGACCTTACTCTGTAAAGCGGTTGGCCTCAAACTCAATAAAGACCTATCTGCCTCTGCCTCCTAAAAATTCTTTTGTTTTTGTTTAAGACAGGGTCTTTCCAGCCTGATTGTGGTGGTGTATGCCTTTAATCCCAGCACTTGGGAGGCAGAGGCAGGTGGATCTCTATGAGTTCCAGGCCAGTGTGGACAGCCAGAGTTATACAGAGAAACCCTCACTATATATATCTCAGGGGAGCCTGGAAGTTACTGTGTAACACAGGCCAACCTCAATCATGAAATCCTCAAGCCTTCCAAGAGCTAGAAATGCATTCAGGCACCACCCCCCCTGGACGGACCTACAGGCTTCCAACCTGCAGTCAGCATAAGACACATGATCACACCGAGGTTTCTCCTATTTTCTTTGTGCTTCTTCTCAACTCTTCATCCACAAAAAGAATCCTTGACACAAGCCAGGTGGTGATGGTGGCACACATCTTTAATCCCAGCACTTGGGAGGCAGAGACAGGTGGATCTCTGTGAGTTTGAGGCCAGCCTGGTCTACAGAGTGAGTTTCAGGACAGCCAGAGCTACACAGAGAAACTGTCTTGAAAAACAAGAGTACACATTTTTAACAAATCTTACCATATAACCCCCTCTCAACTTCCATCTCAAAGTCACTATTGTTATGAGAATTATATTACTGGAAGCGTGACATATACCTAAAAACATCCTCAGGTGGTGGTTAAAGTTAAACATTTCGTTTATACCAGATACCACCAGAAGCTGTATGAAAAGTAGAAGACATAACCCCCTCTCTTGGTTTGTTTTTGAAACGGGGTTTCTCTGGGTAGCATCGGATGCCCTGGACTCGCTTTGTAGACCAGGCTGGCCTCAAACTCACAGCAACCTGCCTGCCTGTGCCTCGAGTGCTGGGATTCCAGGCGTGGGCCTCTGTGCCTGGCTAACTGTTGGGGGTTGTTCAGATGCTGGCCCTCAAGATCTGGTTATTTCCTAGATATACATGTCCTTGTTATGTAAACGCGCCTAAGACATACCTGATTAAATGGCCTGTACCTGGGCAGGGCAGAGTGGGCTAAGCGTGGCTAAGGTTCCTAGGCTTTTGAGGACAGGAGAATCACAGAAGAGAGGAGGCAGGAGGATGCCAGGATGGATTAGCATGAAGGAACCACATGAGCTGAGAGGAAGGACTCCAAGGATGGCGTGGCTGGAGAAAACGCCAAGATGAAAAATATAAGCATCTTGGGGTTATGGATGGAATGTAGAGCAGATGAGGATGGTGAAGGCAGATGGCATCGGATGGGGGCTGGGAGGTGAATGTTGAGGTTATTGAGACAGCATAGGTAGAAATATCTGCTCGGCCCAAGGTAAATAAGGCAATTATAAAATCTAACAGGTATCTGTGTCTTATTATTTGACAGGTTAATACCACCAAAATAAGCATAGGGCAAAAAATAATTATAATAAACATTATATAGCCCAACACTCATTTTTTTATTTACAACAATAAACAAATAAATAAAAAAAATTAAAAAAAAAACCCGAAACTTTTTTCAGTGCAGCTAATTCTAAAATACATCTACGCAGGTGGTAAACAGGGATGCCAAGCTGGGCAGGGTGTACTACATCCTCTGACGGCCACTCACCGAACCCTCGGCCCCAGGAACATTAAGTCCTTAGTTTCACACAGAGGGTCAAGCAGACACTCGTCAGACTGGTGTTGGTGGGAGGGGCTGGCAGTGTGGGCACCCGGAGTGCTGTAAGGAGGTCTCTCACACCTATGTCACACCTCTGGCTCTCAGAATTTCATCAATTCTGCCACTTCTCATAGTTCTGATGCACAACTTCCCTCTGCTCCACTCAGAAGGAGCATGTTTACATGGTTATTAATTCTAAAACAAAAATTTACTTAAACTACGACAACACTTGCTGACAAGACTCAAACACAAATTGTATTTATTTCCAATGAAAAAGCAACACAACAAGGTGGACCAATCCACTAAATTTTAAGTCTAGACAATTTTCAGCAGAAAACCTATATTCCATAAAATTTTAAAACAACACATCACAATCAACAGTATCCAACAGACTGAGGGTAGCTACAAAAGAGGAACACAGGATTGTGAACTCACAGCACAGTGAGTGTTTAAGATGCGTGTTTATTCTAAGGATTTATTTATTTATTTATTTATTCATTCATTCATTCTACGTAGATGGATGTTCCGTCTGCACGTACACCTGCACGCCGGAAGAGTACATCCCAGTATAGGAGGTTGTGAGCCACCGTGTAGTTACTGGGGATTGAACTCAGGACCTCTTAAGAGCAGACAGTGCTCTTAACCACTGAGCCATCTCTTCAGGCCCAGATGTGTGTATGTGTGTGTAACTTGGCTTTTTTTCTCTGATTTTGACGATGAAGTCTGTGTATGACATCCTTTATGTGTTGAGGCTCCTACAAGTCTAGGGTTTTATGGTACACAAAACTGAGTGCTAAGTGAGCAGATACATGCTGGAGACTTGACTCAGAACTCAAAAAGCAACAACCAAGGAAGAAGTGGAGACTTCCAGTGCTGTTAGCAAGCTGACTGTGGAGTTTTTCAACACAGCAGGAATCAGAGCTCCCTGGAGATGGCTGGGTGGGACAGCCCATGGTACAGGCTCTGCAATCAGATCTTATTTCTAGACTCTTGGTTTGGGATTCTCCATCTAAAGCAACTTCTGCCAAAAGATAAGGTCATTTACTCAAAGAGTGAAAGGCCTATGCCTTTGCAGTTCCAGCTTTGACTTTGTCGTGACACTCTCGTCACCGATACAACAGCAGCTGCATACCAACAAAGAACCATTATTATACAGAGCAACCTCCTGCTTTAGATCTTCCTAAACATGGGGACCCCTGCCATGGACAGCTCTAGTTCCGGTTTCTTTCGCTTTATCCTGCTACATAACACTGCTTGGCTACAAAATCTGGGGCTCCCAGAACTGTTCAGGTTCAATGGCCACGAGATGTTTATATGATCACCCGCCATACCTTCCTCACTATCTTGTCCGTTACTTCTTTCGGAATTCAATCCTCCGAGCAACATTCTGAGCTCCAAATTTTTTGACCAATGCATTTCTAGTGTCCTCATCATCCTTTTGCAAATCTAAGTCATCTTGCCGGGACCAAATTGGATAACCATCAGGTCTCCGTCCAGACTCTAAGAAGGAGGAGGTGGACTCCAGCTCACCACTGTTTTTCAGGAAGGCCTGAGTGACTGTTGATAGATCCAGGTTAAACCTTTCCATTAGCTGCCGGATGATCTTAATGGCAGTTCCCACTTCCTGCGTAGAAACTTTTGGTTCCTCTTCTTCCTCATCTGGCTGTGTTTCTGAATCTTCCTCCGGTGTGGGCGGATTGTCATCACACATTGTTATATGAATTTCAAAGTCAGGGCTCTCATTCACCTGTAAAGAAAGAGGAGAGACCAGTCCCTATTTATTAAACCTTGACCTTTTGCAACATGTATCTTCCCAACTACTCCCTGAATATTTACACAACAATCTCACGGGGCTCCCTTCAGTCCCTCCCATATATCTCACAGTATTTATGCTGACATGTGTACGTACACATATATGGATAATATGTGGAAGGGCAGTGTACTGCATACAATTACACATATACATTTAACTGATCAAAATATAAAATGTACATACGGGTGTGAGAAAAAAACATGTAACCTGTACATTAGATCACTTGTTAAATGCTTGACTTTGCTTCCAGATGTGAAGTTCCATAAGAGGAGGAACCATGTCGTGTTCATCACTGCAGCAGTAATGCCTGGCAAGGCGTCGAACTAAGTCCTTAACATCATTGTAGGAAAGCCAGACATGGTGGCACAAACCTTTAATCCCAGCACTGAGGAGGCAGAGGCAGTCAGATCTCTGAGGTCAAGGCCAGCCTGGTCTACAGAGTGAGTTCCAGGACAGAGCCTTAGGACTAGGGGAAAATGCATCTAAGCAGGACATGAAGGCTAGCCTGAGTTACAAGAGACCTTGGAAGAAAAGGAAGGCAGGAGGAAGCAAAAAGCTAAAGCATAACCACTTTTTTTTGTTTTGTTTTTTTCCAAGACAGGCTCTCACCATGTAGCTCTGGCCATCCTGGAAAGATCTGCCTGCCTCTTCCTCTCTCCCAAGTACTGGGACTAAGGGCATGTACCACTCTGCCTGGTTCCATAACCACTTTCTTTTGTGTTAATAAGCCAAATTAACTCAGGCCCAGCAAGGTGACTGGGCAAGTTAAAGCACCACTGCCAAGCCTGAGAGCGGAGTTCAGTCTCCAGATCTACGTGGTGGAAGGAGGGGGGTTATTATCCAATTAGTAAAATTGTAATAAAAATTTTCAATGTTAGCTGGGCACAGTGGTGCACCCCTGTAATCTGAGCACTCGGGAGACAGAGGCAAGCAAATCTCAGTGAGTTCGAGGCCAGCCTGGTCTACAAAGCAAGTCCAGGACAGTCAAGACTACACCGAGAAACTCTGACTCGAAAAAAGAAAACAAAATAAAAAATCCAATGTCTTAAAAAAGTTAATTCATAAGATCTTTATTCTTAGAGAAGACACACAAACATAATTTGGATTAAAAAAATCCAAAAAATAGTCATCATCATTATTTTGCAGTACCTGCCTTTCTCAAAAGCTATTACTGAGGGATTTCAATAGCATATTAGAAGACAGAATCAATATCGAAAAACAAAAATATTTCCAAAGCTCTAAGCACACAGAAATCTGAATGCTTAAACAAAATTGCTAGAAAAATTTGAAAGTTAGATTCATGCTCCCGAAAAGCATAAGCATATTCTAAAACAACCAAATAAACAGTTCTAACTTTGAAAAGCCCACATTGAGGTCAAAGCAGTCAAAGCAGGGTACTTTACACTGTTAAAATACAAACTGTCCCATAGCACGTCTTTAATCCCAGCACTCAGAAGGCTGAGGCAGGCAGAGCTCGGTCAGTTCCGGGTCAGCCTAGTCCACATAGCAAATTCCATGACATCCATGGCTACATAGTAAAAGCCTGTCTCAAAGAAAAAAAAAAAAGAAATAATTGTCCTATTTAGTGTGATTTTTTCCCCTCAGTCACTCATACTATCTTGCCAAATACTAAAAGCTTTGTGAAGACTTAAAGCCAGATCACATCTATTTTCTCTCTTCTTCTACCTTGACTTCTCCCTGACATTCTTGGCCTTGGGTGGATGAAAAACCAAATGAGAATGGAGGCAAGGGGGAGAAAGGAGTGAACTGAGTTGACATACCACGGCTTCCTCAAACTCCCGAGTGGCTTCCTGGAACAGCTTTTTGACGGACTCATCGTTCTCCTTGGTCTCTGCCTTCACACACTCTTCTTCAGGCAAGTCTGGCGTTCTCTTGTTCTGTGGTTCTAGTGAAGAAAAGAACAGCAGATCAGCAGGGCTCATCTGCACCAACCATCAACCAGTATCAGCTCTGTGCATGCAGATTTTTTTCTTTCAGAAAACACCCATTTATTATTCAGAAGTGTACAAAGAGCATAAGATATGCACATGCAATAATTATCATACTTGTTCCCAAAAACAACCTACAATCCCAATACTCAGGAGCCCAATGTAGGAAGATGTTAGGAGGCTAGTTTTGTAAAGTGAGATTATAAAGTCAGTTCTAGGCCAAATGAAATAATTAATGAGGACATGATGATTTTAGGTGTGGTGGAGAAAGTTTATTGTAGATATGAGGGAGAGCATAGCCAGAGGCATCTAGAAGGGTTCAGGCTGAACTGAGAGGAGAAAGGGAGAGAGAGAAAGCAAAGAAAGTACCTGGGAACCCAGAGACCAAAAGACTGGCATAGCCAAAATGGCTGGGTCATATAGGGATCAGAGAAGGTGGGGGAAGAGAAGCCCAACTCCGTTTCTTGGGCTGGAAAGGTTGAGGATTGGGGGTAAAGGAGCTGGGTGTATCAGCCAGGATTACTGCATAACAGATACAGATGCTGAGAGAGAATCTGGCAGCCAGCATCTGCTTTGATATGTTAAAACGGTACCTAAATTAGCCATTTATCCTGGGTTTGAGATGACCTAACATAAGCCAGCCAGGGCTAAATTGCATGACTCTCCCATAAAAATAAAATAAAATTCTGACCACCAGGCTGGCATGACCCTTATGAAGAAAGTAGTTTTTATATTTGCATCTGTCTGTCTGTGCTCTACAGCCAGCAGAGGGCATCAGATCCTTTGGAACTGGAGTTCCATGCATCTGTGAGCCAACCCAATGAGTGAGGGTGCCGAGATCTGAACTCCCGTCCTCTGACAGAGCAGAAAGCCCTCTTAAGCACTGAGTCTTTCCAGCCTCTTTAGAAAATGTCTTCTTAAGCCTTTTTGGTTTCATGAAGTCATCACGTTATATATTTTTTAAGATTTACTTTTTATTTTTAAATTATGCGTACACTTGTGTTGGGGGAAGTGTGAACACTTGTGAGAACAGGTGTTAGAGAAGTCCAGAGAGGGTAAGAGATCCCCTGGACCTGACTTCCAGGGAGTTGTGAACCGCCTGAACGTGAGTGCTGAGAATGTAGGTTCTCTTGGCCTCAAGGCATCCCTCCAGCTCCTCAAGCTATATTCACCCACAATTTCTTAGTCATTTCACGACTTAAATTTATATATTTAAATACCTTTTCATAAGACACGTTGAATCCATTTAAAATTTTCAGAACTCCAAATGGCTCGTCAGTACTCCCAAAATCAGTGTTGTTTTTGTTTTTTTTTCTTTTTTGGAGGGTGCTTTTTCAAGACAGGGTTTGTTGGGAGGACCCTGCTGTTTGAGGTTGCAGTCCTCCCAGTCCAGATAGCCATGCTGAGCAGGCTCCAGCAGGGCTTCCTACTCTCTGCCTGACTCCATCTGGAGAGTGTAGATGCCCCTAACTGTTTGATATACGGCCTTGGACAAAGCTCCCTGCTAGCTTTCTCCTCCCTGCAACAATAGGATAATTAGGTACTGTGTTCCTGTTCGGATGATAAGAGTGTGTAGTTTAATGTAAATCAAGCAACCTTGAAGTGCCTAGTTCTACCTGATTATGTACACCTATCTTTGGAGCCCTCCACCCACTCCCCAAGGGGTATAAAGCCTTTGTTCTCTGGAATTAAAGTTGAACTAGCTTCCTGAAGTGGTTCCTGGAGTGCCACCGTGCTCACTGGCCTTTCAAGCTCTGCACCTTGCCCTCTGCTCCTCTTGCCTTCATGGGCTGGTGACCAACTGCGCCTCAGGAAGGAGGAGAGCCACAAGGGTTTTTCTGTGTAGCCCTGGCTGTCCTGAAACTTGCTCTGTGCACCAGACTGACCTCAAACTCAGAGAACCGACTTACTCTACCTCCTAAGCACTGGGATTAAAGTCGTGCACCACAACCACCCAGGTAAGATCAATGATTTTTAATAAAAGGGTAGTAAATGATGCCCAACCATACATATGGCCCTGACCTCATAACTAGAAATATCTCTTAATTCACTCTAGCCAAGCTCCTTAACACTCTTTGTGGTCCAGCCATGCCTCAGGGCTCTTGCACCTGATATTTCTTTTGCTTGAAACACTCTTCTCAGAGGTCCTCCTGGGTTGTTTTTTCACTCTTCAGTCTCTGCTTAAACATCAATTTAGATCACAAAGTAACCTTTCCTTCCTATACGGAGTTAAATTATGCAATGAAATCATTCAATTAAACATCCAATTAAACCAAAGCATGGAAATAAACTGGTCTGCCATGCCTTTCTATATTCTGAATAGAACAGAATGTAGACAACATCTTAAAAAGAACAGGCAGGCTACATAGTAAGACCCTTTCTCAAAAAAAAAAAAAAAAAAAAAGGGAAAGGAGGAGGAGAAAAAAAAAAAGAGGAAGAGAAAAAAGAAAAAACCTTAAAAAAAAAAAAAAAAAAAAAAAAAGGGTAAGGAGGAGGAGCAAGAAGAGAGGAGGAAGAGCAAGAGGAAGAAAGAGAAAAAAAAAAGAAAAGAAAGAGGAAGTCTCTGAAAACAGCAACAGGTTACTCTGTTACCTCCTAGAGGAAAACTGGGTAGCTGGTGGGTAGGAAGGGTAGAAGATTTTCATGTATACAGTGTTCAAAAGGAACACAGAACCGTTATTATAAACTAGTTACTGTCCTGTAGTCCCAGCCACTCCAGAGGCCGAGCCATCAGATCATTTAAGCCACAAAGTTCCGGGATAGCCTGGACAACGTAGCAAGACCTCAACTTCCCCGCCCTTCTGCTGTGGATATAAACATGTTTTTGTCTTAATCTCAGGTGTGGGATGTGGGACTGATTCAGATGGTCCACAGCAGCAGACTATTTGCTTTGTGCGGGCTCTGAGAGGAGCTCCTTGCCAGCTGCTGTTAGTTTAAATCTGAGGACTCTAGAGAAGAAATGCCAGAGCCCAGAGAGTGTGGAGAAACACCGAGAAAGAACAAGGCTGCGGCTGCTGTTGATGCAGTGAGACGAGAAGTTGGGGATCTCCTGAAAGGAGGCTCCAAGGAACCCCATCATTCTAAACAGCGGGAAGCAGCCAGGAGAACTGCGACCCCTCTCCCACTAACCCTTGCTCTCTCCTACCTGGTGTTGGAAGATCGAGGTGGAGTAGGTAGAAAGAGATAACAGAAACATAATACAAGTATTTTAAAAAAGTACGCCAACACCCTCCCAACCCCAACCAATCAAAACACAACATCCAGTCAATAGGAAGGGGAAAAAAAAGTTAATAAGAAGATAAAACCAGAGAGCAAAAGAAAAGAGGAAACGGTGCACGCGGACTCGGCTCTCAGATGAGAGGGGCTGAGCTATGCCACCAAGGGCGCCAAAACGGATGCTGATGGACAGACAGGCAGCCCACCCCCGGAGCTCCGGAGGAGCAAGCCTCACCTCCGCTGTCCGCGGCCTCGGGGTCCTGCTCCGCCTTGCGCTTGAGCTTCTGGGAGGACGGGCTGACCGGGGCGTCCCCGAGCAGGTACTTGTGCTCCTGGCCCCGCAGGTGCTTGAGGTAGCGGTCCTTGAGCGACTGCCAGGAGTGCTGCGTGAGCGAGCTCTTCTCCATTGCTTTCCACAAGGCGTTGCCCGTGACCGAGCTGGGCGAGCGGGCGTTCTCCTTCACGTAGGTCAGGATGGCCACGTCGTCCGCGTCGGTGTAGGCAACGCGCCCGGTCAGGGGCTGCGGCTCCGGCTCCGCGGAGCCCTCGGTGTCCGCGGCCTGCTCGGCCAGGCCCAGGCGGTAGTCCTCCAGCTCCAGCCTCTCGTTGCGCTCCACGCAGTCTAGGATGTACTGCGTGGAGATGAAGTCGCCCGAAGCCTCGGCCAGGGCCTCCCCGGGCTGGGCCAGCAGCACGGCCCCGGGCTCCTGCACCCGGCACAGGGTGCCGCCGCCGTGCAGGATGAGCGTCGACAGCCGCCGCTTGGCCTGGCTGGGCCGCACGTAAAACGACATGGCGCTGCCGTCCTCCCGCACGAACAGAGTGGAGGAGTGGGTGGGCCCATTGGGGTCCTTACCCAGATCCATCGCCTCCGCCATACCGGCCGCTCCGCCGCACAGGAGCCCGTCCCAGCCCGGCGCTCCGGGAACGCGGAGGAGCCGGACGCTCGGGCGGCGAAGCCCAGCACTACGCCTGCGCAGCGAGAGCTCAGCCGAGCGCCCGCCCTCTCAAACAGGAAGAGGCGGGGCTTCGGGCTCTGACCTGGAAGTTCTAGCTCTACGCTAGCCACTTTTTTTGGGTCCGGCCAGTGGGGAAGATGGCCACGCTGCAGGAGAGTGGAGTCAAAGTGGACGGCGAGCCGAAACTAAGCAAGAAGTAAGTGTCGCTGAAGGTCGTTGAGTGTCTCTTGTGGCTGTGACCTGACGGGAAGTACCTGGAGTCTTTCCGCCAGGGCGACTCCGGTGCCCGGGCCTCTCCGGTGGCCGAGCACATGCTGGGACAGAGATGCAGGGTCCTGGGACCTACAGTCCCCGGGATGCCCCGGGGTCAACTGCCGTGGCTGCTGGGTTCCCTGGCCCTAACCGTAGTGACGAGCATGCGGAGGGGAAGCCAGCACAGAAACCGGGAGGTGACAGGAAAGAAAAGTGAAACTAACATTTCCCTTACCTTCTGATAAATGCTTTAAAAGAAAAATTGAGGCACTCCCCAATGTATAATAGATTAGAAAAAGGTTAAATATCTTACCTCTTCAAAGAAGAATCTTTTGATTTTTCTTGGCCTATCCAAGGTTATTCTGCACCAAGAGGCTACGTTCTGAAAACTGTTGTGCGCTTACCCATATGTGTCACTCTGTAAAGAGTGAGCAAATGGTCTTATTTAGCGGGACACACCAGGCTCCTCTTGCGCTGCTGGCTGTATCTGTGTAAAACACTCCAAATCCGAGAATTGTGTAGGTGAATTAGCCTCCCTTTAACTGGCTGTTTTATAGCGTCTACATACTATACTCTAGTCCAGGGCTCCTCATCTGGACCAAGAACACGAGCAATGGCTTGAATGTCTTCTCAAAGCCTGGAACTACACAGTTAGTGCCCTCCAGAGCTGTAGGAAATAAAAAGCTTGAGCCATTACATACCATGGCTTCTTTAGTTAGTACACTAGCATTCAGTCCTCTTGTTGAACCCTGAGGCTCATAGTAGAGATGTTCTAGATAAGAACTCATTTCTCGTTTTATGTCTAGGCCTCTACTTTGTGTGTTTTAGGAGGGTTTTTAAAGGAAATGTTTAAATTTATGGGTTGCTAGCTCTGTAATTGGTTGTCCTTCCTTGGAAGAAATTGGGTGAGTTCATTAAATCAGTACTTGAAAACACCTACCACTTTTTTTTAAAGCAACATTTACCTGTTAAACACCATGCTGGCATTATGCAAACTTTATCTAATCTCAGTAGTCATCTTGCAAGAGAAATATTAATGTCCACTTTTCAAATTCACAGACTATAGCCCTGGGTGATCATTTTTTAATGTGAAAATAGGTGTTCCTAGGAGTTGGAAATGTGGCTTAGTGGTTGCTTCGTGTACAAGGCTCTTCATTTCCTGCGTTGCGAGTATTAATAGTAAGAACATACATTCCTGATGTATCTTCTAGCACAGATCTGAAACACTGGGACACAGATCTGTGAAGTCTACATCAAGTTTGTGATCCCTTATTGTCTAAAATAAATCAGGTGGGCTTTTTTTTCCAGTGGGGGGGGGGAGTTCACTGTTTTATTTTGTTTTTTGTTTGTTTGTTTTTTGAGGCAGGTTTTTTTCTGTGTAGTTCTGGTTGTCCTGGAACTCGCTCAGTAGACCAGGCTAGCCTGGAACTCTGCCTCCCAAGTGCTCGGGATTAAAGGCATGCACCACTGCCACCGGGCTTTAAAATAAGCCAGTTTTGAAGTATGTTCCTGGCTAAAATATTTTTTTATGATTGACGTTTCCTTTTTTTTTTTTTTTTTTTTTTTAATTGTTCTTGGAATTTCTTGGTCTAAAATCTTTGCTAAGGACCACTTTATGCCTGATAATGTCCCCAACGTTAAAAACTGATGGGCTGTCTGATCAAATCACTCATTCTCAAATGAAAGGTTCCTCCACAATTTACTTAAGCACAGCAGAGTGTGGTTCTGGTGCATCTGATGCCATTGTGTTAATGACACATAGACATGGTGATGTCTGAGAACATCTTTCCTCTTTGGTCCTAAAACTCCACACTGGTCCCTTCTTTGATACAGAGAGGCGTTCGTGTAGCAGGCTCCTGTGTGGTTTATTTTCTGAGACAGGGTTTCACTGTGGTCATAGGTTATTCTCAAACTCCTAGGTTCAAATGATCCTTCTCACCTCCCGGGGATCTGGGACTGTGTAAAATTTGCATTTGATGTTTTCATCGCCACCTTGCAGCCAGTATTCCATCTTCAAGGAGAAACCACAGTTCAGAGCCCGACATTTTGCCTTCTGTACTTTAGGATGTTGTGAGCGTTTCTGCATACAAGCTGTTGATTGACTTGCATTTGAGTTTTCAATCCCAGATGTGAAGCTTCTTCTCTATAGTCAGGACTGACAATACTGCAGATGTTAGTCAGGAGGGACTGAAGTCCAGAGAGACACTGCCCGTCAATACAAATCCCAGCTCCCCTCCTCAGGAGTGCAGGTTGATTGGGTGTGTGCTGTTTGTCCCCTCTGACTGCACATCTCTGTTTCCTGTTAGGTGGTGGTAATCATTAGTTCCGGGGTGTTCTGCCATGTTGATGCAAGCTGCTGTCAGGCTTGTTAGGGGGTCCCTGCGCCAAACCTCATGGGCAGAATGGGGTCAGAGGGAACTTCGACTGGGCCAACTTGCTCCTTTCACAACGCTCCACAAGGACAAGCCACTTTCTGATAGAAGAAGGTTGGTGCCCATTACCTTCTTTATTGTTCTGGGAGCAGAATCTTTCCTTGGTGTCTGTTAGCTGCCTAAGTCTTTGGACAGGTTAAGCCAAGAGTCCCTTCTTAATCTTTAAGTTCAGAGCCCTTCTCCTTGCAGTCCTTTTTCTTTTCTCTTTTTCTCTTTTGACTATTTTTTTTTTTTTTTCATCTAGTCAGGAACTTGCTATACAGACCAAGCTGTCCTCAAACTTAATATGTACTGAAGGCTGGCCCTAAACTAAAGTTTTTCTGCTCTTGACTCCCATGCTAGGATTAAGGGCATGTGTTTCACCATGCTGCCTGAAATGTGCTAGTTATTCTCCTTTTTTGTCTTTCTGGGGTTTAGCATCTTTGTTCTACTTTTGGTGCCAGCATTAGGGTCTTTTTTGGACTGTCTTTAGGATCTACAAGAGCAAAACCTGAGTGAAGCAGAAAATAGATGTATCTTTATAATGGGTCAGGGAGGTAAGATGGGGTGGAAAAATGGTACCAGATAGCCTTAAAAGCTTGCTTACTGAATTACAGAATGATAGACCTAGCAGACTGTTAGAAAGGTGACTACAAGACAAATTGTATTTAGAAAGGCTTGTCTATTTTAAAGCCATCACAATTATGTTCTTTTTTAAAATTTCACTAAATTCATGTTGAAAATGAAGGCTACACAAAGAACAATGGTACATAACTATAATCTCAACCACTCAGGAGGCTGAGGGAACAGGATTGCAAGCTCAAGGCCAGATTGAAAAATTTAGCAATCCCATTTCAAAATAAGAAAGGAGCTTGGGGGTAATTCAGGGTTAGACCTCTTGCCTACACTTGTATCCCGGGTCCGACCTCCAATACCACAAAACAAACAAAAGAAAGTGAAGGCTGCATTTTAAAACCAACAATATGCAAGCATGACTTAGAGGCTTTTGCCATGATCCACTAGTGAAGAGTTATCAGTTGGAAAGAATGATCCTTAAATCCTCTTTGAATAATGAAGATATTCCATCTAAGTCAGTTTATTTTTTCTGGGTTCAGATAGCAAGTTTAGATCATAAGGGCCACAAAGTTGCCCCCATTGTTTTGGTTTTGAGTTTCAAGTAACACATATGAAGTTTAGATAGTGAGAGACTGGGCTAGAAATGTATCCAGAGTTGTCTGCATTTTTGTCCTGGAGGCAGAATGGGAAGAGTTAAGTAAGTAGTGAGATACCTAGAATCCGCTTTTGAGCAATAACTGCACTCTGGGACCCTCTCACTTCTTTTTAACATCTCATTCCTCACAGATGGTAAGAGAGTGTCTTAGTTCCTTTTTCTAGATAATGAGAAGTTATTTGCTCAAGACCACTCAGATGGTTATTGTTTTAGAAGCTAAGTTAGCACTAAGCAGTTTGACTACAAACATAGCATGACATTTCCTGTATTGTGCTGCTTTGTATAGTACTCTGTCCTGGTTAGAGGTATAACGGTTTTGTTTTGTTCTGAGCTGGGTCTCAGGCTGGCCTCGGGTTTGCCATATAGCTGCAGATGACCTTAAACTTGTGGTCTCCTGCCTCCAAGTATAGCATCATGTCTGCAGTGCTCAGGTCAAACCCAGGGCTTCCTGCATGCTGGGCAAGCACTCTGCCAATTGAGCCACACTCCACACCAGC
Source organism: Psammomys obesus (assembly GCF_907164565.1). NCBI lineage: Eukaryota > Metazoa > Chordata > Mammalia > Rodentia > Muridae > Psammomys > Psammomys obesus. The sequence continues at coordinate 27,976,249 of NW_026596034.1, read as the reverse complement.
CGCCAACAGCTGTTCTGAGTGACATCGTCACTGGGGAGTCTTCAAGCTCTGAAGACTAGCTCTCTCCGCAGCCTAGTTCACTGTTAGGGGAGAGCTGTGAGCTGACAGGGCTGGTATTACCTCATCACACCTTTAAGCGGTACTGTGCAGACTTCATCTTCTTCCAGGGAGCTCAAAAGTTTATCCTGCAGATTTTCTGGGAAATCTCTGTTCCAGAACTTATGTAAACTGGTACATGTCGGCTTCTTCACCTTGTGTATCTTAGTTCTAGTTGTGTTCTGGGATGCCAAGTGGAGACTGGAAATGACCTGTTGCATCTTTTTTCAAAGCCTAGGTTTTCTTTTAATAGTGACTAACAGAGCTGGGGAGTAAAATACCTAGGGGTGTAGGACAGCAGGAACATTTTCCAAAGGCTATTCATACTTTTGAAAAGTGGGGGTGGAGCTTCTGGTAGGGGGCTCTTCGGGCAACTTTCACATTGGGTGCTGTTGTCTCCCTAACAGTGAGCTAAAGAGGCGTCTGAAAGCTGAGAAGAAAGTGGCAGAGAAAGAGGCCAAGCAGAAGGAGCTCAGTGAGAAACAGCAAAGCCAGGCTGCTGCCGCCACCGCTACTACCAATCACACTGCTGACAATGGTGTGGGTGCTGAGGAGGAGACACTGGACCCAAACGTGAGTTCCCCTGGGCCGTCGGTCTGATGGGACACAGGAGAGCTTCTGAGAGGCTTGTGGCAGACAGCAGACAAGAGAAATAAGAACTTGAACCAGTGGGTTGGGGAAGACAGTGTCTTATTTGGTTAACAAGATGGGCTTTTTTTTTTCTTTTCTTTTTTAAGAAAGACATTATTTATTTGCTTAATTTATTTTGTTTTTTAAACATTTATTTAGCTATTTTATGTATCTGAGTGCTGTGTCTTCATGTACATCTGCACACCAGAAGAGGGAATTGGATGCCATTATAGACAGTTGTGAGCCACCTTTTGTTGCTGGGAACTGAACCCGGGTCCTCTGGAAAAGCAACCAGTACTCTTAACCGCTGAGCCATCTCACTAGCCCCCTGAATTTTTAATATCAACTCCAAATAGGCAATTTCAAGAGACCAGTCTCCTGAGTAACTGCTTCCTTGGACGTAGCTGAGCCTGTAGCAGCAGCAGCGGAGGTGTCTTCTCTCAAGATAGGCTAGAACTCCTAATAGTTGGCAAAATACGTTCCACATGCCAAAGCCACCTTCCCACTCTCCCACTTCATCCTCCCTTCCTGGCTTTGTACATAAACACAGCCATGTTCATTTGTTTGTATCTCTCTAAGGTTAATTTTCCACTGTTAACAGTAGGGTTGGAAAGTTGGGTCAAGAAAAAGGTTGCCAGGGGATGGAGAGGTGCCTCGGCGGTTAAGGGTGTATGCTGCTGCTCCAGGACACCCACCTCAGGCTGTCCACAACCACCTATTGCTCCAGCTCCAGAGGATCCAACTTTCTCTTCTGGCCTCCACAGCACCCACAGGCATGTACACACACACACACACACACACACACACACACACACACACACACACA
>NW_026596034.1:27969803-27974687 GCF_907164565.1 Psammomys obesus | reverse complement strand
CACACACACACACACACACACACACACACACACACACACACACACACCTACACACACATACACATGATTTTTTTTTTTTTAAGATTTATTTATTATTTATACAATGTTCTGCCTGCACACCAGAAGAGGGACCATACCTCACTGCAGATGGTTATGAGCCACCATGTGGTTGCTGGGAATTGAACTTAGAACCTTTGGAAGAACCGTCAGTGTTCTTAACCTTTAAGCCATCTCTCCAGCCCCACATACACATGATTAAAAATAAACCTTTTAAAAGGAAAAGATTGCCAACCCCTGTGGTAGAATACCCCATGTTTGCCTCCCTACAGGTTTCCTGAGCCTGCCCAAGGGAACAGGCTAGCGTGTGGCCAGAAGAGTGATTAAGTGACTGCTCCCGGCAAATGCAGTCCACAAAAGAGGCCTGCAGCGATTAACATTTTGTTATTTTAGATCAACTCTATTTTTTTCATTCTGTTCAATCTTGTATTTTGAATTCTTTCTGTGGATCTACATATTTTTAATACAAATCTCATCCCATAGTCCCATTGAGGGCTTGGTTAGTGTTGTGGTTATGCCCTCTGCAGGCTCGTGTGTCCTCTTGGTCCCCAGATGGTGTTGCTGTTTTGGAAGGTTGTGGAAGCTTTAGGAGGTTGAGTCTGCTTGAAGAAGTGGATTGCTGGTGGTGGGTCTTTCGTTTTATTTTCTTTTTTTAGACAGGGTTTCTCTGTGGAGCCTTGGCTGTTCTGGAACTTGCTCTGTAGACTGGCCTGGCTGGCCTTGAACTCAGAGATCCACCTGCCTCTGCCCTCCAAATGCTGGGATTAAAGACATGCACCACCACTGCTGGGCCTGCTGCTGGTTGGTCTTAATGGGTTATAGTTCATCCCCATTCATCTTCACATGCATATTTGTGTTGCCTGATCTGCAGAGGTGGAGTTGTTCCATAAGCCTCTGATGGCCTGATTAAGCCGCTCCCGCTGCCAGGCCTTCCCTGCCATAGCTGTATCCTCTTGAACTAGAATAACCCTGTAAGGCATTCTGTCACAGCAGCACGGACGTAACTAATGATCCTCTGCTGGAGACGCCACACCTGCAGGGTTACCTTCTGAAGGACTGGCTCTTTTTTAACAGCAATACTACAAGATCCGTAGTCAAGCAGTCCACCAGCTGAAGGTCAGTGGGGAGGACCCGTACCCGCACAAGTTCCATGTGGACATCTCACTCACTCAGTTCATCCAGGAATACAGTCACCTGCAGCCTGGGGACCACCTGACTGACATCACCTTAAAAGTGGCAGGTAGGAAGGTTCTCTGACAGTTCGCTTGCCTTTCATCTCACGGCTGGCATGCTTCAGCGCTAACACAAAGGGTGACCTGGGCTGGTTCTGCTCCTCTGCCCCTTTTGCTGCATACTCTAGACTGGCCTCAAACTTAAGATCCCATGGTGCACTTTGCAGCCAGTGTTGAAGCTACTTTACTGGAGGCCGTGCCTCTATATCTCCTCACAGAAGGAAGTAGAGCCACCCTGAGGCATGAGTCCTGTTCTAGATAAGGCGATACTTCTGGGGAAGGGCTGTTCTCTGAGGAACTGCCTGGCCAGATACTGCTCCTACTTTATAATCCTAGAAGAATTTCCCTTTATCCCCAGACTGTGGGCCCAGTCACTTAATTTCATCTTCAGTCTCTGCTCTCAGGTAGGTTTTTGTTGCTTAAGATTTATTTATTTAGTTATTTATTTATTTATTCATTCATTCATTCATTCATTCATTCATTTGCTTGCTTGCTATGAATGAGTGCTCTGGCTACATGTACACCTGCATACCAGAAGAGTGCATCAGACCCCAGTCAAGATGGTTGCCAGCCACCATGTGGTTGCTGGGAATTGAACTCAGGACCTCTGGAAGAACAGACAGTGCTCTTAACCACTGAGCCAGCTTTCCAATCCTCATATAGTTATTTCTATAACACTGTTATTTATAGATTTGTGAGGGTTTTTTTTTAATTACACTTTATTTCATGTGTATGAGAATGCAACTGTGCTCATAGCATCAGAGAAGCCTTTTCTGGAGTCTGTTCTCTCCTCTCCCATGTTTTGAGGCGGTGCCTCTCTTGTTCCACTATACTGTGTACTCCAAGCTAGCTAGCCCGAGGCTTCTGAAAGATTCTCCAAACTCTGCTGTCTCCCATTGAGCCACCAAATCCAGCTTTTTGTGTATTCATGTCACCATCTTTGTCTAGTACTTTGGCATACTGAGCTATCTCCCCAGTCCACAAAATGCTTCTTTGTTGCTTAATTTTTATGTGAAACTTGTCCTGATTTGTTTGTTTGTTTGTTTGGGGGTTGGTCTTGAACTCACTAAGTATTCAAGATGACTTTGAACTCCTGACCCTGTTGCCTCTGGGATTACAGTCATGTGCCACCACAGATGGTTTATGTGGTCCAGAGGACTAAGCTAAGCTTTGTGCTTGCAAGGCAAGTACTCTACTGAGCTATACACCCAGTCCTCATTTTCTGGTATGTTTAAAGGAAGATTGGTTTTGTTTTGTTAGTTGTTTTTTGTTGTTGTAGTTTTGTTTTGTTTTTTATTTTTAATTTATTTTATGAACATTAGTGTGAGGGTGTCAGATCCCTTGGAACTGGAGTTACAGACTGTTGTGAGCTGCCATGTGGGTGCTGGGAATTGAACCTCGGTCCTCTGGAAGATCAGACAATGCTCTTAACCACTAAGCCACAACTTCACTGTACTCTGGGTTTGGGTTAGTGTTCATCAACGTAGTAGCTGGTTACAATTCTTGGGTTTCCTAGGTCTCTTCCTCTTTCTTGCTTTATAGGGCCTTATAGGGCCCTGCCCTGGGAAGGAACCTCCTGGTTGAGCTTAGAGAGTTTCATGGGCTTACTGTTCCATTCCCTCTAGGTATCTTAATATGGTTTTCACTTGTATTGAGTATAGGTTCATCCTTGCCTAGTCTCTGCTGCTACTCTCCACCTAGGCTAAAGTGCTTTTTTCCCTACATATGGAGCTCTTACAGCACATTGCTTATATTTGGGGGTTCTTAGGAATAGCTTCTTCTATAACTTTTTGGGGTAGAGGATCAAAGTTTCACTCTGCACTCACAAAGATTGTCCTGCTTCTGCCCCCTAAGTGCTGGAAGGAAAGGACTGTGCTAATGTGCCTGGCCTTTCCCTGCATAACTTTTAATAATGCGTTTGGCTTAGCCTATCTAGTTCCTATCTGGTTGTACTTTTAATTTTTAGGGAAAGATTTAGGAAGTACCAAAACCTGACTCATCACTAGCATTGCCATCATCCAAGAATCCACTGGCCATCTTTAAAGTGAGCTGTTTGTGTACAGCCTTGACTGATTTAATGGCAATCATTGACATGAAGAAGAGGGCAGGCCACAGGCCCTGCGCCACATTCAGATTGCTGTGATCAGTGTTGCACAGGGAGCTTAAAGGGTTTCTCTTTTTCTCAGTATCTTTGCTGTTTGCTTTCTAGGTCGTATCCATGCCAAGAGAGCCTCTGGGGGAAAGCTCATCTTCTATGACCTTCGAGGAGAAGGAGTCAAGTTACAAGTCATGGCCAACTCCAGGTACGTAGAAATAACCAGTTAAAGGTCTGTGTCAAAGGGCTGTGGTGGCACAGGCCTCCAGCACTTGGGAGGCAGAGGCAGGTAGATCTCTGAGTTGGAGGCCAGTAAGTTTTAGGACAGTCAGGGTTATCCAAAGAAACCTTGTCTTGAAAAAGTAAAAAGAATTAGTGTAGCAGGGAATGGGATCTGGTTGGTGCAGTTGAGTAGAAGGTGAAAAGGCCTAGAAACGAATGACTGCTCTTACTTACAGGACGGTAAACATAACAGGAGCTGTCCCAGCAGCTGTCCCCGGAGCAGGGCTCCTCTTGGGCTCATAGTAACAGTTAGTGATGGTTTCTTAAGTAAGCCGGTAGTCTGTATTAATTTGAAGAATTGTACATTAAATTACTTTTTCTTTCACTCAGGAACTATAAATCTGAGGAAGAATTTGTACGTATCAATAACAAACTGCGGCGGGGAGACATAATTGGAGTTCAGGGGAATCCCGGGAAAACCAAGAAGGGTGAGCTGAGTATCATCCCCTATGAAATCACACTCCTGTCCCCCTGCCTGCACATGCTGCCTCATCTTCACTTCGGCCTCAAAGACAAGGTAAGTTCTGCAGTCCTGCTGGCCACTTGTACCGTGCCGTCACCTAAAACGTCAATCTAACTGCTGCGTTTGGTTTAGGAAACAAGGTATCGACAGAGATACTTGGACTTGATACTGAATGATTTTGTGAGGCAGAAATTTATCATCCGCTCGAAGATCATCACATATATAAGAAGTTTCTTGGATGAGCTGGGATTCCTAGAGGTGACCAAGGGTGAAGGGTTTTGGTGCCTGCCTTGCTATGTTTGTCTCTCACTCTCCTGTCTTTCTTTTACATTGTATATTCTGCCAGGGTCCTTCAGGCCTAAAGAGAACAACCCCTTGCCAGGTGTCCTTGTTCCCCTTGTTTAGTGCTCATTAGGAAAGCAGGACCTGACTTGCAAACTAATGCAGCATCCGTCTGCAAGTGATGCCATCTCAGTCGTTTTGGAGTGTCCATAGCATTAAAAATAGTCATTAGAAAGCCAGGTGTGATGACACACACCCTTAATCAAAGCACTCAGGAGGCATAAGCAGGCATATATATGCACATACAAATACACTAAACACATTAGTATGCTTGCCACATATGGAGTACACGTAAATGTTTTAGAGTTTGATTTTTTGGTTCAAGTACAAATTGTAATCATGTGTACCTTGATAAACCTGCTTTTGTGTGTGTGTGTGTGTGTGTGTGTGTGTGTGTGTGTGTGTGTGTGTGT
>NW_026596034.1:27950837-27969793 GCF_907164565.1 Psammomys obesus | reverse complement strand
TGTGTGTGTGTGTGTGTGTGTGTGTGTGTGTGTGTGTGTGTGTGTGTTATGTATGGGCGTGCAGGCACATGCATCCTATTTGCATGTGCAAAGGACTGAGGAAGATGCCCGGTGTCCTCTATAACTCTTGGCATGTTTTTTTAATTGCATGTATGTGTGGCTGTGTGCATGTGAATGCCAGTGCCTTTGGAAGCCAGAGGACTCGGGTCCCCATGGGGCTGCATTTTCAGATGGTTGTGAGCTTCCTTGACAGCTGAACATCTCTCCAGCCCTCTGCTGCTTAAGAGCATATCTGTTTCCTGTATTGATACTGCGGGTTGTTTCTGGTTCTCTTTTGTAATGTTTCAGTAAACAGCATACGTGTGGACTAATATTTTTTACTTTAGATTTTGTGTGTATGTGTGTGAGGCAGGGTCTTTCTGTATATCCCTGGGTGTCCTGGAACTCACTATGTAGATCAGGCTTGCCATGAACTCAAAGATATCTAATGGCCTCTGCCCCCTGAGTACTGGGCAAGTACCAGCAACACCTGGCTTGTAATTTGAATTTCTAAAAATGGAATAAGTTAAAGGATATAAATAGTAAATACTGTAAATATCTCTTACTGTCCTATTGCTGTGAAGAGACACTATGACAAAGGCAACTTTTTTTTTTTTAAGATTTATTTTATTATTTATACAGAATTCTGTCTGTATGTGGGTCTGCATGCTGGAAGAGGGCACCAAATCTCATGATAGATGGTTAGGAGCCACCATATGGTTGCTGGGAATTGAACTCAGGACCTTTGGAAGAAGAACCAGTGCTCTTAACCTCTGAGCCATGTCTCCAGCTCCCAAGGCAACTCTTATAAAAGAAAGTAGTGATTAGTGGACTGCTTATAGTTTCAGAAGGTTGTGCCGCTATCATCATGGCAGGAAGTATGGCAGCAGGCAGGCAGGCCTGGGATTGAAAGCTTATATTCTGATCCACACGTTGCAGGCAGAGAGATTGAGACAGACAGACAGACACTGGGCCTGGCATGGTCTTTTTAAACCTCAAAACTTAACCCCAGTGACACACCTCTTCCAAAAAGGCCACACCTACTCCAGCAGGGCCACATCCCCTTCCCAAGCAGTCCCACCAACCGGAGACAAGCATTTAAATATATCAGCCTATGGGGCCATTCTCATTCAAACCATGGACAGTAGGTTAGACATAGAAGTTGCAGCATCCATTCAGAGTTCCATTTACAGCTTGTCAGAGTTTATGGTGCTGTGTTATTAATAGACATGGACACGCAGTTCTAGGAAGTCAGGCAGTCTGTTCTTCATCAAGCACTTACATTACAGTTTTCCTTTGTTATATGACAGGCCTAGACCATGTTACACATAAGGAATGAGCTGTCCCGAGGCCTCTAGCTATCTGCGAACTGTTTCTGTCTGTTTTAGATCGAAACTCCCATGATGAACGTCATTCCAGGGGGAGCTGTCGCCAAGCCTTTCATCACCTACCACAATGAGCTGGACATGAACCTATATATGAGAATTGCTCCAGAGCTCTACCATAAGGTAATCAATAATCACACACCCTATTTCCTTCAAGTAGCTGGAGCCTGGAACAATTGCTGGCTAGACTGGTCAGAATTAAGGAACAATAAAGATAGAGCAGCCAGGAGAGTGTTCTAACTCTTCAGGTTTGTTAGTTGTGATTCTTACAGAATTTCCTTGTAAGCAGCTGAGGATTGAAGGCAATGTATTATACAGGTGTCCACACATTTGTTTCAGTTGCCCTAAAAGCTCCTCCTCCTCCGCCTCTCCCCCAGGAATAATGGCAAACACTTGGTCTATGCAGAGAGTTCTAGGCCAGCCAAGATTATACAATGAGACCCTGTCTAAAAAGAAATTACCACTAAACTGCATCCTAGTCCTTCTGAGTTAAGTCTTTCGTAACAGAATTTTCATTGATCTTAACTTCTTTCTAGAAATTAAAAAATAAATCTCTTCAAATTAGCCATATAAATACCAAAGACTTTCAGTCAAGATTCTTAGTTGCAGACATAGTTAAAGCAAGACCCAAATTTATTCAGCTGTGGAAGGGAGTCACAATGACCTTGAAGGCCAGAATGTCGTGCCTGGAAACCACAACTGGGAGTAACCTTGAATCATATCACTGGGCTGGTGTCACAAAGAACACTGTCTCCTGATGGGTACAAGTCGCTGCACCAGGATTTCTGCAGCCTGTTAAAGATGGCTCCCTCTGGCTCTCTTTACCGTAGTGATTTCTATGTGATACCTACACCTTCCTTTAGTAGCTTCTCTGCTGACAGGTCACTAATGTGTCTGGCAGGGTGGAGCTGGGTCATTTGCCTGTAGCCTAACCCCAGAAGAGGTTTTAGAAAAACTCAGACCCAGCATATAAGAAATAGCAAAGACACGAGAAGAAACTCCAGAGACCTGCACAGCCAAATAAAAACAAGAAGCAAAATGATGTGTGCTAAGGTGTCAAAAGTCAGCAGAGTTCTAGACATTTTGAGTGGAGAGCATATGAAAGCTATAAAAACCATTTAGCTTATCAGGGCTGCTAACACATGACAGTGGCTTTTTGTAGATGCTGGTGGTTGGTGGCATTGACCGGGTTTATGAAATTGGGCGGCAGTTCCGGAATGAGGGAATTGATTTGACTCACAATCCTGAGTTCACCACGTGTGAGTTCTACATGGCCTACGCAGACTATCACGACCTCATGGAGATCACAGAGAAGATGCTGTCAGGTGAGTCCTGCTGCCTTCAGCTCACGCTGCGAGGCTGCTATGCTGCTCTCAGAAGACAGTTTCTCGTTTCCATCCCTGAGCTGGCTGCTTTTCCCCCCAGGGATGGTGAAAAGCATTACAGGCAGTTACAAGGTCACCTACCACCCAGACGGGCCGGAAGGCCAAGCCTATGAGATTGACTTCACCCCACCTTTCCGAAGAATCAGCATGGTAGAAGAGCTTGAGAAAGCCCTAGGCGTGAAGCTTCCAGAAACCAGCCTCTTTGAAACTGAAGGTAACCTGCTACACTTCGCTTCCTTCCTGAGCTTGTATTTATAGACATTTTTCCTTGATGACAGTTATGTTGTCCTAACTTGTACATTTCTGTCACAGAAACTCGGAAAATTCTTGATGATATTTGTGTTGCAAAAGCTGTTGAATGCCCTCCACCTCGGACCACAGCCAGGCTCCTTGATAAGGTGAGACACCACGCTTGCACTCATCCAGGACTAACCAGCACCGTGGTCATGGACATGGATCCCACTGGGAGAATTCCTTCCTGCAGCTTCACATGAAAACCTTACAGAGGAACAGGAAAATTCAAACTTCGAACTGGGGTTGGGAAGGGTAGCTCATAGTAAAGTACTCACTCAGCAAGTCAGTGCCAGGGAACGGGGGTAGTCCAATCCCAGCCCCATGAAATAGAAGCAAAAAGAAGCTTTGGACTGTAATGTCACACTCTGGGCCAGCTAGTTCTTGTATACTCTATTAGTTAGTGCTCTCTGCACAAAGCTCCAAGATGAACCTATCCGTCCGGGAGTTAAAGCCTCCTGTTGGGGAAGACTGTCCATGAGACTCAGAAGCCGTGTCTATTCTGCTTTGTTTTTTTCATTAAGCTTGTTGGCGAATTCCTTGAAGTGACATGCATCAGTCCTACATTCATCTGTGATCACCCACAGATTATGAGCCCTTTGGCCAAATGGTAAGACACAATTTGTTACTGCATAAAAACCGCTAGAATAGGACCCGTGGCTGCTGTGGCTGTACCTCTGTAGTAGAACATTTACCTAACACAAATCTAGGCCCTACTGTAGGTTCAGTCTTTAGTACTGCTTTTAAAAAACAAAAACAAGCAGGGTGCCGTGGCGCAAGTCTGTAATCCCAGCATCCTGGGAGGCAGAGGCAGGCAGATCTCTCTGAGTTCAAGGTCAGCCTGGCCTACAAAGTGAGTCCAGGACAGCCAAGGCTGCACAGAGAAACTCTATCTCCAAAAAAAGTTAATGGTTTAAGGGACAGTTTGTTTTGATGTCCTGTGTTGACTTGGTGGTCTTTCTGCACCATGTATTAATATGGTTAGAATTCTGTCGGGGCCTCTTCACCTGATCTCTCTGGCAGTAATCTGGCTTTTGTCGGCATGGTGGTTGGGTTCCCAAAGCAGGCATCCCTAAAGAACACACCTCAGCTAACGAATATCTACCAGACCTTTGCTGATACCTCCTTGGCCAAAGCAAGTGGGCAGCCCAGAGAGGAACTCAGGGCATGGACTTGGGCTATCCCACTGCTTGTTAGGAATATCATCAAGTCTTCTAGTCTCTCTCACCTTCACGCTGATGCAGTGATTGGTGCCGAGCATCAATCCGTTGTATATTTTTATCAGGAGAGCCCTGAATTCATCCTCTGTGGTCTCACGTTCCCAGGCATCGCTCCAAAGAGGGTCTAACTGAGCGCTTTGAGCTGTTTGTCATGAAGAAGGAAATATGCAATGCCTATACCGAGCTGAATGATCCCATGCGGCAGCGACAGCTGTTTGAAGAACAGGCCAAGGTAAGGAAGGAGAATGAATAATGACATCTGTTCCACCACTGAGCTCAGCAGGATGTGCCCTCCTTAGCCTATGTTGGTATACACTTTGTTGGTGACCTAACGAAAGCCAAGGAGGCTTTTTACCCTTGCTAATTTTGTTTTATGTATATGGGTCTTCTTGCCTGCACTTGTATTAGTGTACCACCTGCACACGGTGCTCAAGGAGGGCAGAAAAGGGCCTTGCTCCCCAGTAACTGCAGTTATAGATGGTTGTGAGCCACCATTTGGATGCTGGGAATCGAACTTGGGTTTTTTGGAAGAGCATCTCCTAACCACCGAGCTAGCCCCATAAAGAGGCTTAGGAGGAAGTCACATTTAAAGTGGAGCTCCTCTTTTTGTCTTTGAGGCAGTCTCTGCAGTTCTGTCCTCTTGTCCCTAAGGGCTGGGTTTACGGGGCTACATTACATACTGAAGTGAGACTGGCTTTCATTATGCTGAATGTAAAATGAGTTTAAGACCCCTGTATGGAGAACAACACTCCTTTTGCAAATACATTTAAAAAGATAGACTTTTTCTTAAACTGTACGCCTCTACTGGGGCAGGAGCTTGTTTTCCTTTGTTTTTTGAAACAGAATCTCTCTGGATAGTCCTGGCTGGTTTTGAAACTCAGAGAGATGCCCCTGCCTCTGCCTCCCAAATGCACCACCACACAGGTTCTAATTGTACCTTTGTTGAGGTAGTTTGAGGATGAGCAGCATATGAAGTTGTAAGGAAGGCAGTACCCTCCCCCAAAGGCTGTCGCTACAGCCTCTACACTGATGGGTGCTTTCAGGAAATGAGAAAGAGTCTTTAGTATCAGCCTACCTACAGTAGCTGAGAACTAGTCTATTTACAGTCCCAAATCCCAAGCAGAGGAACATTTTTCAGAGAAATTTGCCTACGTTCTGAGACAGATTTTGTCTTTTTAAGAATTACTCTGTTATTTGTATAAAACAATGAGGACTACCTGCTTCTGTTGACTCAAGATCTCACTGTTTAGCCCTGGCTGGCCTGAAACTAGTTATGGAGACCAGGCTAGCCTTTTACTCTTGGCAGTCCTTGTGCTTTAGCTTTCCAAGTATTGGAACTACGAGTGCATGCAATCATCTCTGAGGTAGGTTTCATCAGTCCTAACCTCCAGGTCTCTGAAAGAAATGGCTAAATCTTAGAATAACGGGGAAATCAAATTCCAGTGGGTCAGGAGCATTTTTGGTACCCCTTTTGAACGTTTTAATGTGTTCATGTGGATACTGAGATGACCTAGAGCAGTGCTTCTCAACCTATGGGTTTTGACCACTTCGGGGGTGTCATCAGATATTTACATTATGATTCATAATAGTAGTGAAATTACTGATGAAGTATCAATGAGATAATCTTACATGTGGGACCACCACAACCTGAGGAACTGTATTAAAAGATCCCAGCATTAGGGAGGTTGAGGACCACTGACTTAGAAGAACATTACATTTGACTATGTATTCTAGGCGAAGGCTGCTGGCGATGATGAAGCCATGTTCATAGATGAGAACTTCTGTACTGCCCTGGAGTATGGGCTGCCCCCGACAGCGGGCTGGGGCATGGGGATCGACCGACTCACCATGTTTCTCACAGATTCCAACAATATTAAGGTATGCACAGACCTCCCAGTTCATGCTTCCCTGGAACACATAGAACAGGCTGAAGGAGTTCCATATCACTGTACAGAAGAAGACTGAGGGCTAGCTAACCTTACAGGGGTTAGTTGTTTGTACTTGAGACAATTTGCTTTACTTTAATACCCAGAGAAATGCTAAGCTCTCTCTTACATGTATTGCCTGATATCAGTCAGTTCTGTAAGGTGTAAAAACTGTTTTTATTATTTTTATTACATAGAGAAGGATATCCATTTGTTGCTTTGTTACTGTTTCTGAGAGAGGCTCTCATGCAGCCTGAACCCTGTAGTTTACATTGGCCTTGAACTCCTGAGGTTCCTGCCTCCACCTCGACAAGCACTGGGATTGTATTGATGTGTGCCTACGAGGAAGTTCACTTTTGTTTTGTTTTGCTTTTTTGTTTTTGTTTTTCAAGACAGGGTTTCTCTGTGTAGTCCTGGCTGTCCTAGAACTCATTCTATAGACCAGGCTGGCCTCAAACTCACAGAGATCCCTCTGCCTCTGCCTCCTGATGCTGGAATTAAAGGTGTGTGCCACCACTGCCCAGCAGAAGTTCACTTTTAAAACAAAATAATAATTTTTTAAAAATTATACATGTGGCTGTTTTACACAAACATCCCTTGTGCCTGCAGAGGCCAGAAGAGATTGTCAGATCCGGTTGAGCAAGTTACTCATGTCTCTAAGTGACCATGGCAAGTGCTCTTGACTGGTATACCATCTCTCTAGCCCCTGAAACTCAACTCTATTAGAACCTGTGTTGATTCGTTTTGACATGGACCCTAGGAGGTTCTGTGCACTTGACTTCTGGATTTGGTTAGTAACAATAGAGGCAAAAGCAGTAAGTAGGATAGCTGTAAAAATATTTGTACTGCTTTTTTTTTTTTTTTTTTTAAGATAGGGTCTCACTGTGTTTTGGTTGTTCTCGAACTCGCTATGTAGACCAGGCTGGCCTTGAATTCACCTGCTCCTGTCTCCTGAATGCTGTGATTAAAGGCAAGTGCCAATATGCCCTGCTCATGGTGCTTCTTAACTTCAAAAATATACTTTGCTCTTCTACAGGAAGTACTTCTGTTTCCTGCCATGAAGCCTGAAGACAAGAAGGAAACTTCAACTGAAACACCAGAAAGCACAGCAGCTGGCCCCTCTGCCTAAAAGATACATAAAACTCTGGCTCTTCGAATTTCAGCAGTTCTGGTCTGAGGGCTTCAGTGTAGTGCTGTCCATCTGGCCACTGCAGGCCGGCCACCACAAGAGAGAATTAAAGAGCATCTTTGTATTCCTTGTTACCAAATAAACCATTTCTCTCTTTACCTGTGCAATTTTTTTCCCAGAGTGTTGGTCTAATGAATGTTTAGACTTCTGTCATTACATTTGTTTGTTTATTTACAGGGTTTCTCTGTGTAGAGCCCTGGGTGCCCTGGACTTCCTTTGTAGACCAAGCTGGCCTTGAGCTCACAGAGATCCACCTGCCTCTGCCAGAGTGCTGGGATTAAAGATGTGTGCCACCACCTCTGCTTTATTATTAATTATGTGTGTGTGTGCGTGCACTTGCATTGGAGCTCTGGTGCCCTGTGTGACCAGGGTTACAGGCAATTGTAAGCTGCCCAACATGGATGCTCAGAACCAAAGGCAGCCCTACAAGAGCAGGGTGTGCTCTTAACTCCTGAGCCAACTCTCCAGCACCATCTGCAGTCATGTCTGTACAATCAGTCATTGTTCTAAATACTGAAAACATCGGGGAACGAAAGCCAAATCACTATTTCCATGGAAATTACTTTTATGGCTTTTTTTTTTTTTAAGGGCTTGAGTGAAAATTCCAGGGAGATCCAGATCAGATCAAGTACATGTTTGTTTTTGGTGGAGGCACACACTAAGAAAAACCTCAAAGCATTTGAGTAAGAAGCCTGCAGTGCAATTTTACATACAATAGACAAGGAGCAGGAGGAGTCTGGGTTCTGGCTGCAAGGGGTTACTGCCCTTACAGAGGACCAGGGGAACAGCGCCCATGTCAGGCCTCTTTCAACCTGTAATCCTGTTCCGCAATACCCTTTTCTAGCCGCCTTGGGCATTTGCACGCACGTGGGTGCATAAGGGACAATTGACACATGCACATAAATATTTTTAAACATGTATACATGTATGTACATTTGAAGATTTAACAAGGTGTCTGTTAGCCCTGGAGAGGAGGGTCCTGGCCATCCAAGTCCATGACAGTCATGCACTGATGACTGAGGTGGGAAACTGTCAGAGGATCTGCTCATAGTCCTGTTAAAAGTTCGGATGAATTGCAAGCTAAATCGGTTTTGAAACCTTAACCTCTGCATTGGCCAGGCACTTTCCTCCTAGGCAGAACTGAGTAGCCTCTGCTCCGCTCCCACCCAAGGACTACAAGGACCAGCGTGCTTTGCGGGCGGAGTTGCGCAAAGCTGCCCTTTAGCGCGTCACTTCCTCTCGCAACCAGGCTCTGCGGCGAGCGTGGCGAGAGAGCAGGATCGCGTGGAGGGCGCGGCGCGGGGGTAACAGGGTCTCAGGGCCACCTCTACACAACTGGCCTTGTGTGCGAGAAGGCAGTGAGGACCCGTGTTCACTGCTCCCGCGGGGAGGGACCCAGCCTGGCGCTCCAACCCTGCGGAGCCCCACATCGGGGTAGGAAAAGAAGTGGGGTTTTCAGCTTTTTGCGACTCTTATTTGTGGTCACACAAATGCATGTGTGAGCTTCTTCTAATGAAGGAGTTCTCCGAGGTCGTTAGGGGTTGTAGACACGACTTACAGCGGACCCTAAATATCGAAACACTCAGCAACTGCGTGGTCCTTCAGTCAGCTGCCCGGCTGACGTGATGTAGTTTGGGCTGCCTCGTCCCCTTGGCTTTTGTAGTTTGTAATATATACCTCTAGTTTAATTTCAGGTTGATGGCAGGTGTCAACCTCCTTAAAATAAACTTACTGTGATACCTTCCTGGAACTAACAGGGTTCTAGGATCACCCGTGCTCCTAGAAATACAAGACTTCTCGAAGGCCTTACACTTCAATGTAACAGGCTCTGTCAGTCCCTGCCAGAATAATCATTACCATTTACTGCAAAAAGGAGCCTGTATTTTGCACAAGTCTTAGAAATACCTTGCCGAAACATCACCTCTGACCTCAGTAAAAACTATTTGGTTGTTTTTCTACAAATGCTCCGCTGTGTCTAGCCATTGTATGAGCTCATATAATCACATGAAGTCAAAGTATGTTAATGCTAGCCAGACAGTGGTGACACATGCCTTTAATCTCAACACTTAGGAGGCAGAGGCAAGTGGATCTCTGAGTTCAAAGCCACAGTGGTCTACAGGTCAAGTTCCAGCCAGGGCTGTTACACAGAGAAACCCTGTCTCGAAAAAAAAGCAAAAAGAAAAAATAATGTTAAATACTATTCATGTTTTAACAGATGTGAAAACTAAAATAATCTACCCAATAATCACACAGTTAATCCGTGATAAAGCTGGAATTGAAACCTAGAAAGTACAACACCATGCCCACACCCTTAAGCACAACTGGTAGAAAACCATTCAGTGAGAGACTTTGGAAATTTGCTAGAGTGAGGCAGATTTACTCTTCTGTTGGGAAAAAGGAGGACAAAATAAGAACATCTATCCAGAAAGAAACCTTGTAGGGTGACGATCTGCCCAAAGCAAGCTGAAATCTGAAAAGGACGGTATAAAACAAAATAAATCCACATTCGTTAGCTTATAAATTTCTGAAGAAATTACAAGCTATTATAAGTTTATAAATTTTAAGCTTGAAGAAATAACTTGTGGAATTGGTGGCTTCACGCTTTATTAGAGACGGGAGCGGAGGTTGATTAGCAGGAAAACACGAACCTTAGTCTGAGCATTGTTGGGCTACTTTAGAGACTGCTGAAGCACCACAGTGCGTCTCTGCTCTGTGGTCTTAAGCTTGCTTTCTAATGGTTTGGCTTTTTGTCAGGGCCTCAGCTCCAGCTCCACCCATGTGGACCCCAGATGAGATTGCTCAGCTGTGCTATGCACACTATAATGTCAAACTGCCCAAGCAGGGGAAGCCTGAGCCAAACCGTGAGTGGACTTTGTTGGCAGCCGTGGTGAAGATACAGTCTCCAGCTGACCAAGCCTGGGATAGCACTGAGAAGCAAGTGCCAGGTGAGACTTTCTCTTTGTGAGCGGACCTGCTGTCCAGAGCCGGGCTGGATGTGAGCTGCAGCGTTTCTGTTTTCCCATGCTCTCCACCAGGTGGCGCAGTACTTCTGGTGGCGGCAAACCACCCCAAGAGTACTGCGGTCCTGGCGAGTCCACCCGTGGGAACCCCCCTGAGAACAGAGAAATGTGGACTTATTAAACCTGAACACGAGGAAGCGAAGCCTCTGAGGGTTCACTTTCTTAATGATTTGGGTTTGTTTGTTTGTTTGTTTGTTTGTTTTTCTCTCAGTGACAAAGGAAGTGGTCTCATTGGGAACAGGAACAAAGTGCATCGGCCAGTCCAAGATGAGGAAGAGCGGTAAGCAAAGATGGGGCTTCAAACAGTTGCTGTCTCTGTTCAAGCCCATGCTGACCTGTAGTCTCCTTGTCAAAGAAAAGAGGCCATGCTGGTTGGAGTGCCTGACCCCCTTGATTACTACTGATTCCAGCCCTCCTCACCCCCACCCCCACCTTGGGAGACTGTTTTTTGTTTTTTTAATGCGAATTTAGAGCCGAACATGGTGGTGTGTGCCTGTAATCCCAACACTCCAGGGGCTGTGGCAAGAACACCAAGACCAGCGTAATAAATACTCCGTGGCTCAAGGGAATAAAAGAAAAGAATAAATCCGAAGCAGAGCAAAATTTACCAGGAACATGCTTCTAAAACTCAGTCAGTACATTCAGGATTAAATCAAAGGTTCCGAGTTGTGTGGGGAAGGCGTCCAGGCTTACTAGTAGGTGGAGAAAGCAGCCAGAGTGGCTTCTGGAGTCCCAGAAAGCAGTCTTGAATTAAACAAACCCTTGGCATCAACAAGAATGTGGAAGTCCCTTCTGTTCCCCTAGCCATGTCTTCTGTGTATGAGAGAAAGAGCTCAGGCCCACTACAGAAATGTGTCATTGTGAGCGTGAAAATGACACCATGGTATAAGAGATCTCTATCCCTGATTTAGAGATACAAGATTTCTCTAGCCAGATGGCACAAGTGACTTGGAAAGATGAGGCAGGAGGATCTAAATTTCAAGGCCTGCTTGTGCTGAAGGTGGACTTGAAGAAGTGCTTAACCAGCAGAGTGAAACCCCATGTCAAATAAATAAATAAATAAATAAATAAAGTGTCAGGGGTGCTGGCACATGCCAGTAAGCCTAATACTCAGGAAGCAGAGACTGGTGGATTTCTGTGGAGTTCTAGTGAGCCCCAGGCCAGCCAGAGCTTCACGGTGAAACCCTGTCTGCTACCAGGCCACAAGGTAACTTTAATCCCCAGAATCCATGTGGTAGAAGGAGAAAACCAACTGCTTAGACCTGTCCTCCGACCTCTGCATGCATATTATATCATCTGCACACAGATCATGGCACATACATACAAAATAAGGAAAGTAGAATTACTGTATTATTTACATGTAATATCTTATAGATATCTTTACAAAAATGTAAAGAATCTGGGGACATAGCTCAGGGGCAGTGCACTTGCCTAGCTGCATAAGACCTTAGACTCAGTCCTCAAGCACTTGAAAATTTTGATCTATAAATCAGTGGTTCTCAAGTAGAGGTAGTTTTTGTTTGGTTTGGTTTATTTGGGGTGGGTTTATTTGTTTGTTTGTTTAGTATTTTGAAATAAGATCTTACTATGTAGCCCAGGCTTATCAAGAACTTCCTGTGTTGTTCAGATTGGCCTCAAACTCATGGTATCCCTGCCTAAGCCAGGGATTACATCCAGCACCATGGACCCAGCAACCAGTGGCAATTTTGTACCCACGGTACTTTTTTGGCATTGTCCAGAAGTATTTTTGGCCATCAGCACTTGGGGAGGGGTATTCTTGACATCTGGTGGGTAAAGGATCCTATATATTTTTGTTTGTTTGCTTGTTTGTTTGTTTGAGACAGGGTCTCTCTGTATAGCCCTGGCTGGCCTAGAACTCCCTGTATAGACCAGGTTGGCCTCAAGAGTCACAGAGAGCTACCAGCTTCTGCTTCCCAAGTGCTGGGATAAAAGACATGTACCACCACACCCATTTCATCCTATATTTAAAGGCTTTCCTTCTATACGAAGGCTTTTATGGCCACATATGTTGAGAAACTCAAGCTGCAAGTACATTGTCACCAATGACTGTGACACTTTCTCACAACCCCCTCCCCCCCCCCAGGAGGTAACATGGCTATGCTGAGTGCTGGCACGGGCACTGCTGTGTACTCTGCCAACCTCTCCAGATCTCATGTCTTCATTTGCTTCCTGTCTTTGCCACAGGAGACATCCTCAATGACAGCCACGCTGAGATCATAGCCAAAAGGAGCTTCCAGAGGTAAAGCTGCACTCCCCAAACAGTCTTGGTTAACCATGTCTTGGGGGTGAGGGGTTGCATTTCTCACAAGCTCGAAGCTAATGCAGATCATGTCACTCTGAATTACCAGGGTCCAGACCTCAGAATCACCTGCTAACACCCAAGTTTCTGAGTCTGGGGTATAAACGTAGTGATGGAGCACATGACTAGTGTATCAGGCCTCAGGGTTCAAACCCAGCACAGGGACAGGAGTGGAGAAGATGGCTAGCCTCTCCAGGGATCCTGACTTCAGTAGATCCAGGGCAAGGCCTGAGGTCTTCCCAACCTTTGAGAAGGACTCGCCGCCATCATTCTCACAGTGCCAGATCCCTGCCAGCCTCAGTGTTCTGCAGTCACCCAGCCAGGGAGCTCTCTTGACCACAGGGGTGTGTTGTTTATGCTTTTTTTTCTCCCTCCACTTAACTGATTCTGTAGTTCTGGGAATCAAGCCAAGGGTGTTGCCTCTGCCAGGCCCTCAGCATGCCGGTAAGGCACCCTGAGCCACCCCCAGCCTGCTCGTTCATTCTGATATCTTCAACCCTCAGATACCTTCTCCATCAGCTCCATTTGGCAGCTGTCCTGCAAGAGGATAGTATCTTTGTTCCAGGAACTCAGAGAGGACGTTGGAGGCTGAGACCTGACCTGTCCTTTGTGTTTTTCTCTAGCCACACACCCTGTAAGTATCGCCAAGCCTTCTAACGTTGCACTGGCTTCCTCCCTATGCTTGCCTTGCTCTTGGGGATGTTTCTCCCAAAGGTACAGCTAATGGCAGTGATGTATATACACAATTACATTTCTACTGAGGGAAAGCAGAAGGCAGAAATGGGGCAGTGTGGCGTTCTCAGACTGTTAGTTCTCAAAGTCAGGACAGGGCAGCTTCAAGCTGCACCCCTACAAAGTATAATAGAGTTACTGGGGTTCAAAAGCCTAAAGTATTACTACAGTAACTTATCCTAAAGCTCATTTCATTCATTCATCTCTTCATTAAACAAATAGATATTTTTCTCTTTTTTTTTTTTTTGAGACAAGTTTTTTTTTTTTTTTTTTAATTTATATATTTAAAAAGACTTGTGCGTGGGGGCGCATACGCCACTGTATGTACATGGAAGTCAGACAACTTGTAGTAATTAATTCTCTGCTTCTACTAAGTGGGCTCTGAAGATAGGACGCAGTTCATCAGGCTTGCAGCAAGCACCTGTACATACTGAGCCATCTCACTGGCATGAGACAGGTTTTATGTTAAGTTGTCCTGGCTGGCCTTGATCTCAATATGTAGGCCCATGTTGGCCTTGAACTTCAGCTATCTTCCTGCGTCTTGTCTCCTGAGGGCTGGGAAGGCAGGTGTGCTCCACACAGCCAGTGTCTTTGTATTTTTGAGGCAGTCCTGCTTTCAGTCCGCCTTCCCTTGAACTGAAGTTACGGGAGTGTGCCACCATACCTGTCATGAACCGGTATTCTCCATTACTCAGACACAGAGGGATACTAAGTAGAAAGCAGTAAACAAGGGTCTGGGGAGAGAACGCAGTGGTGATGCTTGCTTAGCGTGAGGACAGACCCGGGGGATCTATCCAGGATGTCAGCCTGCTTACAAACTACACAGACCAGCATGCTCGGACACACTGCTCTGTGAGCATCTGTACAAAGCAAGAAAACTCAAGACTGTCTAGTAGGTATTTCAAAAGTAAAGGCCGTGACAGTCTTCTGTTCTTAACTGAGAGTGTGGTGGTTTGAGGAGGGCAGAGGTCATTAGTGAGAGGTAGACAACCGAATAAGTGCAAGAGAGATTTAGGACAGTGGCTCAGACGCCATGATTGTATGTGAAGAAGGGGGAAGAGGCAAAGATGACTTCCAGGTTTCTCCTCAGGGCCCTGGAGGAATGGCGACAGTGTGCTGAGAAGCAAGCGGGAGAAACAATAGCTGTGGCGTGGGTTAGGTTCTCTCTTCCTTTTGTTAATTGTGGTAATTGGATTTTGGTTTGGCTTGTTTTTAAGATCTTAAGTAAGAAATTGGCAGCCCTTGTTGATCTTTAAAACTCTGGAAACTGTTTTGCTGGAAAAAAAATCTTCAACCACTGATATAACCCCCTTGGTTCATGAGTAATCTCTTCCATTGTGGTGCTCCCCCACCCATGGTTTGGCTGCAAAAAGGAAGCACACTGCCTAGCAAATGTGACTCCCTGGCTGCCTTGACATTTACTTCTCGTTACTAATTAATAATTTGGTGTCTTGGTTAGCTACATTAGACTCCTGCTTTTGTGTTCTGTTAGTGTGAGTCAGTCTCTGTATCCAGGCATTCTGTCACAATCACATCTCTGAGTGTACAGAGTAGGAGGTGGACCCCATGAGTTCTCCAGAGTGGCGGTCACCTTGCCAGGTCCCTGGAAGTCAGCCAGCCAGAAATCGTCCTGACATTTCTCCTTCGGTATCTCTCTTGCCTTTGCCACTCTCGGCTTATAAAGACTGCTAGAGTACTTTTCCCATTAGGTTGGCGTTTGTAGAAATAGCTCCCTTCTCAAGGGAGTGCTGTGCTTTCTCCCGACCTCAGGTTTTCTTTGTTTTTTGTGGGCACAGAACAGATGAAAAATCTGTAAACCAGCACAGGGAAACACTGCAGCTTTCAGAAACACTGGTGTAGACTTGACTTTGCAGTTTATTGTGGGTCTTTTCTGATGAATACACATCATAATATCAAGATGGTATTTTGAATAATGTTCATCAAATTTGCTCAACCATGAAATAAGCCTCTACTGTTTCCCAAGGCATCTTACAGGCTCCCAGTCCAAAAAATGCCCTTGGGAAACCTTGCTCATTGTAAATCAGTAGTCATCAGGCTTGGGGGTTTAACTCGGTGGCAGAGTGCTTGCCCAGTATCCACAAGACTCAGTTGTGATCTCCAGCATCGCAAAACAAAAGTCTTTCCCTAAAGCAGTCGAGGTTGCTCAGTGGTTAAGGACACTGTTCTTCTAGAGAACGAGTTCAGTTCCCAACACCCATGTTGCACAGCCCACAACTGCCTGTGTGTCCAGTTTCATGGGATTCAAGTCCCACTTCTGGCCTCAGCAGGTACCTGCACACATGTGAGACACACATACACACACACTTTTTTAAAATGTCTCCCCCTTCCCTCACCCCTACCCGCACCCCTTAAGACTACCCTTAAAGCTGTAGTTCTCAGCTCAGGATACTTTCTCCAAAAGATACTTGGCAACATCTAGAGACGTGTGTGTGCGTGTGTGTGTGTGTGTGTGTGTGTGTGTGTGTGTGTGTGTGTGACAGTGGCTGTGTAGTCTAAGATGTTCTTATCCTCACAACTCTGCTTCTGCCTCCTAAGTGTTGGAATTACATGTGTATCAACCAGGCTGGCTCTGGAAAATCTTTTGATTATCAGACTGGGGGACTATCAGCATCTAATGGATAGAGGCTGTCTAATGGCTAACATACAGGAGCACCTCCATTACTCACAGTTTCCTTCAGCCTAGGCGTGGTGACACCCTACCGATCCCAGCACAGAAGAGGCAGGGGCAAGCGGTTTAGGAATTCAAGGGCACCTACAGCTAATAGGGAATTAAGGCCAGTCTGAGTTACAAAAGGCCTTTATCTCAAAAAAGAAAACAAACAAATGTCCTGAGTAATGTCCTTGAGACACTCTGGTCCAAACCTTCCCTGTGGTAGAAATTACTTGAGACCTTTGTTTAAATATTCAGTTTCCCATAAGTCTCTCATGGAGAAGTTTTGACTTGCAGGATCTAGGAGAGAGCCTTCATCAAGAATTCAGAGATTTTTATTAAGACTTTAGTACATGCAGTGTTTCTTGTTTGTTTGTTTATTTATATGTGTATATATAGTTAGTTTATAAAAAGATTTATTTGCTTATCGTTATGCTTGCTTATTGTTCCTGATGTCATGAGCATGTGTGTGCTTATGTGGACCATTTGCATACAAGTGCCAGCAAAGACCTGAGGGCATCAGGCCGCCTGGAACTGGAATTACAGGAAGTTATGAACCCCCTCAACGTGGGTGCTGGGAACCCAACCTGGGCCCATAGGCGAACAGCAAGCACTCTTAACCCCTGAGCCATCTCTCCAGCCCTAATATTAATTTATTATTGAGGAAAGAAGGGTGTCTGTGGAGGTCTCCGTGTGTAAAGTGCTTGTCATCAAGCACCGAGCCTGAGTTTGAATCCCTAGAACCCACGTAAGGCCAGGCACACTAGCACATGTCTGTAACATGTCCCAGCATTCCTGGGACATCTGCAGCAGGGAACAAGCTCTTCTCTCAAACAAAGCGAGAGGTGAGGACTGACACCTGCACACCTGCAGTTGTCCTCTGACCCACACATGTGCATACGTGCGTGTGCACACGTGGTTTGGTTTTGTGTTTCTTCCTCTTTTCATGGTGGATGCAACAAGAGCAGGCCTTCTGCTCATTAGGCCTGTGCTCTGCCAACTGCCTACCTCTTTACCACCTGCCCACCTCTTCCTCCCCCTCAGCTCAGCAGGGAAAACAAATTGACTTTGGTTCAATGGCCATGATTCCTTAAGCTTCCATCAGAATGGTCTACTCAGCTTATTACAACAGACTTCTGGGCTCCACCTTCAGAGTTTCTGATTCAGCATGTATATTAGATCCCAGTAATTCACTACACACACACACACACACACACACACACATATACACACACACACACACACACAGTGTTGGGGGATTGAAATTGGGATCTCCTTTATGCTAGGCTATCACTCTACCACTGCTCTCCAGCCTCACAATTTGTATTTCTAATTCCTAAGGGACATCAGTGTCACTGGTCTGGGAGACTCATCCTGAGAATTCTTGGATAAGGGGTTTCTTCTCGTGCAGGTGGGGATGCCTCCATCATTCCAATGCTTGAGTTTGAAGAACAACCTTGCTGTCCTGTCATCAGAAATTGGGCCAACAACTCACCTGTAAAAGGGAGTGATAATCTAGGGGATTCTAAAAATAAAAGAAGTTGTGAAGACCCTGAGAGTCCTGCAGCCAAGAAAATGAGGCCCGGAACACCTGCCAGGTCACTCTCCAATTGTGTAGCTCACCGTGGGACACAGGAAAGCAGTCCAGTCAAACCAGATGTCAGCAGCTCTGATCTCACCAAGGAAAAAATGGATGCTGTCAATGGAATAGCTCCAGGTAGCTTCAAGGTGGTGGATGTATATAGAACGGGAGCCAAGTGTGTTCCTGGAGAAACTGGAGACTTGAGACAGCCAGGCGCTGCCTACCACCAAGTGGGGCTGCTTCGAGTTAAGCCCGGCAGGGGAGATAGGACATGCTCCATGTCCTGCAGTGACAAGATAGCAAGGTGGAATGTCCTTGGATGCCAGGGTGCACTGCTAATGCATTTCCTGGAGAAGCCCATCTACCTGTCAGCGGTGGTCATTGGGAAGTGCCCATACAGCCAGGAAGCCATGAGGAGAGCGTTGATTGACAGGTGAGAGGCAGTGGGGAGGGCAGGGGAAGGTGTGCAAGGACCCAGAAGAGTCCCCACTGGTAGACTCAGCAGTTGCACATCTTGACAGTTTTTCTAAAGAAATAATTAAGAAAGTATAAGTCTTAGGTATGCATTGTATTTGCAGTAACGTAAAAAAAAAGGGAAACCAGAAATGCTCTACAGTTGGAAACGAAGTGATTTATTTTGTTAAAAATAGTATTGATGAATATTTAATGTAGAAAGATGTTTATGATGTTTAAAGAGCAATTTAGAAGATGAAGTGAGCTCCACCTTGATCTTAAAATATGTATGTGCGCAGAGAGCTGTAGGAGGCTGTCTGTCGATAATTACCTCTGAGTCATGGTGTTGTGGGTTGTTTTCCTCTTTGTTAATGCTGTGCATTATCATTTTTCTACTGTGTGCTTCTGCAGTAAGCAGAACAGTTGCCAGGGCTGGAGAATGTATCTCGTTGGAGAAGTGCTTGCCTAATTTAAATGAAGCCCTAGGTCGACTCTCACCACCCCATGGAACTGGGCGTGAAGACATAGACTTCTAGTCATAGCATTGGGTGGGGGAAGCAGGAAGATCAGAAGTTCAGGGTTACCCTTAGCTGCATAGGGAGTTTGAGGCCAGCCTAGGCTACAGATCCAGTCTCAAAAAGGAAAAAAGCAGGCAAACAAACAAGAAACAATATAATTGTCATTATACTTTAAAATATGTGTGTGTGTGTGTGTGTGTGTGTGTGTGTGTGTGTGTGTGTGTGT
>NW_026596034.1:27948521-27950827 GCF_907164565.1 Psammomys obesus | reverse complement strand
TGTGTGTGTGTGTGTGTGTGTGTGTGTGTGTGTGTGTGTGTGTGTGTATTTTTTATTTAAATCCAGTACTCTGGAAATTTTATAGAGGGATCCAGGTTCAAAGCCAGTCTAGGCTACATAGCAAGATTCTAAATCTTAGCAAAATAAACAAAGACCCTGTCTCAAATAAATAAATGGTAAAGATGCCTATGCATCCTAGTGTGTGCTGTAGTAAAGAGAGGTATCATGGGGACATATAGCCTGGGAAGCAGATTCCAAAAGACAGACAGAACCTAGCGTTCCCAGTCCTAGGCATGCACCCAAAAGAAGTGAAAATGTACATTCCCATTAAAACATACACACAGATGTATATAGCAGCATGTTGGAATAGCCACAAATGGAAGCAGCCCAAATGCCTATCAGTGGATAAATGAATAAAGATACTGTGTATATCTGGGCAGAGAGACAGAGGCAGGTGGATCTCTGTGAGCTCTGAGCCACCCTGGTCCATATAGTGAGTGCCAGGACAGCCAGGGCTACACGGTGAGCTCCTGTCTTTAAAAGCAAACAGACAAAAAGTAGTGTATTTAAACAAGCAAATACCATTCACTGCAAGTACCAAACATGGTGGCACTCAGCCTGTAATCCCAGCACTTGGATTGGAAGACCAGAAGTTACAGTAAGTTCAAGCTAACCTGGGCTACGTGAGATCCAGCCTCTGGGGAGAAAAAAAAAATGAGTGAACGATTAAAATACATACCATGCTAATGAAATAAGCCATACAAGTTTGATCCCACTGATGTGAAATGACCACCAAAGGCAAGTCTATAGTGATCAATGGTAGGTTGGTGGTTACTGGGCTAGAGAGGACCTGGAATGGAGAGATTTGAAGTTTCCATCTGTGCATTTGAGTTGCATCATGTGAGCACCTGGCTTATTCAGAAGAGGAGGAAAGAAACTTAAAAAAAAAAAAAAGATTTATTTATTTATTATATATACAGTGTTCTGCCTGCATGTACACCTGCATTCCAGAAGAGGGCACCAGATCTCGTTATAGATGGTTGTGAACAGCTGATCTGCTTACATATATTATATGTGGTTGCTGGGAACTGAACCCAGAACCTCTGGAAAAGCAACAAGTACTCTTAACCTCTGAACCATCTCTCAGGCCCAAGAACTTTTATAGTATGGGATAATTTTAGTGTGGGTTCTGTTTGAAGGATTTCCTAGGAAGCCTATGTGAACAAGGTAAAGTGTAAGTTTCTCAAATGAAGAATGAAGTTTGAGATCTCTGGCACCACTAAGGATATTTACAATTTTTAGTTATGTCTCAGACCAGTAGGATGGGAACTTTTTCAAGCCATAAAGTTCCTGCTGGGCTTGGGGATATAGCTCAGTTGGCAGATTGCTTGCTGGCAGGCATATAAGGCTCTCTGTTTGATCCCCAGCACCTCATAAAACAAGGTGGGTTGTAGTGTACATCTGTAATCCCAGCACTTGGGAGTCGGAATCAGGAGAATCAGAGCTTCCAGGTCCTCCTAATACATTTTTAGAGTCATTTTGTTGTTGCAGTTTGTTTGTTTGTTTTTTGAGATAGGGTTTCTCTGCATAACCTTGCCTGTCCTGGATGGAACTCACTCTGTAGACCAGGCTGGCCTCAAACTGACGGAGATTCACCTGCCTCTGCCTCCTGAGTGCTGGGATTAAAGGCATGTGTTATCACCGACTGGCTTAATCTAAAACTTCTCACTGTATAGATTCTATTCTGGCATGTTTTACTTCCCACCTCTGTAAGTGAACAAGTAAATTCACTCAACTACTACGGCTTCTGACTCTCCTAAGGCCTGGACATGCTGAGCTACTGTTAGATGAGAGTCTCTCTAGGCCATAAGCTGAATGCATTTTCTCTTATACTTAGGTGTCAGGAAGTCTTGGCTTTACCCAGAGGCTTTGGAGTTCACAAACTGAAAATACAGCAGTCAGGTTTACTGTTTGAACAGAGCCGCTGTGCAGTGCAAGTGAAAAGAGCTGATGGTCCGGGCCGACTCGTACCTTGTGGTGCAGGTAAGGCATTCAGACTGACTTTCCCCACAGTAACTTCTCTGACAGACTGCCCTGGGACAGTCTGTCCCAAGGACACTGTAACTCCAGTGTATCCTTGAAAGATGCCCTGTGAGATCCTGACAGGGTCTGGGCCTTCTTTGTATTCAGGTTAGAAGAATATTGCTCCACATGGCTGAGAGTTAAGAAATTCTATTTAACTATATATATATATATATATATATATATATATATATATATATATATATATATATATATATATATAT
>NW_026596034.1:27824892-27948511 GCF_907164565.1 Psammomys obesus | reverse complement strand
TATATATATATATATATATATATATATATATATATATATATATATATTTCTGTATCTAGCATATAATTCATAAATGGCTCAGCAGTTAAGAGCACTGTCTGGTCTTCCAAAAGTCATGAGTTCAATTCTCAGCAACCACATGGTGGCTCACAAGCATCTATAATGAGATCTGGTGCCCTCTTCTGGCATGCAGGCAGGTCACTGTATAAAAAATAAATCTTTAAAGGAATTATAAGCTATAATAATAATTATGAACCATTTGATATCATTGAACCCTGAGGAACCAAGGATCAGACCCAACTTGTTTTGATGCCATACCCAACTTTCATGGTGCTGTCGAGTCAGAGAATATTTTTGTGAAATATTGGACAATTTTTATCTTCTATTTTTATCAAATATTTTTAAATTACGTATACAGTGTTCTGCCTGCCGGCCAGAAGAGGGCACCAGATCTCATTAAAGATGGTTATGACCCACCATGTCATAACTGGGGATTGAACTCAGGACCTCTGGAAGAGCAACTGGTGCCCTTAACCTCTGAGCCATCTCTTCAGCCCTTTATCAAATATTTTTATCTTTTATTTTGACCCCAACTCTCCCCAGGCACTCCCAACATGTCACCCTCCCTTTTTTTATGTTTGTTCTCTCTCTCTCTCTCTCTCTCTCTCTCTCCTTCCCTCCCTTCCTCCTTTCCTCCCTCCATCTCTCTTTCTCTCTCTGGTTGTTGTTTGGTTTGGTTTTCCATTTTGATTTGCTTGCTTTTTTATTTTTTTATTTTTTTGGATCCTACTGAATACAGTTAGTGCTGTCTGCTGAAGTGATGACTCATCTTGGCTGGAGCTTTTGCAGGTAACCATAGCTACAGTTGTGCAGCAGCCATAAAATGTCCAAAGAGCATTTCACAGCACTCCTCCCTATCCTCCAGCTTTGTCACTCATTCTACCTCTTCTGTGATCCTCCTGGGCTTTGGGAGTCTGATACGATTGTCCCATTTAGGGATGAGCACTCGATCAATACTTAGTTATGAGTCTATATTAACTACTGTCCACAGCTCAGAGAAAACTCTGGGCAAATTTGAGGGCAGCACTAATTTGTGGGTAGAAAGCTTGTTTGTTTTTTGTTTTTTCCGAGACAGGGTTTCTCTGTGTAGCCTTGGCTGTCCTGGACTCACTTTGTAGACCAGGCTGGCCTCGAACTGAGTTTAAACTGGGATTACAGACATGCGCCATCACACCCAGCTTGGTAGAAAATGTTTTAACTCCAGAATTGTTCTCTTCATAGCTATCAGCTGGAGTGCTGTTCCTGAGCAGCCTTTGGATGTTACAGCCAATGGTTTTCCACAGGGAACAACAAAGAAAGAAATTGGAAGCCCTCGGGCCAGGTACAGCTTCCTGAACTCATTTTTTTTCCCCTATCCAATTCTGAGTCTTTTTCATTTCACACAAAAGGAAACTACCTGCTCCTCCTTTTCCCTAGCCCTTGGAAGTCCCTCATCTGCTCTACTCATTTTCTCCATGTATTCCTGTCTTCTGGATACTTCCTGTAAATGAAATCATTTCCTTTGTGGTTCTTTGTGTCTGCTTGATCCACTTAACATGTCTCTACAGTTCACACATGTGGTGTGGTTTGGTACTTCCTTCTTTTATGGCTAAGTAGTATCCACTATATTGCTCTGCCTCATTTGGTTTATTCTCTATTCTCATCAGTGATGGTCTTTGGGGATGTTTTGCTTTGGGCTGTTGTTGTTATAAACAAAAATAAGAATATTAACCTTTCTATTTTACCAATAAAGACTGGGGAGCCAGATGCTGGGGTGAAACCTGCTAGCTCAGAGAGGCAGAGAAAGCACCCAGCTGACCTTCCTTCTCACCTCAGGTCCAGATGGAAAAAACCCAAAGGCTCACTAGCTCAACTGACCGCCCAGGAAGAAAAGCCCAAAAAAATCCAAGGCCAAAGGCTTGTTAGCTCAAAGCCCAAAAAAAGCCAGGGACCTGAGCTGCTGAAGTCTAAGCTAAAGTCGGAGCTTAAACTAAAAGCTTTTTCTACTTCTCCACACAGTCTAAAACACCCCTCCACTCAAAGTTCCTCCTACTCTTTAATCCCTGTCAGCTGGTTTCTTGCTCTGCCTCTTGACCTAGGGTTAACTATTAAATCTTGTGTACAAAAAGCTCTTGGATTAAAGGTGTGTGATAGGGCTCAACCACAGCAAACAAAACAGGGTTTTACAGTTTATAATTTGGGGGTTCATACTGGGATCAAATATTCTGCAACAGGCTACTGTGAAAGTGCCGTGATGAACAACTGGATGCCTGTTTCTTAATACTTTCTCTTAGGAATGTACATAGGAGTGGAGTTGCTGGGCAACAGTTTTAGAAATGAGCGAATCATTTTCCCAGCAGCTCTGCCATGGACCATTCCCACATCCTTGTAGAGGATCTCCAGTTGCCTGGCACCCTGTCCAACACCTGTATCTGCTGTCTGTTAGGTATGAAGTGCTGGCCCTGCATCGCCAGTGACTAATAAAATGGGTACCCTGTTGCGTGCTTACTAGCCATTGAGAAGTATCTCTTCTCATCCCTGCCCATTTTGTGATTGGTTTGTCTTTATTTTTAATTGTTAAACCACATTCATGTATTTGGGGGACCATGTGGAGGTCAGAGTACACTTTGTGAGATTCAGTTCTCTCCTTCCACCAAGGGCCAAACTCAGGTCTGTATGGCCCTGGCTGGCCTTGAACTCACGGAGATCCTCCCACCTACGTATGTGCTCCCATACCTGGTTGTTTTTACTTTTTTTTTTTTTTTTAAGATTTTGGTTTGTTTGTTTGTTTGTTTGTTTGTTTTTGAGACAGGGTTTCTCTGTGTAGCCCTGGCTGTCCTGGAACTCACTCTGTAGACCAGGCTGGCCTCAAACTCTGCACCCCGCCCCCAACTCTAAGGAATCCTATGTAATTCAGAGTTAACAAACATTTACTCAATGTTTTTGATTTGTTTTGTTCCCAGCTGCTATTTGTACTTGTCAGAGGCCTGACAGCGGGGTGTATGAGCAGAGCGGAGGAGGAAAGGTCAGGCCTGCAGGTTTCAGGACTCTCAGGCTCTGTTTGAATGACAGACTCAAGCTCCTCATCTGGGTCCCTCAGCCAACTGGCTTCCATTTGCTGCTTTGCTCAGAATAGGAGGGTATCTTTGCTTAGTCTTCACCCTCATACTTGTAAAGCCCAATTCAGCACACCACCTCCTGAATCAAGAGGACCATGTTTGTAGTTTCCTATGCCGCTGTTCTCCAGCCTGTCCAGTATGTCAGTGTTCCCTGTGTGACCCGGAAAGCCTCACATTCTGATCCTAGGTCTGTCTCCATGTCTGTGTGGCCTGGGGGTAAGGCCAGCTGCTCTGTGGTCAACAGTGTACTTCTGTCTGTATAATGGAGGTTCAGGGACACACAGTGTCCTAGTTACATCTCTGCTGCTGTGACAAAGCACCATGACCAAGGCAACTTATAGAAGGAAGCATTTAACGGAGGTTGTCAGAGGGTGAGTCTATGACCATCATGGTGGGGAGCATGGCAATAGGCAGGCTGAGAGCTAGAGAGAGAGACTATGCATTAGGAGGCAAATTCTGCAGGCTAGCAAAAGCCTGGGGATTGAAGGGGTCAGTATTTAGGTCCTGGCACCACTCCTTCTAGGGATCCCGGGCAAATCACTCAACCTTCTCTGAGTTTACTTGACAACCACAAAGCAAGATTGACCAGCGTGAGAACCGAGTGAGGTAGATATAGCTTCAAATGGCATTTTGCTAAGATTGATAGCCCTTTTAGCCATCTAGTGATCTTTGTAACATCGTTGTGTGCAGGAATAGCTCTACTTTATCCTAAGACCTGCAGCTGCTGGGAGAGCCAGGCCCCTCCCTGCTCATCCCTGAGCGGCTGCATTGGGAGGCCACCTCTGGGAAACCCCAGGGAATCTCAGATGGCATTGATGGAGGTGCAAGAAGGGAGTGTTTACAAGCAATGGGGTGATGACAGGAATCACAAGAAAGATGCTCATTTTAAGAACCTAAGAACCTTGATTTTTACTGTGCCTCACAGGCTAATTCTCTTTATCCTGAAGGAAAAAAAAAAAAAATCTGTGCCATTTGAGATACTAGAATATCTTGGGAAGATCATGAAACAGCTCACTAAATTAAAAAGAAAAAGATGAACAGGGTTTTTTGTTGGCTTTTACCTATGTGTGTGTCTTTAAGTAAGTGACACGTGGGTGAAGATTCCACAGAAGTCAGAAGGGGGTGTTCAGTCTCTGAGGCAGTTGTGAGCCACTGGAAACTGAGCGTGAGTCCTCTAGAAAACTTGCATGCACTCTCAACTGCTGTGCCACCTCACCAGCCCGGGATGAGAGATCTTAACCACATTCATACATGGTTTGTGTATCCCATGGCACACACATGCACACACATTTGCACATGCCATAGTACATGTACAGGGGCCAAGGATCAAACTTGGGTCATCAGTCTGAGCAGCAAGCACCTTTCCCATTGGGTATCTCTCGTCATCCCAGGTTTTTGTTTTGTTTTGTTTTGTTTTGTTTTGTTTTGTTTTGTTTTGTTTTGTTTTAAGCTAGTCAAGTATGAGTGTCAGATGAGAATTTTTTTTGTTAGAGACAGGGTTTCTCTGTGTGGCCCTCACAATTCTAGAACTTGCTCTGTAGACCAGGCTGCCCTTGAATTCAGAAATCTGCCTGCCTCTGCCTGGGATTAAAGGCATGAGCCACCATATCTTGTTTGTTTGTTTGTTTGTTTGTTTGTTTGTTTGTTTGTTTGTTTGTTGAAACAAGGTTTCTCTGTGTAGCCTTGGTTGTTGCTTGTAGACCAGGCTGGCCTCACAGAGATCCACCTGCCTCTGTCTCCCAGAGTGCTGGGATTACAGGCATGCATACAGTGTATTTTCATCAAATTACCTTTCTCTCTCAACTCCCAGATGAAGGATTTTTAAAAAGAAATAAAAACAAAGGAAATATACTAATCTAAAAGCTCCTGTGCTTTCTCTTGTTCACCAGCTCACAAGGAAGGACCCACCATCGTACTATGTGAGGGACCCAGTGCTCTTGGAAAGCATCAGCCAGCAGTAGCCACCTAGAAAAGTCTTTCGCTCCTCAGATAATTCAGTAGTTTCTACAGCACATGCCTCTCCCTGATAGGGACATTCCTTACTCATGTGGTCCCTGTGATCTACTGTGGAATAAGACTTAAGGCTTGCAGCCAGGTGCTTTTCAGGACAGCCAAGGCTACACAGGGAAACCCTATCTTGAAAAAAAGGAAGGAAGGAAGGAAGGAAGGAAGGAAGGAAGGAAGGAAGGAAGGCTGGCTTGCGTCACTGGAGCAAGTTCCCAAACAGAGAATATGTCTCTAGCCATCTACCCTATCCAAGCCAGGGCCATGTACTTGCTAGCAATTGCGTACCACTGAGCTACACTCCAAGGCTCTGATTTGCTTTGTAGGCATGCCTCTGTTTTTGGAGTGAGGAAGGAGCCGACAAAATAGTTCAACAAGGTTTGCTCCAGATCCTGCCTCAGCTGAGTGCTGAGTGTGCATGTGCAGCATCTTACCATTACTAATGAGGTGGCTGAAGCAGAGAACATTCAACTTCCTCTTGGTTCTCCAGGGAACAGACTGCTGAGAACCTTTACAGCTGTGTTCCCAAGAGGGGCTTTCCATACCAGCATCTCTGCTGTGCTACTGTGATGGTGGTAAACAGATCCCAGCAGGCCTCCTGCCAATAAAGTGGGTGACATGTTGAGCCTTGATGTGGATCTGTCCTCCAGGCTGTAGAGTATGACATAGAGTTTCTTGTTCTGGTAAATGAAATGTTTCAATATGCTTCCTTAATCCTCAGTAATAAACCAGGCTTGGTGGTACATGCTTTGAATCCAGCACTCAAGAGGCAGAAATAGGCAGATATGTTTCAGGCTGAAGTCTTGACTAAGATTACTTATTTTATTAGTCAATACATATAGCCAAATGATAAAATTATATTTACAAGAAAATTGCTAGATATTTGAAACAATGAGTGTTTTTGTTGCCTTTGGTGCTTACCCTTTGAATATGTTCTCTCCAGTATTTAAAAGATAACTTTGTTTTGTCTTGTTTTGTTTTGTTTTGTTTTGTTTTGTTTTTTTGAGATAGGGTTTCTCTGTGTCACCTTGGCTGTTCTGGATTCACTTTGTAGATCAGGCTGGCCTCGAACTCAGAGATTCATCTGTCTCCTGTCTCTGCCTCCCAGAGTACTGGGGTTACAGGTGTGCACCACCAAGCCTGGCACTTGACTTTGTTCTTTTTTTTATTTTAATTTTTATTCTTTCTTTCTTTTTTTTTTTTTTTTCAAACCCGACTGAAGTGTCCCCTCTTTTCTCTCCAACCAGGACCTCTCCCCTGTGTACCTCCTATCTGCCTCCAACCACCATCCATCCTCCTCTGTTTTTACTCAGAAAAGGGCAAGCCTCCTGTGGATATCAGCCAGACATGGTATATATCGAGGTGCAGTGAGACTAGTCGCCTCCCCTCGTGTAAAGCTGGATGAGAATCAGAGACAGCCCCTGCCCCCAGAGCTACGAGTCCCACAAGAAGACCAAGCTACATATATGTAGCTTTTATGCAAAAAGCCTCGGGGTGACTTTGTCCTTGAGTAATAATTTTCTGAGTAGTAGTTAATTAACCTGGGATTTACGAACACCATTAAATTAACATGCGCCCAGTATCTAGTTCTATAACTTGTTGCAGTCCCAGGAGACTGTCACAGCTGCAGCACCTCGGTGGAAGTTTTAACTCTTGGTGCATAGATTTCTTCTAGGCCACTTTGTTCAGGTGGGAAGAAATAAGCTTTTTGAGCTATAGGTAGTTTGGGATGTGCTTCTCTGGTACACCTGCAGTCACTCATTTATAGAAACTATTTTCAGTATCAACTTCTGCCAGACAAACTCAGCTTGTATTCTTTATGGCAACATAAAATACTGACTTTTGGAAACCCACATTTTTAAGTGGTATTTTTTTTTTTTTTTTTGAGGGGGGTGTTCAAAATAGAATTTTTCTGTGTAGCCCTGGCTGTCCTGGAACTCACTCTGTAGACCAAGCTGGCCTTGAACTCCAAGAATCACCTGCCTCTGTCTCCCAAGTGCTGGGATTAAAGGCTTGCACCACCACTGCCTGGCTTTAAGTGAGATATTTGTGTCAAATTCAAGAACCATATATATGGTTATACACACACACACACACACACACACACACACACACACACACACACCTGTTCTGTTCTCTTTTATCTATTACAAAACCACACTCATTATGGTTTTAGATCAAGTTTCTCCCTTTTGCTCTGTCCACCCCTTCCCTCTCCCTGTCCTCAGTTGTTCTTGAACTCACAGTCTTTCTGCTCAGCCTACTGAGTACTGGAGTGGTGTGTGCACCACTACTCCTGATGAAAAATCACACTCAGTAGCTTTAAATAGATTATATCCGTCAGAGGATGTCCCGTCGCCCTGTCTTTCAAGAGTGTCTTGTCTTGGCCATTCTTGGATTCTAAATCTAAAGATCTAGTTGAGAAAAATAGACATCTTTCAGCATCGTCTTTCAGACCAGGAACGTGGAAGGCAGCTCCACTCACCACTGTGCCACTAAAGGCCCACAGGACATGGACTGTCTTTCTGTAACTCTCCTGCCAGGTCAGCAGTTTGTTCTTCCCAGATTTATGACACAGTTTAGAGTACCCACTTACTCAGGACTTCTTAAAGTTTTTTTTATCACAATTATTTATGTTGTGTCTATGCATCTGTGTGCTTGGAAACACTCATGCCATAGCATTTGTGAACCACTATGGATGCTGGGAACTAAACTCAGATCCTCTGTAAGAGTAGCACAGGTTCCCAAGAACTGAGCTGAGCTGTCGCCTAGCCACAGTTTTTTTTTTTTTTTTTTTTTTTAGCAGTACTGAATATTGAACCTTTATGCATGTCCAAGGTAACTGCTCTAACCTTGAGCAATAATCTAAGCCCTCAATCAACTTTCATGGTTTCATTTTATTATTTTTATTTATTTATTTTTAATTAGTTTCTGTTTTATAATTCTCTTATATAAGTCTTTCACATTGCCATTAGATTTATTCTATGAAGCTGTTAGTTATCTGTTGATGTATAGGAAATTATCTACAAAATAGCCCCTTTACATAACAATAAACCTTAGTCTTCCGAGTTTCTGCTGATTTGGAATAAAAATGAATTTAATAGGTGATCGTGCCTTGAGATTTGAGAGGTCAGTTATGTCCCCTGGAAGTGTGAATGGGGTTGGGGGATTTAATTCTAAAAATGCTCAGTTGTGTGAAAGCAGGTCAGTGTCACTGCCAGCAGGGAATTTCAGTTCCTCACAGCACAGATCTCTCTAGAGAGGCAAGGTGTGGTGATCCATGTCTGTAATCCTAGCCCTTGGGAAACTGAGGCAGGGGCTCATGATTCAAAACCAGCCTAGGCAATGTATGTAACATTTATTTATTAATGTATGTATGTAATATAATATAGCAAGCCTTTTTGTCAGGGCTGGGGGGAAAAGGGAAGAGAAAGGAGGAGGAGCAGGAGAAGAGAGACTGATGGGCCATTTCATGTCGGCCTACATTTCTCCTTGGGATACGGAGGGATGGAGGATCTGGCATATTCGCACCTGAGCATGCTGAAGAGGCTGGTGTCTCTGATGGTGGCCTGCCACTTAGTTAGCAGTCAGTGAGCTGTACTTTCCCTTTCTGAACAGATCCCGGATCAGCAAGGTGGAACTCTTCAGATCATTCCAGAAGCTGCTGAACAGCATTGCAGGAGACGAGCAGCCAGACTCCATCAGGTGATTCTCTCCTTCCCCCTGCTGTCCTGTCTCTAAAGGCTGCTGCTCTGCTTCTGGCTTGTGCATGGTGACGCATGTGGCAGGCACTAGGCTCGGCGAGCCAGGGGTCACTTATTGCATTCTCACAGAGAAGAGGAACATGTCAGATTTGTGTCCGCATCGCACCTAAGATAGAGAAGCCATGCTTGCGAAGGGTGAGAGGAAGGCTTGCACTCAGTTTTACTTACCTCATATTTATATATCTATTTTGAGGGAGGTTGTCACTGCCCAGAGGCCTGAAACTGAAAGTCACCATTTGGGACAGCTTAAGCTGGAGCCCACAGCAGTTCTCCTGCTTCAGCCTCCCAAACACTAGGATCACAGGACTGATCTTGGTGTTTTTTCATTTTGTCATCTGACTCGTTGGCTGACTTTATGGTACTGGCAGTGGGAGCCAGGGCCTCTGTTGATAAGCTACACTTGTTTTCCAGGAGCCCAGGACTCAAAGTTCAGTTAGAAATTATCAAGTTCATGGATCCTGCCTCTTTACTAACAAATAATTGATTAAAATAAAACTTAAATCAGTATTTACCGCAACAAGCATTGTCTGTACAACTGTAGCCTCCTCCTTGCATTCTTCCTCACTCATGGGATCGTGTGCACACACGCACACACACTTAAAAATAATAAAAATAGAGGCTAGAGAGATGGCTCAGAGCCTAAGAGCACTGGCTGTTCTTGCTGAGGACCAGGTTCAACTCTGAGCACCCACATGGTGGCTCATAACCATCTGTACCTCCAGTCCCAGGGACTCTGACATGTTCCTCAGGCCTCCACAGGTGCTGCACACACATGAGACACAGGCAAGATAAATGACCTTAAATTAAAGTGATAGTAATAATAATAGTAGTAGTGAAACAGGATGAAGTTGAATTAGTAAGACAAGTCTCTATTAGGTAAAAAACCTGGTAAACACAACCAAGGAAGACTTTATTTTGGTTCACAGTTGGAGGGTACCGTCTAAGGTGGCTACTTATACGGCATCAAAAATTGGGAAGAAGACTGTCTAAAACAAACACACAAAAAGATTAGGAAGCGGAGAGAGGAACATGGGTGTCGAGCTCAGTTCCTCCTTGGTGGTCGCTCTGGGCCCCCAGCCCATGTTTGGCTCTGCCCCATCCATGGTGGCTCTCCCACCTCAGTCAAACCTTCCTGGAAAGCACCCTCATGGACATGCCCAGAGGTTGGTTTCCCTGGTGATTCTAACGAGTTATAACTCCACTCTCGTCAATAATGAAGATTAATCCTCACAGTCTTGGTTTAGTCAATGGTAAGAATAGTAACATTAGCCATGTCATAAGATCACTGAGAAAAACATAAAGGAAAAATATTTCATGTCAAAGTGCTTGATCCAGGCATGGTTTATACTTGCTGATGGCAACCAATAAGTAATTTTAGTTATAAAAATCCATGAGGGCCGGGCAGTGGTGGCACACACCTTTAATCCCAGCATTTGGGAGGCAGAAGCAGGCGGATCTCTGTGAGTTCAAGACCAGCCTGGTCTACAGAGTGAGCTCCAGGACAGCCACAGCTACACAGAGAAACCCTGTCTCAAAAAAACAAAACAAAACAAAGAAAAAAATCTATGGGGGTGTCCCTGAAGAGCTGACTCAGTGATTAAAATCACTTGTTCCGTCTCAAAAGGAACAAAGCTCAGAACCCAGGACCCATATCAGGTGGCTCACTCTCGTTCTAGGGAATCTGACACCCTCTTCTGAAATGAACACAGGGCACAGCCATGCTGCACAAACATACATGCAGACAAAACACTCATATATACAATAAACTTTTTATTAATTTATTTATTCATTTTACATCCCAATTGTAGCCCCTCCCTCTTTTCCCTGCCCCACCCTCCCTCCCTCTTCCCTTATCCCTCCTCCCCTACTCCTCAGAAAAGGGGAGTCCCCCTCCACCAACCCATCCTAGCACATCACGTCATAATTAAGAACTTATTCTGTGATGAGATGTGTGTGCTGCACTAGTGTTAAAGAAAGACTTCTTCAGACATTTGTCACATGGTAGAGAAGACTATTCAGGAGATGTTACAGGGGAAAGAAACTGAGCTCAACTGGAGACTTAGACCAGGAAGGAGCAGAATGGGTTGGGGGAGTCTGTGGCTAGAAAATTTCTAAGCTGATTTAAAACTAAGCTAAAGTATTTTTTTCTTTCTTTTTTTTTTTTTTTTTGGTTTTTGGTTTTTGGTTTTTGGTTTTTGCAGCATGGTTTCTCTGTGTAGCTTTGGCAGTCCTGGATTTGTTTTGTAGGCCAGGCTGGCCTTGAACTCACAGAGATCCACCTACCTCTGGCTCCCAGATTGCAGGGAATACAGGTGTGAGCTAAACAAGATTCTTGCTGAAGGCAAGCAAGGTGATGAGATAGGGTACAAGTAAAAAAAACTTTTTTTTTTTAGTATCTTATATGACGCAGACTAGCCTCAAACTTGCTGCAGAGCCAGCGATGACCTTGAACATTCCAGTCCTCCTGTTTCTGCCTCCAATGTGCTAGGATCACACGGATGCCACCACCCCTGCTCTGTTCAGTTCAAAGGGACAAACACAGGGGTTCCTGCTAAGCGAGCAGTCTACTGCCCAGGCTATCCCTGCCCAGAGTGAAGAATTGGGTCAGTATTGAAAGTGATCAGAGGGCAAGGGGTGGGAACGTTTATTAAACTGACTCAGGAGAACTCTAGTTGAAACTGGACTTAGAAAGCTTGGGCGGAACCCAAGGCCAAGTCAAGAGGAGGACTCGGAGGACTCGACTCACATTTTAGACCTACCTAGTCTTATCCGAAGAAAATCTCCCAAGAATTACAACTAGTCAGAGAGGATAAAGGGGTGTCGATTAGCAGCATATAGTAGAATGTAGATGTTACAGAATGTTCTTAAAAGAAAAAACAGAGCCAAGAAAGTTCTTAATCTCTAGATCCTTGGGTGGAAACTTTAAGTCAGGACTGGAGAAGACAGCTTGTGATAGTAGGAGGAGGCTGTCTAGCATACTTGAAACTCTGTGTGATCTTCCATACCACAGAGAAAACTTTTATCTGCTTGCACATAGCCTGTACATAGTCCAGGCTGCCCTGGAATCGCAGAGATCTGCCTGTCTCTGCCTCCTGTGCTGGGATTAAAGGCATGCGCCAGCACACCCAGCTAGTGTTCTGTGATTCTAACTGGCTCCAGCACGTACTGCTTTAACATGAATTCCCTTTCAAGGAGACAGTGCTCCCTCTGCCCCTGCTCTGCTGTTTGGGTCTTTCCAGTTGTTCTAAGGGCGAGTACCCCGGTGAGAACTGTGCTTGACGGCATGTGTGCATTAGGGTACAGAAGCTGGACACCTACCAGGAGTACAAGGACGCCGCGTCTGCCTACCAGGAAGCCTGGAGCGCACTCCGGAGGGCGCAGCCCTTTGCATCCTGGATCAGAAACTCACCCGAATACCACCAATTTAAATGAACTCTTGCTGGTATCAGGACCCTTCATGTTGGCCTCTCTTCAGGCTGAACAAACTCTGCTTTTCTGGTGGTTAAGAGAAGAAACGCCTTCTCCCAGGGACGTGCCCCTCTTGGTGTCATACAGATGGAACTTAGGACCTCATCAAGTTTACTTGATTGGAGCAGCTTCTTGCTAAAATGGCCTCTCAGTAATGACCTTGGTGTCTGCCTTCAATTGTGTTTTATTGGTTTTTTTAAAACATAACATCAGAGTCTGAAAAATGATGCTTTTAATGTAATCTGCAGCAGCTCTGCTTTGTCTTCTTCCATTGATTTGGCAAGTGTATATTGGGCTGGAATTACATTAGAATGTCTGGAAATTTTACAGCTTCTCCTGGAGTGGTAACATGCATTTCATATTTCTAGCCTTCCTTTGGAAACCATTATTTCATTTCCCAGTCCTCAGCAATCAGATGTGGTTGAAGTTTACTTTACTCTTAGGCTCAGCACTGGACTAGCCTTGGAAAGCACTGTTCTCAGACCTATCAGTAAAGGTTTGTTTGGGGCTGGAGAGATGGCTCAGTAGTTAAGAGCATTGACTGCTCTTCCAGAGGACCTGGGTTCAATTCCCAGCACCCACATGGCAGCTCACAACTGTCTGTAACTCCAGTTCCAGGGGCTCTGATGCCCTAACACAGACATGCAGGCAAAGCACCTGCAGATGCCATTTTAAAAGTCTCACTTTGTAGATACACTGTCCTTGACTTTCAGTCCTACTTCAGCCTTTCAAGTGCCAAGATTACAGGCATAAGCTGTAGCCCAAAATATTCTCCTCTCTCCCGTTAGCCCCCTCTCTCCCTCTCCTTCCTCTTTCTTCTACCTTTTCTTCTTGAGACAAGAAGAGACCTCTGTAGCCCTGGCTGGCCTTGAACTACTATGCAGCCAAGGATGACCTTGGGCTCTGATCTTCCTGCCTCTGCCTCCAAGTGCAACA
The DNA here is from genome assembly GCF_907164565.1 of Psammomys obesus. NCBI lineage: Eukaryota > Metazoa > Chordata > Mammalia > Rodentia > Muridae > Psammomys > Psammomys obesus. The sequence continues at coordinate 27,935,181 of NW_026596034.1, read as the reverse complement.
CCATACTTGCCTTCCAAGATTCTCTTCTGATCAGTGTTCTGAGGCCCACAATAATCTTGTAACCAGCCAATAGCCGCCATCTTTTCCTACCACATAGAGACAGCCAGCTGTGAATGAAGGCAGCAAAGGAGGAAACAGCCAGAACAATCAAAGGCCTAGTATCCACCCTGCGCCCAAACTGTGAGACCAATGCCTGTTTTGTTTGTTTCTAGTTTATTCACTTATGGGGCCCGCATATGCTGTAGTGCATGTGTGTGGTAAGCATCCTATCAGCCGAGCAGCCTCATCAGGTCTCTATTGTTTTCATTTCGCCTGTTAGAGTTATTTTCTTTTTAACTTTGTTCCCAAGTGCCTTAAATTCCTAAGTAAGTCAGCGGCAGACCCAGAAACTAGCCCTGTTTAACTGTCATCATCTCAGAGATAGCTCTCAGTTTACTCCCGCCTTGAATAACTGGATGAAAATAGCTCCCCTTCTTGTTACTCAAGGTCATTACTTTTTATAGCTTTTCCTTTGGTTTGGTTTTGGATTTTTGTTTTTAGAGACAAGGTTCTTCTGTATAGCCCTCATTTCCCTGGGACTCACTCTATAGTCTAAGCTGGCCTCAGAGATCCACTGCCTCTGTGTCCCCTGGGATTAAAGGTGTCACCACCACCACTTGTATCTTTTATGAGATTTTTGTATTAAGACTTGAATAAAAATGTGAAGGAGTAATATATTTTTATTCCTAAAGTTATAATCTGCCAAATTCTCTCTCACACACAAAAAAGTTCAATATGAACTAAAAACCTTAGACACTGGGGAATGGGCTGAAAGAACGGAAGGCTAGACACTGAAGGCAGCTTCATCTTGACCTGCACCTGTTTTCTCAAGAGCTAAGGATGGTACTTAAACATCTAACAGTGACATTCTATTTTATGCTTTTAAACCCAAGTTTGTGCCAGGCAGTGGGGTGCCCTCCTTTAATCCCAGCACTTAGAAGGTAGAGGCAGGCAGGTCTCTAGTTCCAAGCCAGCTGGGGCCACACAAAGAAACCCCTTATCACCAGCCAGGCGAAGTGGTGCACTCAGGGAGGCAGAGGCAGGAGGATCTCTGTGAGTTCGAGGCCAGCCTGGTCTGCAAAGAAAGTCCAGGACAACCAAGGCCACATAGAGAAACCCTGTCTCAAAAAACAAAATTTTATAATTGAATGTATACCCTAAAGTCACCTCTCTGTAATACTGGCAGATGCTTGCTTGCTTTCAGACTATGTCTCATGAAAGCTAGGCTGCCTTTGAACTCCTTCTTTTCCTAAAACCCCAAGCCAGAAAACTGTCCTCTCCATAGAGTTATCCTACTTATCCTTGTTTGTTTTCTGCCACCAGCAACATTATCAGATCTAAGCATGTGCCAGTCCCGTGAGCATGATAATCTAGAGCCAAAGTGGCTTCATTTGCCTTGCATCCTTACGGTCCTGTCCAGGCTCTGGCTGCAGCAAGCCTGCTTTCCTTGGTGAAGTCAGGGGATATGAGTCACATTACAGGACATTCATGCATGTCCCCACCACCCACCCCATCAGGGTTCACAGAGCAATGCCAGGCACAGGCCAACCAGCAGGACAGTTTGCCATAATCATCAGAGAAAGTAGGATAGGCAGAAGAAACTGAGGGCCTGACATGCTGGGCCAGTGTCCACCACTTAGCTATGCCCCACCCAGGTTTTTGGTTTTGTTTTTTAATTAGTGAAAATAATTTTATATTTTAAACTGTTGAAACAGATGCCCTTCAGAAGTGAAGCTGCATTCCTAAGTAGGGTCTAATGTTATAACCGTGTGTGTGTGTGTGTGTGTGTGTGTGTGTGTGTGTTTTCACTTTATTTTTTTATAACTTAATCACTTTATATCCTGATTGTAGCCTCCTTCTTCATCTCCTCCCCTTCCTCCTTTCCCCCCGCCTCCCCCTTTCCCCTCTCCCAGACCACAGAAAGTGGAGCTCTCCTCTGCTACCATCTGACTCTAGCCTATCAAGTCTCATCAGGACTGCCAGGATCCTCTTCCTCTGTGGCCTGACAAGGCTGGTGTAAATTTTCTTTTCCTCGGGATTTTAAGAACTTAGTTTGAAGCCTGGCATGGTGGTGCAGGCCTTTAATCCCAGCACTCCGGAGGCAGAGGCAGGCAGATTGCTGTGAGTTCAAGGCCAGCCTGGTCTACAAAGTGAGTCCAGAACAGCCAATCTACACAGAGAAACCCTGTCTCAGAAAAAATTAAAAAAAAAAAAAAAAAGAACTTACTTTGATTCAGCCTTGCAGTGTATATGTTCACATGGTTCTTCCTTTAGGATGGAGGAATGCCGTGTTAAATGCCGTGTTTTATGGGGTTCACCACTGCCAAGCATGAGCTCACTGTCTGAGGCAATGAAGTGACTGTGGAGAAAATGGCCTGCCCTGGCCACCACTGCCTTGCTGGGGAAGTGCAGGCTCTGTTTGATTTGCTTGTGTCTGTGGCTGCTGGAAAGGTGCCCCCATCCAGACCTTCACATTTTTGGCTTTAAAACAATGTTCCAACGCCAGAGTTTTCCAGTTTCTAAACATGAACTCTCTTTTGGCTGGTTAAGTTTTCAAGTACCACTTGCCTCCTGTGCTGGTGAGAAAGCAAGAGCTGCTGGGAACCCACAGCAGCACAATGATCACAGAAGCAGGAAGCGGCCTCCAAAAAGACAGACTATGTGCGTTTTTATGTTGTGTGTGTGTGTGTGTGTGTGTGTGTGTGTGTGTGTGTGTGTAGGCAGGTATCTTGAAGAGAGTGTCTTTATTTTCTGAACAGAATAGTTCATTTTACACCCCATTTTAAGGAATCATAGGCCTTGACTTCCTATACATGTGAATCGTAAAAGTAATTGTTAAAAAAAAAAAAAAAAAAAGCTGGGTGTTGTGGGACAGGCCTTTAATCCCAGCAGATTAAAGTTGAAGGCCAGATCTCTTGAGCTGAAGGTCAGCCTGGTCTGCTGAGCTAGTTCCAGGACACCCAGGGCTACACAGAGAAACACTGTCTTGAAAAACAACAACAAAACTAAAATTAAATTATGTCTGTAATTGGGCCAAGCTGTTTCCCTGTAAAGCTGTTCAGGTAGATCCAAAACAATTTTTAGGTAGGTCTATAGCCCAAAGGAGAGAAGAAAATTGGAGCTACTTCAGAGGTGTAAGTAAGTAAACCTTTGAATTCAGTTTTCATTTCCATACACTGGGACGAGCGTGCAGGATACGGCACTTGTTAACATGTGCAGGCAGCTTCAGATCAAACGGAAAGGAATATAAATCGGAGCTGCTGTAGTCATGCCAGGGGTGGCGGCTGATGTAAAGAGGCTCAAGAGAATGCCACAGGGTAGATTGGCTGGTAACTTTCTGAGTGTAGATCCAGGCTGGCCTGAAGTTCCTGAAGTTCCCAGTTTTCCAGATGCTGCCATTACAGATGTGTGCTGCCATGCCAGGCGAACAGTCTGTGTTTTAATTGAGGTGTTAAATACAGGAATACAGGTCTGGTGGAAGTTTGTAAGGTCTACAATCATGTTCTGTGCACGTTTTTTTTTGTTTGTTTGTTTGTTTGTTTTGTTTTGTTTTATGTAATTATACCTCAATTTAGAATGTGAAAGAAAAAAGTCCTTAAGAATTACTTGAGATAGCAGAAAACTTGAGTATGGCCTTTGAAACAAGTATAGTATAGCACCAGCTCTGCCACCAACGGTCAGTTGTATGTAGGGAAAGTTTTTAACCTTGGACTTTTTTTTTAAGATTTATTTATTTATTATATATACAGTATTCTGCTTGCATATACACCTGCCCACCATAAGAGGGCACCATATCTTGTTCTAGATGGTTGCGAGCCACCATGTGGTTGCTGGGAATTGAACTCAGGGCCTTTGGAAGAGCAGCCAGTGCTCTTAACTTCTGAGCCACCTCCCCAGCTAATCTTAGACTTCTGACCTCCGTTCTGTTCTACAAAATGAAATTCTAACAATTAGGATGCTCAATTTTTTTTTTTTTAAGTATTAAGTAGGATTTTTTTTTTTTTTAATTATATGAGCTGGGTATAGTGGCACATGCCTGTAATCCCAGCACTTGGGGAGGCAGAGGCAGGTGGATCTCTATGAGTTTGAGGCCAGCCTGGTCTACAAAGCAAGTCCAGGACAGCCAAGGCTACACAGAGAAACCCTGTCTCAAAAAACCAAAAAACAAAACAAAAAGTGTGTATATATGTGTGTGTGTGTGGTGCTGGGAATCAAACTTAGCATCTTGCACATGTTAAGCAATAGCTCTGAGCTATTCCCCCAGCCCCATTTTTAAAAACTTAAAAATTGGGTGGGGTGTGGTAGCACATACCTTTGATCCCAGCATGGGAGGCAGAAGTAGGCAGATAATCTGAATTCAGAGCAAACTTGGTCTATACAGTGAGTTCCAGTCCAGCCAGAGCTACATAGTAAGTCCCTGTCTTAAAAACAAAGAAAAAATTGAACCTCATAATTGGATGTATAAAGCAATGAGAAATTTTCTTCAATTAATGTTGCATATAGCCTCAGTTATAGTGGCAATAGGTGGAGGGGAACTTCTGTATTACTCTAGCAACCTGGGGGCTCTGAGTCTGGACTTGGAATTTTGACCTTATCCAAATGAGCAGCTAGGGTTAGAAACCAACATTGCAAACAAGTCTGTTTGGCACTGCTTTTAGGTGTCCAAGTGTGGCAGAGTCCCTGTGGGGGAAATGGCAGAGGCAGAAAATCAGTCCAAGTAGGAACCCAAACTGCCAAATGTTGGTCTCAAGTACGTGTTCCTTGAAATTGGCCCCATTCCAAGGGAAAGAGCTCACAATGGAAACAGTGAGGCCATTTGCTCAGGCAGCCAAGAGGATGAAAAGGGCATTGAAGCCCAGCAGCGTCTCCAAGGGAGAGGCACGGTGGGCCCCTCAGCCACGGTGAAACCAACCTGCCAATGGAGGAGGATCCCAGAGCCCTTTCCCAGCCTCTGTCTTCAGCTCAACAACAGGCCTTTATGTCAGCGTCCCAGGGAACCTGAGAGGATGCCATGAGCGACTCAAGCTTCACCAACAATAGATGCCCGGTCAGTCTTGGTTGCCCATGCATTGAATTAGGTTTTGTTGAGAAAGTAAAGTGTTTTTGATGTCCTGGGACCCTGCTACGTCTGCACGTATCATGCCGCCTGGGTGAGGTTTCAGCAACTTCCTTGTTTTGGCTTTTCCTTATGGTAGACTGTTTTGTCCTCTGGGGAATGACCTTCCCGTGGTGTTTTCCTGTAGTAATAATGTTGGGCTAACCCAGTGCTACCAGGAATGTCCCTCTATTAGCATAGCAGTAACTTCTGCATTCAGATACTGGCAGGCAGGGGGTGATGGAGTTGTTGAGAGAACAGAACAGACTAAACCAGCTCCAGAAGCGCCCTGCTAGGCTCATTCCTATTGCCTTCCAAATTATACTTGAAAGCCCAGCTCTGCCTTGGTCCGTGTGTCCGTCTCTTCCAGTTCTTATGCTGAAATCCAAACTCCCAATATGATGGTGGTAGCACATGACTGCATCTTTAAGGGTGATCAGGCAGGGCCCTCAGGAATGGGATTGGTGCCGTTATTTAAAAACAAAAACAAACAAAAAAAAACCTCCTGAAGCTAGGTGTGAAGCACCTAGCATAAAACAACACTCTGGAGGCGAGGCAGGAGGACCTCCAGGACCTGCCCTGTTCAAGGGCAGCCTGAGTCACACAAGACTCTGTCCGGCCATTTTAGACCAGTGAGAAGGTGGGCACTGATGAAGCAAATCTACTCATACTAATCTCTCCTTCCCAGCTTCCAGACCGATGAGGGCTCAATCTATTGTTTATGAACCACCTGCCATGCCAGTTTAACAGCCAACCAGATTAAGATAAGGGCCGTAAAGGTGGCACACACCTGTAATCCTAGCACTACCTAGGAGGTAGAGGCAGCCCGCTCTCTGTGAGTTCAAAAGCCACCCTGGTCTATAAAGTGAGTCCAGGCCAGCCAAGGCTGCACAGAGAAACCTTGTCTCAAAAACAAATAACAACAACAAAACAAATAAAAGATAAGGGCCATAGCCTGTGGTTCATGCCTTTAATCCCAGCACTAGGAAGACATAAGCAGTCAATCTCTAAATTGAAGGCCAGCCTGGTCTACAGAGTTCCAGGACAGACAGACAGTGCTACAGAAAAGAAAAAACAAAAACATAACCATCTCAAATAAATAAGGGCCAAGCCAAGTGTGGTGGCACAAGCCTGTAATCTGGGAGGCAGAGGCGGGTGGCTCTCTGTGAGTTGGAGGCCAGCCTGGTCTACAAAGTGAGTTGAGTCCAGGATAGCCCAGAGCTCTGTTACACAGAGAAACCCTGCCTCTCAAAAAAACAAAAAAACCAAACCAAAACAAAACAAAACAAAAAAAGGTTAAGAGCAATTCTTAAACAATGAAGTATAAAACTGGTGCAAGGCTCACAAATCCAATTTTCAAGAAAGCAAAACTCATATTAAACAGACTAGAATGTACAAAGCATGTCCAAAGCAGAGCCATGTCCCAGCTGACTACATGCTAGATCCTAAGAAACAGGCGTACATTTCTGTGGAGCACATACAAGCGCAGGCCTCCCTACCATCGGCCATAGAGGAAACAGGGTGAGTTGGCACTGGCCTAGAGCTGGATGTAGCCCCAGGATGTACTAGCTGCTGATCCTAGGAAGGTAATAAATGATCCTCAGGGTGTCAGTGTCCTCACCTACTGGCACCGCGCTGCGGGGATGAGGGGGGTCTTACACAGCACAGGTTGGAGACGAGGCTGCCCACTGCACTAACAGTGACTTGCCCGCGGAAGCTTCCAGACTAGGTCTGCCCTTCAGCTCGGAAGCGACTGGATCCAATCCACTGCTTAGGCTTGCAGAGCTCTCACTGTCAGATCTAGAAGCTTCCCCTCTGTGGAAGCCTACTTACTAGACAAGCTTGCAGGCACATGCTTCCCTCCAGGAGAAGCTGCTTATCACAGTGGGCATATCCTCCTACTTAACTGTGGCTTTGCCTCCCAGCCACCAGCAGGGACTTTTTGTTTTCTCAGTTTCTTACTCCCTGAGAAATAAAGATGTGAAAGGAGAACCAGGCTGCATTTTTTAAAACTTTCAACATCAGTCCAAGGTAGAGTCCTTAGAACAGGAACATTTCTATTGGCTTCTTCCAAATGCTGCTTGAAAGAAACCCTCAGAAGGATAGGATGGGGAGGAGAGGAACGGGATGGGGGAAGCTCCGCATCTGATACAAGACTGACCTCATGATGCTCCTTAACTCTAGGGAAGATGTCAAGTGACTCCACAGACAACAGAGTACAGCTGGAGGTGACTGTGATGGAAGCCAGTACCCAGCCTAAGAGAAGGACACAGTGATCTTGGAGTCCTGAGCCCCAGCTAAGGCTGGGGCTTAGCAAGTAGCACGTATGGGAGTGTTTTTGAGGACTGGCATTTTAGGCAGAGGGCCTCATCCCTAAGGGTAGAGATGAGGGCAGAGCATGTCTACACTGGCAGAACCCAGGAGAGTTTGGGAGAATGCTGACCATGCATTTGGATCTCTGTGAGGATGTCCTGCAAAGGAGAATGGCTTTATCCTGACAACTCGGCACTTTGGAGACTTGGGGAAAGGTCATAAAATAGAAATGACATCTAGGGAGCTCACTGTCCTCTGTAACAAAGACATGGACTATAGGACAGGATGACAGCCAGGAGGACATGATTTTTTTTTGGGGGGGGGGGGGGTGCAGATAGAGCAATAATTGGAAGACGACCAGTGAGGCACGGACAGTGGTGGCTTGAGGGAACTGACAAGCTCACCGAGAAAGACTCCAAGTCAGCGTATCAGAAGTACTTGCACATCAGTTTATTATTACAGTAGTATTCAGAGCAGCAGAGTTATACCAACAGTAGTGTCCATTTTTTAAGCCATAAAACAAACAAACAAAAAGCCCAAGTTATGTCATTTGTAGTATGATTGGTACAAATAGAAATAATCTTAATAAATGAATTAGTATTTTCTCTCATTTGTGGGCCCTGGATGGTATATAGATACATAAGATCACACACACACACACACACACACACACACACACACACGCCTGTGCATGTGTGTGGGTGTGTGCAGAAGACAAAGTAGAAGCAAAACTGGGAGAACAAAGAGACTAAAGAGGAAGGGTGTTAAGAGAATGGGGAGGAGACACTCAAAGTACTTTATACACCTGCATAATAAAATGGCCGTAATTTTTAACCCAATGAAGTAAGAAATGTAAATGTTAGTGTTTATGGCCGGAGCCTATAAAGTCCTTGCCACACAAGCTCGAAGACCTGAGTTCAGTCTCCAGAACCCACATGAAAAGGCCGACCATGATAACGCTAGGTGTGACTGTGCACACCAGTAACCACAGCAAAGAGGAGTAGAGACAGGAGGGCCACTGGGGCTCACAGGCTATTCGGCACTCCTAATGGGGCAGCCCAGGTCCCAGTGAAACACCCCGTCCCAATAAACCTACAAGCTCCTGAGAAACAACACCCACCCACACCCATGTGCACCTCCGCACGAACACACACACACAATCCAAATACACATTTAACAAGCGAGACAAAGGTGATACAGGTCACTGTATGGACGATTAGGCTTTCAGGCATGTACCATAACAGGCAGCTTCTGTGCAATTTATACTGTAAACATGGTCAGTTTTTCTTGTGTTCTGCTCTGTATAACACAGCACTGGGTCATTTTGTTCTCAAGAGCCCAGGCTGGCCTCAGATTCAGACTCCTGTCTCGGCTCCTTCGTGCCGGATCGATGGCAGTGCTTAATGACTGTGACTAATGATGCTGCCGTGTCTCTCCGGCTTCTTTTCCTTACATCCCTTGTTATTCTTGGCCTTTCTTGGGATTTTTGTTAAAATGGTATCAGTGACTCATGAGCTGCTGATGGCATCTTTACAGTGTATACTGCTGTATCCTTCAATCTGGATCTGCTTTAACCTCCTTTCAATACTGTTTCTCATTTTTCTCCCCAAAGGTCTTGGGAATCTGTTAAATTTATTGTTTCTAGATTTTGCTCCTGTTAGCAACAGAAAATTTTTCCTCCTCTATTCTCTAGTCGTCTATAACTGCTACATAAAAACATCAGATTCATAACTGTGGGCTGGGGCTGGCTCTGTGAAGAGTGCCTGTGAAGCAAGTGAGGCCCTGGGTTTGCTCCCAGCACCACACAGACTTAGCGGCTGCTCAGCAATCACGCTCCACTTTGTTTAAAAGGCGGTTGTGGTATGCATACAATTAAGGTTTGTTCTTTATCTGTGTTTTATTTTTCTATTTCCCGTATGAAGTGACAGCTTCCCAGACTCGCTTGCATGGGAATGTGGGCTGTTTTTCTAGCTTTATTGTATGGGCTTCGGAAGCAAGCTCTGCATTAGAGCTGAAGTCTTTCACTTATCATTTTCCCTTTTGTTGTTAATGGATGTTTTGTTGTTTTTACTCTAGCTCAAACTGGCTTCAATTTAGGGCAGTCCTCCTGCCTCCGCCTGAGTGATGGGAATATTGGTGTCAATCTTTGTTGACACCAGGCTTTTTTTAAAAGTATCTTTTACTTACTTTCAGCTTCCCACATGTATACAATGTTTCTTGAGCCTATCCACCTCAACTTGCCCATACACACTTTTCATTTTTTTTTCTTTTTTAAAACTTTTTATGGGCCACGACGATGGTGGCAAAGGCCTTTAATCCAGGATTCAGAAGGCAGATCTCTAAATTCCAGGCCAGCCTGGCCTACAAAATGAGTTCCAGGACACCCAGGGCTACACAGAGGAAACCATGTCTTAAAACAAAACAACCTTTTTGTTTATAAACGCTTTGCCTACATGTATGTATGTGCATTTCATGGGGGCCTGGTACTTGAGATAGATGTATAGATGGCTCTGAGACAAACCAAGCCCAGATCTTCTGCAAGAGCAATAAACATTGAGCCTTCTCCCCAGCCTTAACTATTTTATTGATTTTACTATCAGAACAATATTGAATAGTAGTAATTGCAAAGTTTTTTGTTGTCTGTTGTTGTCTTTAATGCTTGGATGTATTCTACAGCTGAGTTGTATCCCCAGAACTGTATTTTAAAAAATAGTTGAGACAAAACTTCACTGCATGGGCACAGGCTGAACTTGTGATCCTCTGTCCTAGCCTCCCAAGTAGCTGGAATTGTTACAGGCCCTAGGCACTAGATACAGCCCAGATTTTTTTATTTTTCCCAGAGACAGGGTTTCTCTATGTAGCCTTGGCTGTCCTGGACTCACTTTTTAGACCAGGCTGGCCTTGAACTAAGAAATACACCTGCATCTGCCTCCCTGAGTGCTGGGATTACAGGCATGAGCCCCACCTGCCACCCCCCAGCCCACTACAGCCTGGATTTTTTTAACTTATGTTGTGTGTATTGGCGTTTTGCACCTTGAATGTTCAGTGGCAAGGGGACTTTGCAGGCTCTGAAACAGGAATTACAGATGATTATGAGCTACCACCTGGGTTCTGAGAACCAAGCCCAGGTCTTCAGCCAGAGCTCTTTACTGCTGAGCCATCTCTTCTGCTCCTATAGATTTTATTTTGTGTGTATGGGGGGGTACACGTGCCTTTAGAAGCCAGAAGAGGGCATTCGGTCCCCTGGGGCTAGCTACAAGCAGTTATGAGCTGCCCTGTGAGAGTACTAGATTTTTACTTTATAGATATAATTTTTAAACATTATATGTATATGTGTGTGTGCAGGTGGCTTGGGAGTCCAGAGGTGTGGAAAGCTGGAGTTAGACAGTTGTAAACCACCTGACATGACTCAAACTTGGGTCCTCTGAGGTACACTCTCAACCACTGAGCCACCTTTCAGCCCATTTCAACACTTTTGATGATAGCACTGACAACCGCGTGTAAGCTGAAACAGGATGGGGCAATCCTTTATTCCTTGTGCGTCCCAGTGTCCAGCAGTGTAACAGAAACACCTATGAAATGACTCAGCACTCTCAACCATGTCCTTCCTAAATTTCATCTGCTGTCTCAGTTCTGTGACCTATAGCAACGTCTGTGAAAACTACACTACTTACCTTACAGGACTTTTGGAAAAACCGTCAGTCATGTGGTATCCAATAGGTGTTCCATAAATGCTGGCCATGAACTACTTAGAAATACAGTCAGGGTTAGGGATGTAGCTAAATTGGAAGACTGCTTGCCCCATGTGTAAGCCCCGGGCTCCAAGTCACACAACCAGGCATGATCCTGCATACTCATAATCCCAGCACTCAGGAGGAACCAAAAGATCAGAACTCATGGTTGTCCTTGGCTACGAAGTAAGTTGGAGATCAACCTGGGATATGAGACTGTCTTTAAAAAACCTACAGTCAGCTGGGTATGGTGGTACATGCCTGTAATCCCAGTACTCTAGAAGGCAGAGGCAAGGGGATCTCTTGAGTTCAGGGCCAGCCTGGTCTACAAAATAAGTGATCCAAGGCAGGAACCCTGTCTCGAAAAACAAAAACAAAAAACCTGCAGTCAGCTTTGGAGGTTTTTCTTGCTGTTTCTTCGCTGGTGCATTTGTGGGTTTGTGGTCACGAACAAAAATAGATAAAAATTCTGGTGGAAAGCTACTTTTCCTTTCTGTTTGATTTTATTCTCTTCTGACGGATTAAACCACCCCTGCCTACCGTCCCAAGCAGAGCTGTTTTGTGGCCCAAGGTCAGAGTCCTTCAAGGGACTTTTTGTTTAGAGAAACAGTCTCTTGCTCTAACCTGGCCTCAAAGATATATAGACTTGGCTGGCCTTCGACTCAGGGATCTGTCTATCTCTGCTTCTAGGATTAAAGGTGTGTGCTACCACACCCAATCCCAGGGACTTTTGTTTATACTAGATGTGTTTGTCTATACTAGAAGGGCAATAATGGCATATGCCTTTGGAGGATAGCCTGTATCACTGGACTGTCTTTACCCACCAGCCACACAAGTAATGACATGGAGACTTTTTACTAATTATGAAAGCTTGGCCTTAGCTTAGGCTTGTTGCTCCTATGACTGCCTCGTATACTTTTTTTTTCCCCAGAGCTGAGGACTGAACCCAGCGCCTCAAGCGCTCTACCACTGAGCTAAATCCCCAACCCTTGCCTCATATACTTTAATTAACCTGTTAATGCTAATCTACGCTCTACCTCCTGACTTACGACCTCTGCTTCTTAACTCTGTGTCTGGCTGGCCTGATTCTTTCCCAGAGTTCCCACCTATCTTCTTCTTCCCTATAGGCTATTCAGATCTTTATTAATCCAATCAGAGGATGATGGAGAATGTTTACACAACATTGAAACAGTTGATGTTCCATAAAAATGACAATACCAGATGAAGTGGTGGTGGTGGCCTTTAGTCCCAGCAGCTTCAGAGGCAGCAGGAGGTGGATCTCTGAGTTCAAGGGTCTGCAAAGGAAGTGTAGGACAGCCAAGGCTACAGAGAAAAAAACAAAACAAAAAAAAAACAGGGAGGAAAAAAATACCAAAATTTGGGCCTCTGCCTACAGAAATCAGCATCGAATAATACAAAGACAACCTTTACACAGCACACAAGAGATTATCCCAACAAGCCTAGCCTACAAAAAATAAAAAGTGTTCTTCCCTCACTATTAAGCTGATAAAAAGCATGCAAAGACTATCCTTGAGAATGAAAATTAACACATAGGAAAACAAAACCAAGAAATGAGGTTTCAATGTAATCGTGTAATGCCTACAGTTTCTTTTTATTGCTTAGTTCAAGTAGTTAACTCCCTGTGACCAAGACCAATATTCCTCCATAACAAGGAGTTTGCTTTTCCCTTTCCATTGCTCATCCAAGGTCAGTTTCCACTTCCTTCTACCTTGAAACTACCAAAGACAAACATCCATTTTATTCTGGCAAGTTTGAGAAAAAAAAAATCTGCAGGATACCTGTGACAAGAATGTTTCTCCCAACTCCAATTGAGAAACTTATCAATAGGGAGCTGTGTCAGCCTGCCTATATTCTGGTAGAGATAAAACTAAAAATCTTGGCAGTTATGGTGGCATACGACTTTCGCCCCAACACTCAGAGACAGAGGCAAGTGGATCTCTTCCTTCCGAGGCTAGCCAGGGCTACAAGTGATACACTGACAATGAAGAGGAGGAGCTGAAGAGAGGGCCCAACACCCACATGGCCGTTCACAACCATTTGTAACTCCAGTTCTGAGGAATCTGACACCTTCTGGCCACCAAGGGTACCAGGAATAAGTGGTACACAGACATACATGCGGGCAAAACATCCACACACATCAAATGAAAGAATCTGTTTGACTCATTTTAACTAAATATCCTTATTATCGCTGGGTGATACTTGGTTTCTTTATTCTGATGATGACATAAGGCTCCAGTCACCAACACAGTCCATCTGTGGAAGATTTACTGAGAAGCATACACATCTATACTAATTTGGGAGAAACTATGAAACTCAGTCAAGAGAAATCTAATCTTGCTTTAAGGGACTTGAGAGAAGCACCTTCAAGAACTAAGATACAAAACCTGAGAGTGGTAGCGCACGACTGTAATCCCAATGCTCAGGGAGGCAGAGGTAGGCCTCTGTGAGTTTGAGCCAGCCTCAGGAGTCCAGGACAGCCAAGGCTACACAGAGAAACCCTGTCTCCAAAAAAAAAAAACAAACAAAAACAAAAACAGAACAAAGGTGTAGGCCAGGCATTGTAGTGCACACCTTTGATTCCAACATTCAGGAGGCAGAGACAGGAAAATCTGTGAGTTTGAGGCCAGCCTGGTCCCATAGCAAGCCCTAGGACTACAGAGAGAGATCCTGTCTCAAAAGAACAAGTGCATATAAAGAATGTATGTATGTCAGATTATAAGAAGATCAGGCTGTAATGGTAAATAAAGTAACATAAGCCAGGCATAGTGGCTCACGCATATCATAGGTGCCCAGAGGGCTGAGGTGGATCACAGGTTGGAGGCCAGCCTGAACCATAAAGTGAAACCCTGTCTCAAACAAAACAAAACATGCAATGTATAAATATGTTTTACTTTATGTAAACAAAAGGTATGTATTCATGGTGCTAGAAAGATGACTCTGCATCCGAGATCACTGCTGCTTTTCTAGAGGATCAAGGTTCAATTCTCACCACCTACATGGCAACTCAACTGTCTGTAACTGTCTGCAATTTCAGGAGATCTATCACACCCACACAGACACACATGCAAGCAAAACACCAATAAATAATCTTTTTTAAAGGAGTATGTTCATATACTCTTAATTTTACTACTAAAATATGGAAGGAAATTTCCCATAAACAACTGAGATAAGAAAGTGGTAAAGTGATACTTTGCAGTATATACCTTTTTTTTTTAGTTATTTATTATGTATACAGTGTTCTGCCTGCACGTCTACCTGCAGGCCAGGAGGGGGCACCAGATCTCATTATAGATGGTTGTGAGCCACCATGTGGTTGCTGGGACTTGAACTCAGGACCTTTGGAAGAGCAACCAGTGCTCTTAACCTCTGAGCCATCTCTCCAAACCCAGTGTATATCTTTTTACATAATCCTTTAATCTGAACCTCTTGACTATTTTAACAAGTGGGGAAAAAAATCCCTTTTTATACCAGCCACTACTTCCCACCATAGGCTACCCTGATATGGCCCATAAGCCCTTCTCCAAGCCTGACAAACAGGAAGCATTTCTGACTCATCAAAAAGGAGGTGAATGAAGGACATAGTCACACTGTAATGCCTTTATAAGAGGAAGTTTTATTGTTAATTATTTACCTTAATAGTCTCAGAAAGAAGAACAGATACTAGCTCAGTCCAACATGATTTGCAGTTGGCAAAATCTAGTGAAGCAAGTGTTCTGATTGCTAAGGATTTAATTTGGGTGCTCTTAATACTTAGCCATCTAACACTTCGAACATAATCCAAAACAGTGCATCATCCTCTCCTTTTCACTTTAAAACCACACCTACCTCCCCTCATTGTAGAAATATCTTCATTAAATATCATTCCCAGAGTACTGGTTCCCTGGAGCATTTAGCCATGAGGACAGTGCACAAAAGAAAACTGAAAATAAAACTCTGTATGATAATTTACTAATCTAAGGAGACAAAACCTTCCAATATATTAAGAAATAAATCCAGTTACAAATGCACGAGTGGGTCTATGTGAAGGCTCTGGTAGAGTAACTGAAAACAGCCGGTTATTTACAAGATACACAAGCAGGAGCGGTGCACCTAGCCCAGCACTGGCCCTCAGAAGCCAAAAGTGTTCTCTCCGCTGTAGGCCACATACAAGAATCCATCTTCATCTTTTTCCTTCTCGTAAAGCTGTCCCATAGTTAGGCTTGAAAGAGAAAAAACAAAATCATTGAAAATCGAGTCCAGATATCAAGTGGAAAAATGAGGCCTAAGGATTAGGAACTTTGTGGTTGGCAGTTGGTAGGTAAAAATAATTCAGGTACCCGCTGTGACCTGCAATCTGTTCTACTGAAGGAAAACAGAGGTCTGGAAAAAAGAAGGGCGGAGGGGTGGCTCAGTGGTACAACCCTAACCTATCAAGCACAGGGCCCAGGCTGAATCTCCAGCAGCACAAAGAGGGCAGAGAGTACAACAAATTAGAACCAGGTACAGTGGCAGGCACAAGCCTGCAATCCCCACAGCCTGAACAAGCCATCCCCTTGAAAAGGCATCTGATGATGTAAGTGACAAAAATGATGGGCAAAGTAAGCAAAACATGAAAGGACCATCCCCACATTGTAAAAAAAAAACAAAAAACCCTTGTAAGAAAGAACATGTTGGGTTACCTTCTTCAGAATATCTATTTGGATAATTACAGTTTAGACTCAACATCAAAGGTTCAGGTGGAAACTTCCTACCAACACTCCCAGGCCACAGTCTCTGAGCCCCCACAGTGTGAACAGAGACCCTTGTGCACAATACACAAAGCTCTCAAGGTATCTATGATCCAAAGAAACCTTCCCTAGGTCAGGAATGTACTTCAGTGGTAGAAGGCTTGCCCAGCAGGGGTGAAGCCTAGGTGCGATCCCCTTATTTCAAAAGAATAAATAAAAGACTGTTCAAACTTCCAAAGAGCCTCCAAAGATAGTATTCCTTAAACTAAACATGTGGGTGGAAAATCAGCCTTCCTTATGCTGTGAAACACTGCAGTGGAAAACGAATGTAGTTCTGCCAGGAAACTGAGTTGTCTCAATGAGAGTAGTAACACCTACTGCCACCTCACACAAGCTCTGGCCGCGTGACCATAATGACCAAGTATGACCACAGCGGTGGGTCAACACAACCAGCTGGTCTAAGAACAAGTCCCTGTTACAACAGTCGTTTAAATGTGGACACAACAGAGACGGAGCTCAGCGGTCGAGGGCTTGCACGGCATTCCCACACGTGGTTTCAGAACCCCACCCCACCTCACCCTGCACTGCATAAAAAAGCCTAGGGACAGTGGCTCATATAGTGGCCTAGGTAATCCCAGCACTGACAGGAGGATCAGAAGTTCAAGGTCACCTGTAGCTGCCTATCAAATTCTAGGCTAGTCTGGCTACATAAGACCTTGTCTCAAAAACAAATAAATATATAGCAAACCAAGGACCAATGGGGGAAATAAAAGGGATCCTCAACTTTGTGAAGCCCTAGATTCCTCCTTGGCTTGGCTGATGTTCTTTGACTAAGACCAATACATATACAGGCCACATTTATCAAAGTGGAGTTTTTGCTTTCTTGTTTCACTTTCCACCCCATTTGCAAGCTTGGCGTGGATGGCTGTGTGAGAGATTATTAAGCAATAATGTGGGGGATGAATATGAATAAGAAAAAGCCTGTCATCTTCTCCAATCACAACAGCTCTCGACATGAGGCTTTTTGTTGTTTGTTTTGTTTTTCAAGACAGGGTTTTTCTGTATAACTTTGGCTGTCCTGGACTCTTTGTAGACCATGCTGGCCTCAAGAGGTCCACTTGCCTCTGCCTCCTGAGTGCTGGGATTAAAGGTGTGTACCTGGCTGAGGCTCTCTTAATTTGGAATTTGTGAAACAACTCTCTGGATGGGTTGGAGAGAACAAGAGCATTTGCTGAACTTGCAAAGGACCTCGGTTCCCAGCACCTAATGACAGCTCACAACCATCCATAACTCCAGTTCCAGGGGATGTGATAGCCTCTTCTGACCTCCATGGACAGCAGACACAAACACGGCACATAGATATACATTCCCATAAAACTTTCATGCACATAAAGAAATCTAAACCACAAAAAGAAAACAAACAAACAACCTCTCTGAACAGCACTGTTAAGCAAACTGCCTGCTGTTAAGGGAAGAAAACCCTATATGGCTACTTCTAAAACAGGTATCAGCAGCTCTATTCAGCAGCTGGTGTGGCATCAGAACTGAGATGCGCTAAGTGGGAAAACACAACTTCAGAGAAATGAAACATCACCTTTAGTTACATGCTGAATGACAATTCATGTACATCACCATTGCCTTGAACTCAGAGATCCTCTTGCTTCTGCCTGAGTGTTGGATTAAAGCCATACATGCCACACCTGGCAATTTTACCTGTTTTTCTAACTTGTTGAGTATTAAAGAGATACTAGAATTGTTTAAACCCACATGAAGTTTGCATGCTGTTTCCACAGTGTAGAAGGAAGCTGGCTCGTGAAAACACTTACTGTGTTAATTTCCAACTGGGACTGCCTTCAGCTCTACAGAGCTTTATAAGTATCTCCAGGAATTCAGTGAAATCAGATCTGTTGTGGGACCAAGGCTTTTTTTTTTAGATCTACCTGCCTCTCTGCCTCCCAAGTGCTGAGATTAAAGGTGTGCACCACCACCACCCAGCTAGAAAACATTCTTATCGACAACTTATCACCTCCAAGTCATAGGCCTCTCCCAATGACCTAACATTAGATCCTTGTACCTCTGGCAAGAATCTTCCTCATAACAGTGCTCCTCATATACTAACAAACATTCCGTTGAGAGTTCACTCCAGTGAAGCACAGGCAGGCAAAACTGACCCTGTGAAGGAGATAGCTTGTAGCAGAGGCAGGCATATGTCGGTTTAGGACATATTCTATAAACCTCAGGGAAGATGACCTTCCCTCTCAGAATCATCAAGGCCTGAGCACCTGCACTGAGCTGGCCCTGTCAGAAGTCAGGAGTCCTCAAGCACAGAGGCAGCGCCAACACACCTGACAGGCAAGCTGCCCGGACCTGGAGGGTTAGGTCAAGTAAGCCCCACCACAACTCCAAGGCTTCCTACCCGAGCTCCTGGACACCCACAGCCAAACCCACAGTGAGCCTAGTGCTGTGGCACCCAGCACTACATCAAGGCACCAAGAAAGAACGCTGCCGTGGGAAGGGCACTGCCGCCTTCTAAACTCTTGATGCTGATCAATTAAGACCCGAAAGATGCTAATGGCAAAAGCAAGCCATGGAGCCAATCTAAGGTGAGATGAATTTCTCAAGTGCTGGTGAAATGAACCCCAGCTGTTCTCTGAAGGCTGCCCCCTATGCCTATACTGGTCATTTCTCCAGTGGAAAGATGAGTCTCAGGAAGAACCTAGCCCAGGATTTGGTGTGACAATGAAAGGCAAACTTTAGCTTTCTGCTTCTCAATAACCCTGTGAATTGAGCTCATGTGGACACCCAATTCCAGTGCAATTGCCTTCAACTTAACCAAAGGCAGGGTATGGAGGCCCTGAGTCAGAAATAGGCTGGAGTGATGACCACCTGGCCAGCCATCTGCTGTGCAGCTCATGTGCTTCCCTGTCTTTCAGCAAGGCAGGACAGTGGGGCAAGGTAGAAATCAATGACCACCACCACTGTGGAACCTCAAAGACACAGGTTATGAAGTTAAAGTTTAACAGGACCCAAACCAACAATACTCAGGCTGACTAGACCTTCATGTCAGATGTTTCTGATACAGTCTCTGCCATTCCCAAAACACACCCTTCCCCCCCGCCCCCGCCCTCTCTCTCTCTTTTTGGTATTTTCAAGACAGGGTTTCTCTTGGTTGACCTGGACTCACTTTGTAGACTAGGCTGGCCTAGAACTCACAGCGATCCACCTGCCTCTGCCTCCCAGAGTGCTGGGATTATAGGCATGTGCCACAGTGCCCAACTTACCCCTTTTCTTTTAAAATAATTACTTGTGTGTGTACAGGTCAGAACCACCTGTATGACTGAGTTCTCTCCTTAAACCATGTTGATTCCAGAGACCAAACTCAGGCCATCAAGCTTGAGACAAGCACTTTTACCTGCTGAGCTCCGTCACCAGACCAACAGCCTTGTCTGAGAGAAGTATTTACCCAGAAATGATCACACTTGTTAAGTTTAAGCACATTTCTCAACACAAGATGGACCCTAAGACATCTCACCATCCTTTTAAAACTGAGAAAGAACCAGACCACCATCTTCCACAGCACTGGTCTCTCCAGACCAAACAAGAAGGAGATATTTATTCAATAACACACCCATTTCTATTTTTTATTGTTGTTTTGTTTTGACACAGAGTCTCTCTATGTAGACCAGGCTGGCCTTGAACTTAGAAATCCGCCTGCCTGGGATTAATGGTGTATACCACAACACCCAGCTTTCTGTTTCTATTTTAAACAGGGAATTAAGAACCCTCTTGTCTGTGCTCTAAACAAAGAACAAAGACTATTACCAGGCTTGGGTTCCCCTCTACTGCCATAACTGGAAAACTTTTAAACCAAAGTCTTTCTCAGTTCTGTCTGCACCAAGGCATAGTTCCTCTTCTGTGTTGAGCCAAATTCTTGATGTAAGCATTTAGGCAGAGAATTCAACATTCTAATGCTACATAAAACAGGCAGTGGCATGGTGGCGTACGCCTGTGGGTGCGGGAGGCAAAGTTAGGGAGATCTCCAAGTTTGAGGCCCACCTGGTCTACATGGTAAGTTCTACCAACAGCCAAGAGGTATATAAAGAAACCCTGCTCAAAAACAAAAAACAGGGCTGGAGAGATGGCTTGGTGACTGGGAGCACTGGCTGTTCTTCCAGGACACCTGGGTTCAGTTCCCAGCACCCACATGGCAACTCACTGCTGCCTGTAACTCCAGTTCCAGGGGCTCTGACACCCTCACACATGCAAGCAGGCAGAACACCAATATGCATAAAATTTAGAAATATATAGATCATTAAAAAAAAAAAAAAAAAAAGCCACGGCAGTGGTGGTGCACCCTTTATTCCAAAACCCAGAGGTGGGTGGATCTCAATGGGTTTGAGACCAGCCTGGTCTACAGAGTGAGTTCTAGGCCAAGGAAAGGCTATGCAGAGAAATCCTGTCTCAAAACACAAACACATAAAACAAAAGTAACAGGAAAGAGTCCCTTTTCTTTCTTTCTTTTTTTAAGAAACAGGAACTCAAAAACAAGGGAAATAAGACTCTCAGGTTTACCTCTGTGTACATGTTGCATCTGTATTAACACTAACACGACTCTCCATGCTTATCCCTGGGTTCAGCTTTACATATAACCAATGTATCTGTTCAACCTCAGTATGGAAGGGCCAGGGCTCCTGCAAACAAGGATTCATTCTTCCTCCCTACTTCCAAGCCACTCGGGAAGCTGCAAGCAGCACTACATGAAGGTTAAAGGAGGCTCTGGGTTTCCCTAAGGAAACTGCTACATTGACTCTGAGGAGATGGTGAAGCTGACTCAGCATCAGCTTTAGACCCTGTGGTACTTTCCTTTAAGCTACCAAGGGTGTTTGCATTTGCATTTGCATTTGCATTTGTGATGATGTCTCATGACACCTTTGTTTATACACAAATTTGAGTTTTGGTTTTTGTTTGAGACAGGGCCTCACTGTATTCCCCAAGATGGTCTCCTCCTACCTTAGCCTCCTAAGAGCAGGACCTACAAGTATGTATCACCCAAATTTGCTAACAAATTCCTGTTTTGTTTGTTTTAATTTGTTTTGGTTTTCCTATGTAGCCTTTAGTTGTCCTGGAATTTACTATGTGGACCAGGCTGGCATGTAGATCCATCTGCCTCTAGATCCATCTGCCTCTACATCCCAGATGCTGGGATTAAAAGTACAGTCATCACTGCCAGGCCCTAAATCCTTTTAATTTTGTTAGTTTCAGACAGGGTCTTTCTACATAGCCCTGGCTGTCCTGGAACTCACCATGTAGACCAGGCTCACCTCAAACTAAGAGATCCACTTGCATATGCTAAAACCACCCAGCAACAAATACCAATATTAAGTTTTTAATAAAGCTCCCAAATGAATACAGATTAGCCTGTAGGGCAAGAAGTAATTAACTGGAACTTTAAGTACTAAGGGCTTAGTGTCCTCTGCCCTGAAGACTCAGAATTTGGTTTCTGGGGTTCTGATCACACAGTCCTGGATTACTTCCCTCAAATGTAATCAGCTTTAGGGTAGTCTCACCAGACTAGAAAAGCAAATGGGAGAAATAAAAATGGGTTTGTGTGTGTGCGTGTTTCTAGAAAGCAGATGGAGTGAAAATGGCTCTGAAGTAGTCTCTGCTGCCCTGAGAAGCACTTTTCACTTCCAACTTGATTTATACTTCAGAGACAACAAGAAGGAAACAGGTAATGAGACCTATAAGCCATTCCAATTACTAGAAACTATGGCTCCCTCAGAGCAATCTTCAGAAGCGCACTCCATTTCCTTCTACACGTACCAGAAGCCCAAGGATTGTGGTTTAGTAGAACATCTGCTTAGCAAGACAAGGCACTGAGTTGAATCACCACCACTGACAACTGTGCCAGAGGATCAGCATTAAGGAAACAAACCCAGTGCCACTGGAAGTAGTTTCCTACTTCCTCCCAGTAAGCCACCATCTCCAGAAAGGAGAAAACAGAATCACCAAAGTGCTATACTAGGCCTAGAAGCTATAAAGGAAGATTTGCTTCCTCATTTCCTTAAGGAGAGCAGAGTACCCCACAGATGCCTTGGCTGCCTCCCCTGGGAAAATGCATACCCATCAACACACTACCTAAAAGCTCGTGAATGAAGACTAAGAGGCCCACAGAAGACAAGACCACTAAAGCTCTAGATGCTAACAGACCAGTAGCACCCAGAGGGCAGGCTCCAGCTTTTCTCCTATTTCCTCAGGCAAGTACTGGCCTTGCAGAAGCTTCCACTATTCTCCTGTACTACCTCTCAACCAGACACCAGAGATAGGCAGAAGAGATATGCAAAGAAATCGGGCCAAGAATAGCCAGAACGTTTCACCTTCAATAGAAATAAGGTCTAAATTTGACTTAGGCCTCTTTTTTTTTTTTCTTTTTTTGAGACAGGGTTGCTGTATAGCCCAGGCTATCCTTTAAATCTAAATCCTCCTACCTCCAACTAAGAGCTAGGATTACAGGTATGTGTCACTATACCTGGCATCTTTTGCAGTTTTCAGTGAATGTTTCTACAAACTAGGCTAGTTCCCAAACCTAGTTTTAAAATAAGATGGGACAAGGAATTCCCACTAAAAAGATGCAGCATGGTGGCACAGGCCTTGAATTCTAGCACTTGGAAGGCAAAGGCCTGTGTATCTCTGTGTGAGGCCAGCCTGGTCTACAGAGTTCCAGGACAGCCAGGGCTACACAGAAAAACCCTGTCTGGAAAACAAAAAAGAAACAAAACAGAAGAACAACAACAAAGATCGTTTCTAGGCAGAATTAGCCTTACCAACAGTCAGAGCAAGTGGTATCAAGGGAGGTCCAGGTCTTTATAGTTTTAGACTGCTGACTGGACAGTAGTCACTTATCAGACTAATGGATTAGGTAAATACGGACTTTTAGAAGAGCAAAGAGCTGACTAGTTTAGACTTAACTGAGCAGATGATGAGTTAGAAACGAGCCTCATCAGCCCCTATACTTTCCTGGTAGAGAGAAATGGGACCAGTTTACATTGAGAACCTTATTGCAGGCCTTAGTTCTACTTATGGCTTAAGCCCAAGAAAGTTCTGAACTGTTTTAAAGAATTACTGACAGTCATTTATTTAGGGTATGGGAGAGGCCAGAGGTCAACATGGGGTACCTTAGTCAATCCTGGGAGGAGGTTATAATGGTTGCCTGTTAAAGTCCAGTACTGGAGTCTAGGATGGTAACTCAGTAAAGCGTTTGCTATGTGAGCATGAGGACTTGAGTTTAGATCAGTAAGCTCCAGGTTATATGAGAGACTCTGTCTCCAAATGTATGCTGGAAGGCTTAATAAGGTAAAAGCACTAGTCAGCAAGCCTTACAGCCTGAGTGCCAATGGTAGAAAGAAGGAAAGAATCAACTCTAAAAGTTGTCCTCTGACTTCTACAGTGTCACCTAAATGCACACACTCACACTATTTTTAAAAAATGAACAAAAAATAAACATTAGTCTGAAAACATAAACACAAAGAAGCACACATTTATACAAATTATATAAACTCTATTGTTCCATTCTCTTAAGTACATAAATTTTGTACCTAGTGTCTTTTCCTAAAACTACTGATATACAAATTAAGAGTTTCATCACAGCTGGGCATGGTGGCACAGGCCTTGAAAACCAGGGAGGAATAAATTCCTGGAATTCAAGGTCAGCCTGGTCTAGAAAGTGAGTTCCAGGATAGCCAGAGCTACACAGCAAAGCCCTATCTTGAAAAACCAAAGTGGGGGAGGGGAAGAGTAGCAGTCAGAGCTCTAAAAACGGTTTTTCTGGCTCCCAAGGTTTGAGTTCATAAGCAGCAAATGTACTTCTAAGCCAAAGGTCCATCTAGTAAACACCTCTTACCTGGACTGTGGGACTGTCTTGTCCACAAACAGGAAGATGGCTTTCTCAGAAGGAAGCTGGATCCTTTTCCTGATGATCCACATGAACTGAGCCACAGTGATGTCAGATGGAACCAAGTACTTCCTTTTGTCAATGTCAACAATCTGAGAGCCTGAGACCTTTTCCACGATCACCTGGGAAAGTTAAGATAGGTCAGCAGCAGAACTGGACTTGCCCGGCGGGCACAAGGGCCTGGGCTTGATTCCCAGCACTGTGACTACATGAGAGGAAGAAGGAGGAGGAGAGCTCCAGCGAACTTAAGCACAGGACTGGATTGCCTTACGTAAAGCTCTGACCTCACACAGTCTGATGAGGTTAGTGTGGGCAAGGAAGTGTGTGGGAAACAGCACAGTATGAGTAAATATAACTATAGCTTAATATGACACACTCTGATGGTCCAGAACTGATAAGAATGTTATCAATCTCTGATTTCAGCATTTGTAAGAAAAAAATGGCCACAGAGCTTCCTTTTTGGGGGGGAAGAGGGTATTGCTCCTGGACAGGGTTTCTCTGTGTAGTCCTGGCTGTCCCGGAACTTATTCTGTAAACCAGGCTAGCCTCAAATTCCAAAGATTTCCTTGTCTCTGCCTCCTGAGTGCTGGTATTAAAGACATGCACCACCACTGCTAGCTTTCTAACATTTTATCTTGGCAGATTATCTCACTAGGATTTCATCTGTGGTCTGTCGATCCAGATCTCAGGATAGACCCATGCTGCTAGAGAATTAAAATGCCAAGCAACGCTGGAAAGAAGAATGGTTGAACTAATGGCAATGCTCTA
The DNA here is from genome assembly GCF_907164565.1 of Psammomys obesus. Lineage (NCBI taxonomy): Eukaryota > Metazoa > Chordata > Mammalia > Rodentia > Muridae > Psammomys > Psammomys obesus. The sequence continues at coordinate 27,910,557 of NW_026596034.1, read as the reverse complement.
CAATCCCAGCCACCCAAGAATCAAGGTTTTCACTTGGCCTGTTGCGTCTCTCTAAACAGGTTAACATTTGTCCTCCTAATTCTCTCCTCAAAGGAACTGTTTACAAACAAAGAGCTACAATAATAAGACTTCCATGTCCTTCAAAAATCAATAATGACATCAGAAACCCGTCTCTCCAACTAGGGCAAAAAGCAAAAATATAGCAACATACTTATTGATTAAAGACAAAATGGTAGCATTTCAGATTTGTTGGTCAAGCAAGGATGACAGAATCAGGGTGAGCAGAAACTAGAAGTTAAAGGCTCAAAGTTAAAGATGAATGTCCTAAGACAATGTTACCTTATCCAAGACTTGGTGACAGTCTTCTTCTACCACGGTTCCCCAAAGTGGCAGTGACCTGTTGCCCTGTCCTAGAACACGGTTCCTTACATAATTGGCGAGGGAGCCTAGAGGCTGCAAGCAGCTTACTGCCCTAGATCGGAAGATTCAGCACCGATGCCCCTGAACAGCACCAGCCCCTTCCGCCCCAAGCTTGGGCCGGCCCCCAGCCCAGCCCGTCTGGTCTCCGGCTACACCTTGAGACCTTCCTTAACTTCTCAACTGTTGCACGGCCTGGCGCGCCCGCCCGACACCGCTCCAAGACTGTTAGGGTGACAGCGGGGCGAGGGGGCGGGGAGTCCACACTCACCGGAACCCGGTCGGGGTACTTGGCTCTGATCTTCGCGGATTCCACGCATCTGTGTTCTGGGAGAGAAGTACACCAGGCTGACAGTCGCACCTACCCGCCAGCCGGGGCCCCGGTTCCCGGAACCCCATCTTCCTGTCCGCCCTTCGCCGCCCTCAACCTGCGTGCGTACGCCCCGAGTCCTAGCCCCCCGGGTCCCCGGCCGCAGACCCCTTCTCGGACTCCCGGCGAGGTCCGCCGAAGGCGACACGGGTCCGCGGGAGGCGCCCAGGCTCGCGCGGCCTTGGCGACCCAGCGGCCCGGCGGGAGTGGGGGAGGGGCCGCGGCCCGGGGCCCGGCCGAACCAACGGCGCTTACCCAGCGAGTGGTCCTCCTTAAACATCCACTTCATGGCGGCGGGAGGCGACGGAGCCGGCTCTCGGAGCCGCGGTCTTCGGCGAGGCGACCACAACAACAACGGAGGCGGCGGCTGCAGCGACGACTACTCGGCAGGCGGGACTTCCGGCTGCCGGAGCCTAGCAACCGCCCGGGGCGGGGCTTCCGGCGGGCCTGGTAAATGCACCAAGGGCCTGCACCTACGTGAGGGGGCGGGTCCTGGAGGAGAACCCACCCTCCCCCAGGGGCTCTCCCGAGAACGGAAACTGACGTAAGTGGCTGGGGAGTCTGAGGGACCCTGGAATCATCGGGGTTTCAGGACTGTGCGTGACGGGCAGGTTAGGGTCGTAGCTTAGAACGCTTATAAGTAAAGGCCTCCGGGAGGGGAAGTGTGGGGCTTCGGGGAGATAGGAACATTAAGGTTTGTCCGGGTGACAAGCGGGAGCTCGGTATCCAGGGATGGCGAATTCCAAGCACTGTGTGGCAGAGAGTACTGGTAACAACCTAGAGGTCCAATATAGGAGCTGTCGCACCTAAAGTTTGACTTAAACAAATTCTGATTTTCCTCTACTCATGAATACCTATTTAAACATTCGTAAACATCTCTGAACAAGTATCACAGGTACGCATCTAGTCAGCGGAATTTCCCGGATCACAGAGATTCTTTCTCAGAAACTATCGGAGGCTAAATGTGACTGTCAAGTCCGAGCATTCCCGCCCGCCCCACCCCCGCCCTACCCCGAGAGCTAGTCACAAGACCGCCCAGGCGGTGGAGCCGGCAGTGGGAGTGGCCGGCACGCACGGCCTGAAGTGCTGGTGTCACCTGCCTAGGCCTATGCCATGAGGTTCACCCTCAGCCAAGCCGAGTCATCCTGGCAGTCCGCTCTGGGTCATCATCTGTTTATGCCCTGGTGAACACAGAACACGAATATGCAGTTAATTGGGCACCTGGCCACGTGCTTGTGATTCTGCCGCATTTGTAGAGCCTGTGTTTGAACGTTGTCATCCATCATTTCCTACAGCTGGAATTCCTGACGGATGCTGCGGCTATAGCTTCATTCTAAAACTATTTTTGCTATTTTGAATTGGGGGAGGGGGAGGCAGCTCAGCAGGTAAAGGTGCTTGCTGGCAACCTGAGCTCAGTCCCCGGGACCCAAGTGTTAGGAAAAGAGAGCTTACTAATGAAGTTCAGCCTCTAGCCTCAGTGTGTGCACTGTGACAAGTCTGTGGACACATACACACCCAGGTACACACGAAATAATGGAAATCTAAACAAAATGTAACTTAAAAAAATCAAAGATGGTGTGTCTGAGCAACTAGGGGTTTCTCTTCTATGAAACGAAAACTCCTTTGACTATTATGTCTCATACAAGAACGCTGTTCTGGAAACTGGGAGTTTTCTGTGAGCAAAGCAGAGAACACCCCTGCTGTAGCAGAGTTCACATTCTCATGGAAAAAAGACAAGGAACTAAATGCCAGGTAATGACAGGTGGTATTTAGAAAAAATAAAACAGTGGATGACTAGAGCATGATGCGCTGGTGGGATAGAATGGTCATTAGACAAACTCTCACACACTAGGGCCACAAAGGACCCCCTGTGGCTAGAGCTAAACAAAGGAGTGTGCTAGGAGACAAATCAGAAAAACCCGGGACAAATGAAACGGTGCTTTGAATTGCAAGCTGACAACTTTGGGTTTACCAGAGTGTGATGAGAAGTAAGTGTGTTTTGTTTTGTTTTGTTTTGTTTTGTTTTGTTTTGTTTTGTTTCAAGACAGGGTTTCTCTGTGTAGCCTTGGCTGTCCTGGACTCACTTTGTAGACCAGGCCAGCCTTGAACTCACGGAGATTCACCTGCCTCTGCTTCCCAGGGTGCTGAGATTACAGGCATTCACCACCTCCACCAGGCATAAGTATGGATTTTAAGAAGATACATTTGGACTTTTTTTTTTTTCTTTTCTTTTTTTGTTTTGTTTTGTTTTGTTGAGACAGGGTTTCACTTTGTACTTTTGGCTATCCCAGACTTGCTTTGTATCCCGGACTTGCTTTGTAGACCAGGCTGGCCTCGAGCTCTCTCTATGTAGTCCTGGCTGTCCTGGAACTTGCTCTATAGACCAAAATGACCTTGAACTCAGAGATTTGCTTGCTTCTGCCTCCAGAGTGCAGGAACTAAAGGCATTTGTCACCATACCAGGCTCATTCAGACTTTTTTTTTTTTTTTTTTAAATAAGGCTAACCAGCAAGTGCAGTTCAGTGATGGATCAAGTGCAGGCCCAAACTTAATCTCCAGCACAAGAAAGAAAAAGAGACAGAAAAAAGTTCACTGGGCTGGGGACTGAGTTCCATTGGTTGAGGACGTCCTGCACAAAGCCTTGGGTTCATTCCCCAGAAACACATAAACAAATTTATACCCAGAATCTCCCTTTTTTGTTGTTTGTTTGTGGTTTTGTTTGTATTATGAGACCAGGTTATTCTGTGTAACAGGCCTAGCGGTCCTGGAACTCCCTTTGTAGACCAGGCTGGCCTTGAACTCACTGAGATTCACTTGCCTCTGTGATAGGATTAAAGTTGTGCACCTGGATGCCCAGTTCACCTATTATGTCTGTACATAGGAGGTAGAGGTAGGAGAGTCAGAAATTCAAGGTCATCCTCAGTTACACATTGGTTTGGAAACAAGCCTGGGGTAGAGACCCTGTCTCTAATATATCTATCATGGGCTGGTTAGATGACTCAGCAGGTAAACATATTTGCTACCAAGATTGAGGACCTGCGCTTGGTCCCTGGGACCCATGTGATGAAAAGAACTGAGCCAGGCAGTGGTGACATATGTCTTTAATCACAGCACTCAGGAGGCAGGCAGCTCTCTGTGAGTTCAAGTTCAGCCTGGTCTACAGAAGGAGTTCCAGGACAGCCAGAGTGACACAGAGAAAACCCATCTTGAAAACTCAGGAAAAAAAAAAAAAAAAAAAAGATCTATGTATACTTCTGTGGGGGCAGGGGCAGGGATCCACTGTCCATCAGCTTACAGGCATGTTCCCTGACAGCTATGATGACAAGCAATATCTTTTTGTCTTACTTGCTCACTTGATTTTTTTCAGGTCATCATTCTAATTCTCTAATCTGTCTTGCTATGCGTCCATGTGTCAGTCATTGTGTTTAGGTTTCTTGAATATTCTAAGTGCACTCGATGCCTTGTAGAGGGGGGTGGAGAGCTGAGGAGGTGAGTTGGGAGGAGCAGCAGATAATGAATAGATCCAACCTCACATCAGCAGACCTATAAAACAGACAGGCTGGGCTTAAGATCCTAGAGGCAGAGGCAGGCATGGGCAGTGCAAGGCAGCAGGCACAAAGCCAGGCGGAGCCGAAAGAATGAGAAAAAATGTACAGGTATCCCTGATGAGGTTGAAGGAGAGAACTAAAAATCAACTAGGTAACAGAAATGCTCACCAGCCATGAAGCAGGAGTGTGAACCTGATCCAAGACTCCAAGGAAATACTCCTATGATGGGTAGAAAAGAATTAAGTGTTTCACTTGGGTTTTTATCTGTTTTCTGCTTGTTGACTTTAAACTCTGGATCCTCCTATCTCAGCCTTCCAAGTACTGAGATTCCAGTCATGAGCTACACCCAGCTAAGGCTGAACCATTTTATACTTCTAAATTCTCCCCCCCCCCCCCCACACACACAGGGTTTCTCAGTGTAACAGCCCTGGCTGTCCTAAACTCGCTCTATAGAGAAGGTTGGCCTTGAACTCTCAGACATCCGACAGCCTCTGCCTCCTGAGTTGCTGGGATTGAAGGCTTGCTCCACCATGCCCAGCTACACCTACATTCCTAGTAGTCACCTCCCTCTTTCTCACTGGACTTAGCTACAGTATGTGTTTCCTTCTGTTGAAACTTTGGGAGCAAACATTCTTTACTCACAGAACAACCACCCCAAGGAATCTACATTACATCCAGTGGTTCCAAAATGATCATTTTAGTGGGTTTTGTTTTTTTTTTTTTTTTTTTTACTTTATTTTAAAAAATAGACTTATATTTTCCCTCAATTATTTATTTGTTTGTTTGTTTGTTTTGGTTTTTTTAAATAATTTATTTTATTTTAGGTGTGAAGGTGTCAGATCCCTTGGAGTTGGTGGTACAAACAGTTGTGAGCTGCCACGTGGGTGCTGGGAATTGAACCCGGGTCCTATATTGGAAGAGCAGACAGTGCCCTTAACCACTGAGCCATCTCTCCAGCCCCTTATTTTGGTTTTCTGAGAAAAGTTTTCTCTGTGTAGCCCTGGCTGCCCCAGAACTTACTCTGTAGACAGGCTGGCCTGGAACTCAGAGATCCTGAGTTCTGCCTCCTGAGTAGTAGGATTAAAAGTGTGTGCCACCACCGCCTGACCCCTTCCTTATTCTTTATGTGTGCGGGTGTTTTGCCTACATGTATGTCTATGGACCATGTGTATTTGATGCCCACAGAGGTTGTTGGATCCCCTGTGACTGGAGTTACAGATGGCTGTGAGCCACCATGTGGCTGCTGGGAGTCAAACCTAGATCCAGTGGAAGAGCAGCCTCTCCAGCTCCTTCCTTACCTGTTTTGTCACATTTATTTATTTGTTTGTGTATGTATGCAGATGAATACCGTGTGTACACACATGTGGAGTCAGAGGACAACCTTCTCAGAATTAAGATATATTATTGGTAGGGGCTGGAGAGATGATCCAGTTGTTAAGAGCACTGATTGCTCTTGCAGAGGACCCAGAGGAAGGAGGCTCGAGGGCCAACCCAGGCTACATAGTAAGACCCTACTTCAAAACAGACACTCTTTCTTCCATGTTGAAATATTGGTGTTAGTAAGTATTCACCTAAGTGATCAGCAAAGGCTAACTTCGGTGAGGATAATACCTACACTTACACTTAACAAAGTTCATCAAAGGGGCACATGGTAAATTACCCTCTAACCTTTGAACATCCAGGGAATTGGTGCCCGGTTTTCTGTCTTTCCTTCTATGGGGCATAGCAGAAGCAGCGCTCACAGAACTGTGGCTTTGTTATATGACTGGCTGCTGAACTTAAGTAAGAACCACATTGGAGCTTTTATATCGTGTATCCAGGCTAGGCAGTAGATCGTGCGTGGTTTAATGAAGGGCCGGGGATGAACTCAGGGTTTCCTGCATGGTAGGCCAGCCCTCTACCAACTAAGCTACATCCACCACCCGCACTGAACTCGGGACCTTGGGAAGCACAGCCAGAGCTCTTAACCTCTGAGCCTTCTCAACAGTCCTCACAGTTGTTTCCTTGAAGGGGCCCGCAGGCACCGCATAAAATGCATCTATCTAATCCAAGAACCGCCTCCCGCTAGCCCCACCCCCCCGTGCTTGCTATTGGCTCCTGTGCCGCCGTCGTTGCCGTGGAGACTCGGCGCTGCGGCCCTGCGCTCATGGCGCTGTACCAGCTCTTCTCGCACCCGGTCGAGCGCGGCTACCGCGCGGGGCTCTGCTCCAAGGCCGCGCTCTTCCTGCTGCTGACCACCGCGCTCACCTACATCCCCCCGCTGCTGGTGGCCTTCCGGAGCCACGGTGAGCCTGCCCGGGCCTGGAGGGCCACGCGGCTCGGCGCGGCCCGCTCGCCCCGGCGCGCTCTTCTGAGCTGGCGCCCCAACCCGCCTTGTCTCCCGCAGGGTTTTGGCTGAAGCGGAGCAGCTACGAGGAGCAGCCGAACGTGCGCTTCCAGCACCAGGTGCTGCTCGTGGCCCTGCTGGGGCCCGAGCCCGGAGCCTTCCTCGCCTGGAGCACGTTCCCCACCTTCAACCGGCTGCAGGGGCCTCACCTGCGCGTCCCGCTCGTGTCGGTGCGTGGTTCCGCCGGGGCCCTGGGGGTCAGGATGAGTTCCAGGGGACCCCAGCATGGATCATTGGCGGGGGGGGGAGGGGAGAGGACACAGCGTCTCATGTATCCCAGGCAGGCCTTCAACGTCTGATCCTCCGGCCTCCACCTTCCAGCGCAAGGCCGTGCTCGGGTTTGTAGGGTGCTGGGAACCAAACCCAGGACCTTGTGTGCTTCCATGCGAGCACTTTACCACTGAGCCACGTTCTCAGCCCCACAGCTCGGAGCTCAACTGGCCCCAGGGGTTGGGAACAGACTCTTTGGCCTGCGCATGTTTAACTTTCTAGATAATAGGTGTGTTTTACTCCGCTTCTCCAGGCATCCCTAGAAAGCCAGCCATGCAGTCGGTGTGTTTGTCTGCAAGGGTGCAGGAGCCAGAGCGTTGCCTGCCTTTGGGGCTAGTCAGTCCTTCTGAATGGAGAGGTGTCTGAAAGCCCTTTTAGGGGCTTGAAGGCCAGGCTTTGTAAACTCTGGGACGGCGCCGGGTTAGAGCATCACCACCCTGTAAGGACGGAGAGTGCCTCCGCTTTTATGCAGACTGAGCGTGGGGTAGGGGCGGGGGCAAGCGCTGATTGGTTGAGCTCTCGGCTCGTGCTCTGGCCAAGCCACGCCTCCCGGGGTTGGACTCCCCCACCACCACCACCACTTTGCTCCACACTGCAGCTGTCCCCTATGAAAACTGAAACATTTTACTGTCCGCAGTTTAGTGTTTACTTTCACATAAGTCCAGTGCTTCCTTACAGGCATCCCTTTCCGTTCATATTCTGAAAACACTTTTCCTTTAGACGCGTAGAACATCTGGCTTCCCTACTTTCAAACGTGGATCCTTTCGGACATGGCTGATTATTAGCCTGGAAGGCAAGCTTGTGTAGCTGATGGGGGAGAAAAATCAGACTTTCCCCCCAACAGCTAAATAAGAACTTTAAAATATTAAAGTCTTGTTGGTCATGTGACTAGCAATACACAAAATTTAATTCATATTACTTTGCCCTTTAGTTTTTCATATATATATATATATATATATATATATATATATATATATATATATAGTTTTTCTAATCTCAAAACTGTATGTTCACTGTGAAATATTAAAGAGGTACAGGTTTATGCATGATGACAGAAAAGTAAAGGTTCACTGTGGTTGACACATGGATCAGTACTTGTTAGCCAACGTTATTAGTTTTACGGTCTATCGTTTATTTAATGTCGTCGGCAGAGTAATGGACTTAAGCATTTGTTTTTGTTAGTAAATATTTTGTTTCTAAGCTACACCTGTCATCCCAGCTGCGGCAGGATTGCCCCCCCCCCCTCCCTGGGCTACACAGCAAGCAAAGGCACAGGGTGGAAGTCAAGAGGACAGCTCAGAGGGTTCAGTTCTTTCCTTCCACACCCCAGGGCTCCAGCTGGGATTCCCAGGGTTGGCTGCTAGAGTCTTTACTGCTGAGCTACCCCACTGCCACTCCTTGACTGTTTTTATTTGCTCCATTTTTTCACTAACTAGGATTAATATTTGACCGAATTCTATAGCTTTTTAATTCTTTTTGTTGTTGGTTTTCTGAGACAGGGTTTCAGTTTTGCTTTGTGGCCTTGGCTGTCCTGGATTGGCTTTGTAGACCAGGCTGGCCTCAAACTCACAGTGATCTGCCTGCCTCTGCCTCCAGCTCTCTACATGCATACATACACACATTTGTTGGTTTGTCTTTCCCTAAGACAGGGTTTTTGAGTATACCTCAGATATGGCCCACATTGGCCATGAACTGGTGATCCTCCCGCCTCTAAGTACTGGGATTATAAGAAAGGATGACAATGCCTGGCCCCGTTTTTTAATTCTTGAATCTTTAGTGCAATGGTTCTCAACCTTCCTAATGCTGTGACCCTTTAATACAGTTCCTCCTGTTATGATGATCCCCCAACCATAAAATTATTTTGTTGCTACTTCATAACTGTAATTTTGCTACTGTTATTAATCGTAATGTAAATATCTGGTGTGCAGGATATCTGATATGTGACCCCTGCAAAAGGGTTGTTCCACCTTCCCAAAGTGGTCATGACCCACAGGTTGAGAGTGTGGAGAATAGTAATTGGGTGAGAGGCCAGAATAAAGGAATGCCTGCCTTTTGCTGAGTACTCACTGAACTCCATACTTCTTGTGTTTTCTTTCTGAAAGTGAAAACAGATTTTTTTTTTCAGGCTATAAAAATAGCTCACAAGCTGGGCGTGGTGGTACACAACTATAATCCCAGCACTCAGGAGGCAGAGGCAGGCATATCTATGAGTTTGAGGCTAGCCTGGGCTACAAAGTGAGTCCAGGACAGCCAAGGCTACACAGAGAAACCCTGTCTTGAACAAACTCCTGGATTCAATCCAAACTTCAATTTTAATTCTAAACAAAATAAATCCCAGTTTTAATTTAAGATGGTGATTTGTTTGTTTGTTTGTTTGTTTGTTTGTTTTTTGAGACAAGGTCTCACTACATAGCCCAGACCAAACTCTAACTCACTATGTGACTGTGAGTCCATGACTGACTGCAGTCTCAGCTCTTGGCAGACACAGGCAGGAAGAGCAGGAGCTCAGCCTTTAAGGTCATCATCCTTGGCCACAGATCCAGTTGCAAGCCACCCTGAGCTACATGCCACACAGGCTAGCCACAGACTGAAGATCCACTCGCTTCCACCCCAAAAGTACTGGGTTTGCAGGCAAGCGCCACTACACTTGGCAAACAGTGTGTTTATGTCTTGAGTTTTTGTTTGTTTGTTTGTTTGTTTGTTTGTTTCAAGGCAGGGTTTCTCTTTGTAGCCCTGGCTTTCCTGGAACTCACTCTGTAGACCAGGCTGGCCTGGAACTCACCAAGATCTGCCTAGCTCTGTCTCCCAAGTGCTGGGATAAAAGATGTATGCCACTGCCACCGGGCATGCCTTGAATTTTTGGTGGAAGGCTTTTTCTTTATATTTTTTCCCCTTTACATCTCCATTCTTCTCTCATATACTTCTGGACACTTGAGTCTAAAAAGTAACAGAAAGTTAAATAGACCCCCAAAGCAAGAATAAATATTAGGTAGGCTTCATTCTTTCATTTCTTTTACTTACTCGTTCACTCCCACTGGTCGGTGCCTCAGTGGGCTGCAGTTAGCGTCTTATCTCCAGGAACAGAAGCCGCTCGAGAGAGAGCCAGCACTCCTCATCGCCTTCCTCTGCTTTGGTATGTGGCTCTATTTTCAAATTTAAGAAACCAAAACTAATTCTTTAATACTGGGCAGATGAGCTGTGTTTTGTGTTGTTGTTTTGTTTGCAGTGGTGGGGCTCTCCCCTAAGGCCTTAAATGTGCTAGGCAAGCACTCTGCCACTACAGCCCCAGCCTGGATAAATGTACACAGCTAGGAAAACAGCTAGGCCCTAGGCTAGAGGTATTGTACACACACACACACTTCACTGTAAAAACTACTAGGTGGTGGCTGATGTCTGTAATCACAACACTTGGTGGGCTAAAGTATGAAGGTCATCATAAATTTAGGGCTAGCTTGGGCTACACAGTAAGTTACAATTCAGGTAGGGCTAAAGTGAGACTCTCCCTGCCTTAAATGAAGTGAAACACAACTCCTTTTCCTAAATCTCTCCTTCAAATCAATTTTCAAAAGTTAATTTATTATTTTTTTGTGTCCGTGAGTATTTTGTTTTGCCTGGTTGTGTACCATGTGGATGCAGTGCCCTTGGAAGCTAAAAGAAGGTTTTGGATCCCTGGAACTGGAGTTTATAGATGATTGTAGGCCACCGTGTGTGCTGGAGATCAAATCCTCTGGAAGAGCAGCCAGTGCTCTTAACCAATAAGCCATCTCTCTAGGCTCCCTCCCCCATCTCTTTTCATCACTTATTCATAATCCCGTTCAGTAAATTATTTGCTTCCTTTCTGGTTGAGTGTGTGGCTTGGGAATAGTTTTTAAAATGTACTTAAAAATTCATCACTGGTGCCAATGGTGGTGTAGTACATCTTTAATCCCAGCACTTGGGAGGCAGAGAGAGACAGGCCCATCTCTATGAGTTCAAGAGAACTGTTCTACAAAGCGAATTCCAGGACAGCCAAGGCTACACAGAGAAACCCTGTCTCGAAAACAAAGCAAAGCAAAACAAAAAAGTTGATCTCTGGTTCTGGAGGGATGGCTCAGTGGCTGAGAGTGCTTCTGCAGTTCCCAGCATCTGTCTTGAGCAGTTAACCACCACCTGTAGTTCCAGTTTCAGGGCATCTGATGCACGCTTGGCCTCTGCAGGAATCCGCACACGTGTGCAAACACATACAGAGACACATAGACACATACACATGAAGAAAAATAAATATTTTAAAATGAATTAACAACTCTCAGTATGACAAAAAAAATTAGGAGACACCCTATAAAATATTTTTTTAATCTAGAAAGTATCAATAAAAACACGAAAAAAAATCCAAAGAAACCATAGAAAATCGGGTAAATATAAATAAAATATATATAAATATAAATAAAATGGTAGTCATTCTGAAAAACAGTTAAGCAGTTTAGCAATTCTTCAAGAGTTAAACTTCTTTTTCTTTTCTTTTTTGGAGACAGGGTTTCTCTATGTAGCCTTGGCTATCTTGGACCTGCTTTGTAGACCAGACTAGCCTCAAACTCACAGAGATCTGCCTGCCTCTGCCTCCCAGAGTCTTGGGATTAAAGGTGTGCACCACCACACCCAGCTTAAAAGTTAAACTTAACAGTACCATATAACCCAACATTTAGTAGATTAAATAAAATCTACTATTACATATTATATATATCTATACACACATACATATATGTCCATGCTTTGTGAGTGGTGTTTTTATGGTATATGCACCTGTGTGCATGCACAGAGACCATTGGTGTCTTGATTTATCACCCTCTACCTTATTCTCTTGAGACTGGAGTTTCTTTCTGAGCCCGGATATAGGTTAGGAAGCCCCGGAGAGCCTCTTATCTTTATATTTCTGACAGCAGTGGATTTACAGGCACACATGGATGCTGGGATCCAAACTCAGTTCCTCATGCTTTCACAGCCACTGAACCCAGTCATGTATGTATATATACATATGTATTATATAGGCATATATTTCACTGAATAGGACTAAGTATGTAAGACACAAATGTGACTTTTTTTTTAGATGTCTTGCTCTCTAGGTACTGATATCCTGGTTTGTTGAACTTGTGGTCCTCCTGTCCCAGCCTTATTAATAGCCAGCATTATAGGCGTGTACCACTATGCCCAGCTGGACACTGTTCACATTTATATGTATTAGACATAGCCCAGCCTTGAACTTCTAACCCTGCCTCTAGCGCCTGTGTGCTGGGATTTCATGCATGCTTGGCAAAATACTCTACCAACGAAGCCCAATCTCCAGCCCACCTTTATCATTGCTGAAAGAGTGGGTTTATGGTGTGTGAGTTGTGCCTGCAGCATTCATAAAAGCAGGCAGACAGTAGCCTAGTGTTGCTGTGATACCAGCAATGGTAGTAAAATTCCCTGTTGACTTACTGTCCCTTATCTACTTACCCCCAACTACCTGTACACAGAATAAGTACTTTATAGGCAAATAGCATATTTAAAGTCCTTTCTGTAGTATTTGGCCTGCAATAAACAGTAAATGTTAACTATCAATTTGGAAAACAAAGTATAACTTTGTTTATTCTCACAATAACCCCATAAGGTGGAGGTCACCCTGCCATTTTACAGAGGAAGACGTGGACTCAGAAGGGGTCATTTGCCCTGGATTTCGTGTGATCAGTGTCCAGCTGGGCATAGTGGAGCATGGCTGTGTTGTCTGCTACTCACAGGGCTGAGACAGGAGGCTCACAAGTTCAACAAACAAGCATGGATAGCAGGCAGGATCCAAAAATATCCATATTTTATTTTATACATTTAGTCAGATTCAGTGAAATACTTTTATTTTAGCTCGGAACATAGACCCAGGCTGGCTTCATTATGTGTGGGAAACTGTCCAAGGAATCAAGGAAGCCATGGTTTTTAGGCCAAGGTTTGACCAACGCTGGGAGGTGGTTTTGTAGTTGCTAATTTGGGAAAATGCTCCAAAGTCACAGTCAGCCTTGCTTCTGCTCTGGTCAGCTCACCTAGAATACTGTCTTCAAGGTCCCTATTTTTTTTTTTTTTTTTTTATGTTTTAAAGTCTAGTTTTTGTTTCTTATAATCAGAAAAGAAAAGCCAAGTGGCCCTCCTCCTTAGTGACATGGCTCAGTAAGGATACGGGTTGGAGGTTAGAGATGGATGTCAGAGTCCGAGTAGAGAGGCCATGTGTCTAAGCACCCATGCTCTTCCCGTCTCTAACCCTGGGGTATGCCTTTCTGTTGGCGGCACCTGACATTCGCTGTTGGCCAGGAGGCTGCCTGCTTCAGTTCTCATTGCTCACCTGTGTGCAGACATCCACAGAGCCAAGGTGGCAGGATAGAGTGGTCGCACGTCCAGAATCCCTGAGGAACTCAACTTCCAGGCCACGCAAGAGTTCATAACAAAGCACTGAAAACAACAACAGCAAAGGGGTAGATGGCAAGGGATCATAATCCCAGCACCGAGGAGACAGAGGCAGCAGCCGGAGAAGAGGGCACCCGACCTCCTGGAGCTGGAGCTGGGAACCAAACCTGAGTCCTCTGCAAGAACAGCTAGTGCTCCTAACCACTGAGCCACCACTCTAAGGCCAACTCAGTTTAAAAGAAAGAAATGTAATTTACAGAAATGGCAAGCCTATAGTGAGATGGGCAGGAGTATAAGCTTGAAAATGCACATTTTGTAAAAGAAAGTGACAGAGAAGAATGCAAAGGATAAAACAGGAACCAAACAACATCCCAACAAGCCATGCGAGACTGTGGATGCCCTGGAAAATGGTTATAAGCCAGCAGCCGCCCTGGCTGGGAATGCAGCTTAGTGCTATAGCCCTAGCCTAGCATGCACGAGGCCCTGGGTCTGCTCCTCAGTCGCACAGGGAGTGACAGCAGCTCTTGCCGCCAGTCAGTCTAACAAGCATAATGGGCCTCACCTGAGGAGCACTTGCTCCCGGCCAGAGTGAAGACTGGCCTGGCCCAAATGAGGACAGCGAGCAAACAATCAAGTCAGGTATTTCTGTCCCCCTTCGGCCTTCCAGGTCCCCCTGCTGTGACCCTCCTCCAAGCTCTGAAGTATTGAGAGCACAAGGTCGTCATGGATAAACACTAGGGAAAGTGCTCATGGATAAACACTAGGGAAAGCAGGGGTGCCTAAGCACTAGGGAAAGCAGGGGTGCCAGACACGTAGTGTCTCTGCAACACTCGGAAAGCTGGGAACATAGTCAGGAGCCTGGAGATCTGTGCTAGCTGTGGGGCCAGGCCACACCAGAGGCCCCCAGACTCTTCCTCCTGAGGCCCGAATCTTGAGCACTGTTGCTGAGTCGACAGAACCTGCCTTTACGGAAGAGGCCGTTTGTACTTTCTGAAGAGTTTCAATGTAATCATGTCTTAAGCTCTGTTTACACACAAGACTGAGTTAAGTTATCATCAGGAATCTTTTCCCCAAATTGTGCTGTGCTGAAAAATGGCTAAAATAGGGGCTGGAGAGATGGCTCAGCGGCTAAGGACATTGGCAGCCCTTCTAAAGGGCCCAAGTTCAATTTCCAGCCGCCCACAAGGCAGCTCACAATCGTCTGTTCCAGAGAATCTGGCACCCTCACACAGACATACATGCAGGCAACACCAATGCACATTAGAATAAATAAAACTTAAAAAAAAAAAAAAAGTGTAGCGACGGAGAGATGGCCCAGCAGTTAAGAGCATTGGCTGCTCTTCCAGAGGGCTCAGGTTCAATAAGTTTCTGTTTCTTAGATTTTATGTAAACTACAAAACATGTTTTTTAACAGTCTTTTAAAACATTTTTTAAGATTTATTTTTTAGTTTTATGTATATGAATGTTCTATATGCATGTATACCTGCACGCCAGAAGAAGGCACCGGAATACATTATAGGTGATTGTATTGTGAGCCACCATGTGGTTGCTGGGAATTGAACTCAGGACCTCTGGAAGTGCTCTTAACCTCTGGCATGGCCCATTGTGTTTTCTGACACTGTGTAAGAGTCAACTCCCTTGCCCCTGTGATACTTTGTCTCCCACATAAAAGGAACTCCAAGAAGCTAACAGGGGCTGCTCTCTAAAATCCCAATTTAGGGAGAAGCAGCTAGATTGACCAGTCCCAGGTACACCCCAAAATATAACTTGCTTTAATCGGATAGTCAAAAACCTTGCTTTTCTTCTCAAAAGTCTCAGGGTTAACATTCCCTCATTATTAGTACAGGGTATTGTATAGCCTGGGCTAACCTTACACTTGTGTATAGTGGAGGATGATCGTAAACTGCTGATCACAGGTGTACACCAGCATGACCAGCTCTTTTCATTTATTTATTTCGAGGCCTAGGCAGGCCTTGCGTTCCACATCTCCCCAGGCTGGCCTCAAATTTGTGGTGATCCTCCTGCCTCAGGCTCCCAAATGTTCAGATTATGTTGCGCCCCAACCATACTGGACTGCTGTTTGTTTGTTTGCATTATTTTGTTTTTGTTTTGTTGTCTTTTTTCTTTTTTCAAGTCTGGGCAGTTTAGTATTAAAAAGAAATTTAAATTAAAAACACCTAATCTCTAGGGATATGCTGGTGTACACCTTTAATCCCAGCACTCAAGGAGACAGCGGCAGGTGGATCTCTGTGAGTTTGAGTCCAGGAGAGCCAGGCTACACAGAGAAATCCTGTCTCTTTTTGGGGAAAAAAACACAACAAAAGTAAAAACACCTAATCTCCCCTTGAAACAATAAAACACCGCATCTTAAATCCTGTTAGACTGTTTATTAGCTGTACCTCTGACAAATCCTGACTTCCTGTGTCTAGATTTTCTGTCTATACTGTGTGGCTAGCACTTGATCTGTCAGAGGCTTGGCACGTAATATAAAGAGCCAGTGAAATGAGTTCCTCTCCTTGTCATACCCCAGTGGCGGGAATTAGCATCTTCCTGGCAGTTCTCTTCTGGCCCCTCTCCTCTCCTAAACAGAGAAGCTGGTCTTTATCTTTGTCCAGCGCTATTGCTGTTGATGTGGTCTGAATAAAAATGGCCCACCCCCAACAGGCCCACAGGGAGTGGCACTATTAGGAGGTGTGGCCTTGTTGGAGTGGGTGTGGCCTAGTCGGAGGAAGTTTGTCATTGGGGTCCAGCTTTGAGGTCTCAGGTGCCCAGGTCAGGTCTGGTATCTCATTCTCTCTGCTGCCTGCAGACCCAGATGTAGAGCTCTCAGCTACCTTTCCAGCACCATGTCTGCCAGCACACTGCCATGCTTCCCACCGTGAGGATAATGGACCAAACCACTGAACCGCAGCGCTCACGACATCTCTTCACAGCAGCAGAACACTAAGATAGCAGTCTTCCTCATAGCAAGACGCTCACTCACGGGGACCAGGCAGCCGCTCTCTACCCCATTCATACTAATACATAAGCACCTCCGTGACTGTATCAGTGGCCCTGGTGGCAGAGTCCCCTCCTCCCCCAGGAAGCCGAAGAACTAGGACAAGGAGAGCAGCAGCCAGTGGAGGGGGGACGGTAGATGATAGCGAGCCTCAGAAAAGGACATTGTTGTCTTAAAGGAAAGAAATCACTTAAAGGCTCTGAAAGCAGCTCTCTTGATCCCAGCCTTGCTCATTTGAGAGAGAGAAAAAAAAAAAAATGAACTGAGAGGAAATGCTTCAGCATCAAGGCATAGATGTGTGTCAAGACCTGGCAGAGGGCTTACATTTAAGTGCTGTCCCCCTGGCGGGACCAGTTGGTGACTTATTTTTAACTGCCCACGGATGGTTTATGGGCGGTGACTTCTGTACCTTCCTCTGATTTTTGTCAAGTATTTGTGGTCTTGGTATCTTATTGATCTGGCTTAGCTTCCTTTTTTATTGTATTGATTGATGCTAAAAGATACACAAGGTTTAGAGCCTGGGCATGAATAATGACACAGACAGTCCGGCCTTAAGGATCTGAAGCAAAGGCACTTGTGGTTTAAGGATATACAAATAGGGGCCATAGAGAAGGGTCAGTGGTTAAGAACACCGGCTGCTCTTGCAAAGGACCTGAGTTCAGTTCCCAGCACCGGCATGCCAGCTTACCACCATCTATGACAACATTTTCAGGGCATCTTCCAGAAGTACCCTTCTGGTG
Source organism: Psammomys obesus (assembly GCF_907164565.1). NCBI lineage: Eukaryota > Metazoa > Chordata > Mammalia > Rodentia > Muridae > Psammomys > Psammomys obesus. Next base: position 27,893,423 of record NW_026596034.1, on the reverse strand, counting down.
TCTGGCATGCACTGAGGTACAGACATATGTGCCTGCAAACATTTATACACATAAAATAAAAATAAATGTTAAAGGAATGTGTAGAGCTTGGTGGGTTTCCATAGAGCGTGCTTAATAAATACATGATGATTAGAATTAGATTTTGTGTTTTCATTTGAACAAACTGTCTTAGGGATGGCGCTATCACACAGCAGTAAAGCACGGGTCTGGCATGGAGGAGGCCCTCGTCAATCCCAGCATTCTAAAGAAAGAAGGAAAGGAATGAGAGGTAGGGATGGAGAGGAAAAGGAAATTTCTCTCTGGGGACCAGAGACGTGGCTCAATACGGTTCTTGCAGGGGACCCTCGTTAATATCCAGAACCTTCATCAGGCAGCTCACATTCACCTTCACCTCAAGCTCTAGGGGATCTAATGTGTCTTCTGGCTTCCACAGGCACACACATGTTCATATGCATATTTACAGACACATACATAAATAAAAATTAACATGTAAATAAATATAAAAAATAAATAATATAATGATACTAATAAAAATAATTAACACATAAATAAAATAATTAACAATCCTTTTTTTTTTTTTTATTTTGTGGGTGTTTTGATTTTGTTGTGAGGCAGGGTTTCTCTGTGTAGCCCATGCTGTCCTATAACTCACCCTATAGACCAGGCTGGCCTCAAACAATTATTTTAAAAAAAAGGAAATCTCTTTCTTCGCCTTCTGCAGACCAGAGAAGAAGACAGGAACCAGGATGGGAAGATGGACATGCTACATTTTAAACTTGAACTTCCCCTGCAATCCACAGAGCAGGTTCTTGGTGTACAGCTTATCCTGACCTTCTCCTACCAACTGCACGTGAGTCAGTCCTCTCATAGCCCTCTCCCTGGGGCAGTATTAAGTTATTTGATTAGCTAGTCATAGGCTGGAGGGTTCCGGGCAGAAAGGTTCCTGACTGGACCAGCACAGGTTTGCTGCAGACAGGTGACCTGTGAACCCCCAGGTTCTTCCAAACTGACAGTGGCGTCTTTCTTTCTAATGACTTCAGAGGATGTCAACCTTCGTGATGCAGAGCATGGCATTTCTTCAGTCCTCCTTTGCTGTTCCTGGGTCACAGTTATATGTGAATGGCGACCTGAGGCTGCAGCAGAAGCAGCCACTGAGCTACCGCAGCCTAGACGTCAGATACAATGTAAGGATGCTACTTGTGGTCTAGCTCCTTCATTCCTCTGTTTAGCACATCCTTTGAAGGGGGAGAAATGTAAGCTTAGAAATAGCATTTAAGTCTTTTTATAAGTGTTTATAAGTCTTTATATAAGTGTTCTGCCTGGCTGTAAGTGTGTGCACCATACCTGGGTATCCCTGGACCAGAGCCCAGGTCCTCTAAACTGTCTCTCCAGCCCCATCATGAATTCCTTCTAAATGTATAATATGGGGCCTGGAGAGCTGGCTCAATGCTTAAGGTCACTAGCTGTCCTTCCAGAGGACCTGAGTTTGATGACCAGCACCCAGCTGGCAGCCCACAGTTACTTGGAGTTAGTTCTACTTCCCTCCAGCGCCCTCTTCTGGCCTCCTCAGATACTGGGCACACATCGTGCACAGAAACACATGCAGGCAAAGCACACACACAAATAAAAAATAATAATTTTTTGTAGCTATGAAAAAGGCACACCTTGGTTTATACCCTGAAAGAGAAGGGAAACACTCTTACTGAAGAATTAAATTGTCTGTTGCTCTCAGGTACACACATTCTACATGTGTCCTGTTAGTTTTTTTGTTGTTGTTGTTATTGTTTGTTTGTTGTTTTTTTTTCAAGACAGGGTTTCCTTGTGTAGCCCTAGGTGTCCTGGAACTAGCTCTGTAGACCAGGCTGGCTTCAAACTCACAGAGATCCTCCTGCCTCTGCCTCCCAGTCTCCGGGATTAAAGGCGTGTGCCACCACCCCGTCCTTCTGTTAGTTTATTGTCTGTTGTGACCAAACACCTGAGGAAACATCCTAACGGGATTTGGTTTACTCGTGTCTGACCTGGTGGGAGAGCTTCCTGGCCAGCAGGAAGCAGAGTGGAGCAGGCTGGGGCCAGAGCACCATGCAGCCCGAAAGGACAAGTTCCCAGTGCCTGGCTTCCCCCTGCCAGGCTCCACCTTCGGCAGCGCCACTCCCCCAACTCACCCACTGTCTGATCACGTTTTGAATCCATCAGTGGGTCCAACCATCAATCTGCTGTAAGCGCTCACATCCCAAACTTCTCTGGAGATGTCCTGTACCCCGAGGTACACTCTACTCTACCTCCCCAGGTGTTGATCAAGCCAAGCAACAGGGCAGTCAAGATGGACGGTCACATCTTCCAAATGATGTGGTAAAGTGCCTATGTAAATACATTAAAAAAAAATACGAGTCACCATTTATTGAACAGGTGACATATGCCTGCCCAGAGTGAAAAAGTTTACAGGTGGGTGTGGTGGCCTGCCTGCCTGGTAGCCCCCGCTCCGGAGACCAGGGTGGGAGGATCGCCTGACGCCGGGGATTAAAGACTAGCCTAGGTTCCTGAGCAATGGCCCATCTCTAACAGAAATTCCTACTTATATGTCATGGGGTTTCAGTCACCACGGGACTTCCTGAGACATCTGCTGGCTCAGCCCCCAGCCATGTTTGTTCAAGAGCCCTGTGGCCATGGCACATGCCAGCAGGACCCAGGGTGGAGGGAACACACAGCTACGTGGTTAGCATAGCCTGTTTCCCTAGAACAGGAACAGGAGGGAAACCGTTGTTTCTATATAAAAGCCGACATAGACACATGGGGGGTGGGATCTCTCCCTCTCCCAGCTCCGAAGCCTCTGGTCCTTCCCTCATCCACTTTGCTCCATTCAGCCGCACGCATGGGCCCTTCTGCTATTCTTTGAACCAGTCCCTGGCTGTCTCTCTCTCTTTCCCTTTCTCTCTTTCTGTGTGTGTGTGTGAGAGAGAGAGAGAGAGAGAGTCAGAGAGACAGAGAGAAATGAAACCTGTGGTAAGTGGACATTGGCCCTTTTTTCTATCACTACAAAAAATAAAACTGAGAGTAAAACAACTTAAACTGTTACAGTTTGTTTATCCTTGAAGAAAAGATTACTGAAACAGGGCTAGAGGGATGTTCGGTTCCCAGCATCCACATCAGGCTGCTTACAACCACCTGTAACTCCTAACTTCAGGGAGAGCCAATGCCTCTGGCCTCCATGGGCACCTGTATTCACATGTACTTATTAACCCTCACCCTCTGACACACACACACACACACACACACACACACACACACACACACACACGTGTAACTATAAACAATAAAACTAAAACTCTAAAAAATTGATTACTGAAACAGAAATAGGCCATAAGAGTAAGAGTGTGGTCCCCGGGGTTAGGGTGGTCTCCAGCATGGAGCCTCAGGGAGCAGCTGGGCGGAAAGTGGGTAGAGGGGAGTGCTCACAGCCTGTCCTCCTGCCTTGCCCCAGGTATCCGTGATCAATGGGACTAGTCCTTTTGCTCATGACTACGACCTCACTCACATTGTTGCTGCCTATCAGGAAAGGAACGGTGAGTTACCAGTGGAGGCCACCAGGCCACCACTCAGAGACCTCCCAGCTTGCGGGGTCCATGAAAACAAACAACTGGACACTTCTTACAATTAAAATTTCAAACCAGTGAAGGCTCGGGGATGAGAGGTGGGTGGGCTTGCCAGATCTTGCCCTCTGTGTCCTGTCTCCAAAGCCACATCCTTTCCCGCTTGGCCACTTCTCCAGTAGCCCAACGTGTTAGCAATCACTCGCCTCATTTATCCCATCACGGGCTTCACTGGTTTCCTAATTGAGTTATCCCTCAAAGTACACCTATAAAAGAAGCCAGTGACAATTTACTGTCCTTACTTTCCCGACAGCTGTGGATGATGCGTGTCAGGCAGTCCGCCTTTGTAGCCTGGTAGGAAAGGAGAAGCTCCCACAGTTCTGACTAGGGATAGTGTTTGTTCCCTAGAGACTATCCCCACACTTGAGTCAGCACATCAGGCTGGCTGGTGGTCTGGCATTTCCCCTAAAGGCATCAAAAGTGTTTCTGACAACAAGACATTATAGATGATACCCACAGGCATTTCCCAAGTGGGAGGCTTGCAGTTCCAGTATTTCTTCGTAACTTTATGCAGTGCAGTAGCAGCAATAGGCTAGCAATAGAATTGCTAAAAATAAGTCTGACAGCCATTGGCCTGAACATCAGCTCTTTTCCTTGCCTAGTATGCACAAGCCCCGGGTTCAGTCACCAGTACCACATAAAGCCATAAAGCATGGTAGTACACACTGGTAGCCCCAGCCCTTGGGAGGCAGGTGTCAGAAATTCAAGGTCATCCTTGGCAACACAGCTGGTCAGAGGCCAGCTTGAGTTACATGAAAATCTGTCAAAAAAGGAAAGAGCCAGTAGGTAAGAACATTTTCCATTAAGCCTGATGACGAAGTTCCATCCCTAGGACTCATTGGTGGAGGGAGAGAACTGGTACGCTGGTATATACACATTAGGTAAATAATGTCTTTAAAGAGGCCAGGGCTGGGGCATGGACCAGCAGTTAAGAGGGCTTGCTACTCTTCCAGATTGCTGGGGTTCTCAGCAGCTGTGTAAGGCAGCTCAAAATTGCCTGTAACACCAACTCCACGGGATCCAACGATCTGGCCACTACGGAAACCCACACCCAAAACCCCTCCCACCCATCCACCCCCTCTCCCCACAATCTTAGAAGATGAAAAGAAACACTTTGAGATCCAAATTATTCTTATTTATTTATCTATGTAATAAAACTATTTCCCCCACACTGCTACACCATTTTAGCCACTATTTTTTTTCTAGAAATATAGTATTTCTTCACTTAGCTCTTCAGCAGTGGTAGACCACAGAGATCCTTTGCAAGTTTTTGACATATTGTAACAGAAGTATTTTGACAAGTATTTCAAATAATGCGTAAGCAACTTTGCACATTCAATTGCTCTTTTTAGTTCTTTGCATTCTAAAATACAGAATATCCTCCTGTATTCAAAGACAACTTATAGCCCTTCGTTTTGGATTCATGATTAATGTTTGTAGCAGGGCCTGTAATCCCAGCATTGGTGGAGGCAGAGGCAGGTGGATCTCTGTTGAGTTCCAGGCCAGCCTGGTCTACAAAGCGAGTCTAAGACAGCCAGGGCTGCACAGAGAAACCCTGTTAAAAAAATAAAACAAAGAAAAGAAAAGAAAGAGAGAGAGAGAGAGAGAGAGAGAGAGAAGGAAGGAAGGAAGGAAGGAAGGAAGGAAGGAAGGAAGGAAAGAATTGATTAATGTTTGTGTTGCAGTTACCACTGTCCTGAGCAACCCCAACCCAATCTGGCTGGTGGGCAGGGCTGCTGAAGCTCCGTTTGTAATCAATGCCATCATCCGATATCCTGTGGAAGTCATTTCATATCCTTTATGTTAGCCGTGGTGGCTCTTGCCTACTAAGAAAAGAGGGGTTCCCTAGCTACTCCAAGTAGGGACAGATGTGGGACTTACAAGATAGGAAATTGCTGCAGCTCTGTAACCCCACACAAATGACAGCTGTTCCTACTGGAAAGAATATTTCATTTCCTGTTCCTATTTCTTTCTAAGCAATTCTTCTGAGTCAGAATTATCCATATTTATGTCTTAATAATCTCTGGCTATCCATTTTATCTGAAGAGTATTCGAAATATCCTTTCTATTTCCCATCTGAGCTGAACTTTGGGGTAACCATTTCCTACATGTAGCTGTTGCTACCTTAACATTTTGTACTTACCAGCCAGGATTCTGGGAGATGATGAAGTTTGCCTGGGTCCAGTATGTCAGCATCCTGCTCATCTTCCTCTGGGTGTTTGAAAGAATCAAAACCTTCGTGTTTCAGAATCAAGTAGTGACCTCCATCCCTGTGGCCGTGCCCCAGGGAGAGGTAGGAAAAGAGCACTTATCTTGAGAAGACCACCCCATCTGGAGACTCTAGGGACCGTGGCTACCTCGCTCTTGTCTTCTGAGAACTGCCCTTTTGCAGCATCTCCGCAACTAGCCTGTTGGACACATTCAGGCCTGAATGTTTTCCCCTTAGAAACAAAGAATGGTTTTTCCAGAGTCACACTGCATAGACCCTGTGCCTTCAAAGCACCGAGGAACTCCGCTAGGACTAGTGCGGAGGGAGGTCACGGGGTTACTGGGGCCTGTGATCTTTGTTTTGTTTCTGGTTTTGCTTTGGCCTTGAGTTTTAGGAGAAGACTGCAGCCAGTTCCTACATCTTTGAAAGAGCCCCACTTCTGGTCAAGCAAGGACTTCTCCTTTTGGACCCCACCCCCACCCCACTCCCCACCCGCCCACCCCGGTCCTAAGTGACTTTTCAGCCTCTCCCAGGGCTGAAAAGAGAAATATGCAAGTCCCTAGTACTTTGTCCTCCTAGGTGTCTACACAGTGCCCATTCAGAACTTTGATTTCCAGACCTGAAGACTTTAACTGGAGAACTGAAGGGGGCAGGGCAGGACCTAAACACAAGAGCCCCAGAAACATTAAGTTACCCGCATGCTGGTGGGTAACTTAAGGGCAGGAGGACTAGACACCTGCCCTCAGGCTCATAGATGGAGGTCTGTCAGCGGCTCAGCTGAACAGCCCTCTGTTCCTGCCCTGCTGTGGCTGGCTCTCTGCCCTGCTTCTTGCCCTCTGTCTGCCCCTGGGATGGCGGCTGGAGTCAGAAGTGTTGTCTCATTCCGTCTGTCCCCCACCCCCAGCGCCAGTGGAGGATGTTGGGCTTCTAACAACAGGTTCTTTCTCTCTGGCCCTCACCCAACAAGCCTGGCCACTTGCCACTCCTCCTCTTCCATGGCCTTCCCCCTTTCTGAAAGGATATGGGTGACAGAGGGGTTTGTTGTTGGTGTTGGCATCCATTGCCTGACAACCGCAGGGTTTATTCAGAGGCTGAGCTGGAAGCTCAGTTGCCTGCAGTTAGTTCCCTTGACTAAGGAAAAGGGAACTCACCAGAGGGGAGGCTTTGGGGAGGGCACGAGGAGCAGAGAGCGTAGAAAAGGTTAGGCAGAGCATCTAATCCAGCCTGCCTACTAACAGAGTACAAGCAACCCAGCAAGATGGCCCTCTGGCCAATTTAAATACATATCTACAAAGAACACGGCCAGAACAGGCGTCTGCTTCACAGAGCCTCGTTCTTGTCCTGAGCAATTGTGCCGTCTTAAGGAGCGGTGGCTCTGTTTATGACTGCACCATGCCTTCACGCCTTCAGCCCTGGAAGGACTCACCTGCCCCTACCGTCCATGCCTCACATAACCACACACACTGTATCTCAGTTTACTTTGGAGAGAGACTCGGCTCTGATTTTCGGAGCACATTTCTGTCAGCCCTAGCAAAGTAAGAATTTTGAAAACAAAGCTATTTTGAAGTATTCAACAGAAAAAGTCCCCAGTACTAGTTTCTCTGACTTAAAATGTTACAGCCACATATGCCTCTATTTTTTTTTTTTTTTCTGGAGATTTAAATGAAAAATGTTCTGATTTCCATTTCAAAAAGGTATGGGAGTGTTAGGGGTATGGCTCAGTTGGAAGAGTGCTTGCCTGACATGCTCTTTGGAGTCCTGGGTTCCACCCCCAACAATGTATAAACCCTGAAACCCCAGCACTCCAGAGGTGGAGGCAGATGGAACAGACGTTCTAAATCATCCTTGAGTTAGAGCCCAGCCTGGGACACTTCAGATGCTGTCTCAAAACAAGAAAATGGCGGGGAGGGCTGATCAGTTCATCAGAATATGTTGTTTGGGAAAAAAAAAAAGAAAGAAAGAAAACCAAAGACACAGGCTACTTTGTGTTACATTAAACTATTCTGTGCAAAATTTGTATAGAGAACTCAATGGTGTTTTATAACTTTATAATTAAAATATTCAGAAAGAAACTTCCCTGTCGTTCCTGAAATGCAGGGTCTTGGGTGGGGAAGCATGGGGAGGGCAGAGGGTCCACCTGATTCTGAGTGACTGACTCTTCAACAGCCATGCTCTGCCAGCACTCTGCCTAAAGATTTTGGAGCTTTTGTCAGGTCTCTGGCAAAAGTCCCCTCTGCCAACCCCAAGTAAAGAAGGGTTTTTTCCTCGGGATCCACATGCCAAGTGAAAGACACAGGCTGGAAAATTACAACTGTGTTTGGTGGGTATCAGGTTGTTTTGAGATCAGATGTTAGTTCTGGGCCTACTTCACACAGAACAGCAAGAGGAAAAATAGTGGAAAATATACAGGATTGCAACTGAGCTTTAACTCTGAGGAGCCAGGGTTTGAGCTAATTACTCGCTGTGGGAGGAGAACAGAGAAAAGGTCTGGTTTTATCCAGTGGTAGGTTTTGTTTCTGTCTGCATGAGGTTAGGCCTGGGTTAGCAAAGCTTCCTCTCTAACCAATTTTTGTTTATTTTCCCTCTTTTTTAAATATTCCCTTCCACTTTTTCATATTCATGCATTTGAAAGTAAGTTTTGTGCTTCTTTCTTTCTTCCTTCTTTCTCCCTTTCTTTTATTTCTCTTTCTTTTTCTTTCCCTCTCTCTTTCTTCCTTTCTCTCTTTCTTTCTTTCCTTTCTTTCAAAACAGAATTTCTCTGTGTAGCTCTGGCTGTCCTGGAACTCACTCTGTAGACAAAGGTCTGCCTCCCAAATTCTGGGATTTAAAGGCATGTGCCAACCCCCACCCCTCCACATTTATACATTTTTGACTAGGTAAATCCTAAGTGTCTTCTGAAAGATTGTGTAAATTACACAAGCTTTAGTTAAATTTATTTATGTTTATTGAAACAGGGTCTTGGCATGCAACCCAGGGTGGCCTTATACTTCAGGTAATTCTTCTGCCTCAGTTTCTCAAGTGTTGGAATTACAGAAATGACCCACCAAACCTGACCTTAAAGGTTTTTGTTGTTGTTTTGTTTTGTTTTTTTGAGACAGGATTTTTCTGTGTAGTCCTGGCTGTCCTGGAACTTATCTGTAGACAAGCGTGGCCTCCAACTCAAGCGAGATCCAGCTGCCTCTGCCTCCCTCTGGAGTGCTGGGATTAAAGGCCTGTGCCACCACTGCCTGGCTCTGAGTTTACATTTTTTAAAGAAGGTAACAGCCATCTAAATCCTTTACCTAGAAAATAATGGCTGGCATTCTCTTAGAACAGTTTTTTGATCTTTTTTTTCCCCTTGGGCTCCTTGCAGCTTTTCCTCCCTTGTCTTAAATACCACTCCTTTGAAAGTTATATATAAACCGTTGGTTGGTTTATTTCCTTAAGATGGATCCAGAAAGGAGTTACTAGCTCAGAAAGCTTATGGCTATGGTTAAGGATCCTAAATTTATCTTGCCAAACCGCACCCCGGAAAGGCTACACTGATATGCTCTCCCAGCAGCCAGAGAAGTGGACCCCACTACAGATTTACAGGTCTCCCACAAAGTCCTAACTTCTGCATGTACTTAGGCTCTGCCCTGTTATTTGTGAGAGGTGAAATCTGCTTTATTTGTTGAGACGTGTCCAGTGTTTATCCGGACCTGTTATCTCAAGCCCGCACCTCTGGCCAGAGGCGTGTGCTGGAGGAGATGGCAGCTGCCGCTCCAGCTCCAAAAGCCACCTGTCCTCTTGGCCCCTCCCCACTCCGCTGTTGCTCAGGACGCAGCCGGGTCCCCCTGGCATCAAGCTGTTTGGATAGTTACAAGGATGCCACCCGAAGAGGGGGGGGCAAGATAAAGATTCAGTTTCCTGCACAAGGGCCTTTTGTCCTACCAGAAGCCTCTCCCCTCGGGACAGAGTTTTCGGTCCATTAGTGGGCCAAGCCGTGCCTCTGCCAGCACCCTTGATGACCCATCCTTCCCCCACACACACCTCCCGTGGGCGGGGTAGGGGGACGGGGCCGGTCGGTGTGGTTCCTGGAGCCCACCTGTGCCCTCCCTCTTCCTGCCCTCGCCACCCGACCCCCACCCCCAGGCGTGGCTCAACACTGTCACGGCTGGGGAAGATTGCGGAGCCCCGGGCCAACTGGCTGCTTTCTCTCCGCGCTCCCGCCGGCGGCCCCAGGCGAAGAGCCACCGCTGACTGAGCGTCTCATTGTGTGCGCCCCGGGCGGGCAGCGAAGAGCAGCGCATCAGCGCAGCAGCGCAACCCGCAGCGCAGGTAGAGTGGGGCCGGGCAGGGGGCGGGGAGCGGGGTTGCTCCAGGCCGGGAGTTCAAGGGTCTCCGTGGTGACCCTGGGACCCCTGCACCCCAACATCTAGCTCTTACAGCTCTTCTGTTTCCATCCCTCGCTGGGACATCCCTCTACTTTTCTCCAAGTATTTCAAGTGTTAGTACCCCATCGGGGGCTGATGTCACCGGATGTCCTTCGCTGCGGGGTGGTAAGAACCTAGTCAGTCCCCCGAGGACTCACGGGGAAGATGAAGCACTGCCTGTGGGCTGTCTTAGGAGCCTTTGTTGAGCCTGGGGAGAAAGCGGTCCTGCTCCGGGCGCCAGGGCCAGTTCAGGGCCGAGCATCAGGCTTTCTTTCCGGTAGAGGAGTAATCAGGTCTCCAGGTAGGTGTTCACTCGGAGGAGGGACTGGGGCTGAGCTAGAGATGCAGCTGGCGCTGCTCATCAGTCTGGCGGCTCAGTCAGGGTTGGTGGCGAGGGCGAAAGGTGTATGTTGTGTACGCGTCCGCGGAGAGCAAGTTAAAGTTTGCAGGGTTCTTGGTAAATGGTCAGCCAGGGGCTGCAGCCCTCCTTTACCCCCTCTGCCTTACCTCCCCCATCTACTGGAGCATCCATTTAACCTTGCTTTTCTTTTTAACGTTCACATCTGTTTTTTTTTGCCTGCTTGTGTGTCTGTGCGAGGGTGCCAGATCCGCTGGAACTGGAGAACTGCTGTGTGGGTGCTGAGATTTAAACCCAGCTCCTTTGGAAGAGCCAGTGCTCTTAACCACTGGGCCACCTCTACACCTCTCCATAAACTTGCTTTTCAAAAGACACAGGTTTTTGTTTGGTTTTGTTTGGTTGGTTGGTTTTCAAGCTCATCAAAGATCCTTGTCACAGAACGCATAAGAAAAAAAAAAGGTTTTGAACCAGATCTAGAATTTGGGTTTCTGGCTTGCTTCTGGCTGCTCAGCCTTGAACACAGCAGCAGCCTCGCTTGGCCCTCAGTATCTGTGCTCCCCAAAATGTTGACTCCTTTCTCTTACCTCTTAAATAGGAAGCAAGACAGTTGAGTCTCACTTAAGGGAAGCAAATTCAGTTTCCCCACGCTTCAAAAGGAGGGGTTAAGGTTTCTGGGTTTTGAGGCCCGATTACTCTGTGTTGTCCAGGCTGTCCTTGAAGTCACTGGAGCTTGGGCTGGCCTAGCCTCAAACTCTTAAATCCTGGGATTACAGGCGTGTGCTGCCGTGCCTTTAGATAAAATAAATAAGGAAATAAATAAAATGCCATCTTTTAAAGAGGAGGACACTGAGGCTTGAACAGCTGGGAGGGCTTGGTTGACTGGAAGCTATGAGTGAGTGTAGGCCAGCTCCAGAGCTACTGGGAAGTGAAGGCTATGGGAGAGCCCTGTGGGTGAGGTGACTTGTTATGGTCTCCTTTTACCAAGGAATCTGGCCCGGAGTGGTTTAGTAACTGGCTTGACACAGGATACAACCCCAGTGTGGCTTCCAAAGCCAGGCTCCCAGCCATTATTTCCTGTCGTCTTCTGTGTTATACTCATTGTACTGTCTCTGCCTGTTTGCTATCTTTTGTTAGAGTCATAGGGTCATCAAAGTCAGTCCGGGGTACAGTACAAGGGTTTTTCTTACTCACAGAATTTCTCTTAGGTTCGTAGAATATAGTAATGACACAGATTACATGCCTCGTGTTATTTTAGGTGTTTTAGAAATATGAGCATCCCAGACTTCAGACCAAGCCCATAAGTTAGGGATATTATTTCCTTTGTTTTGTAGATTTAAACAAGCTTAGAGAGATTAAGTGACTTGGTCCCTCTGATGCAACAAGGTCCAGCTGCTAGCCTCACTGGAGGGGACAGGCCATGTAGAGCTGCAGAGACAGGAAGTCATGGATGGTACGACATTATTCAGCACCACCTAAGGCAAATCCTTATTGAAATTTCTCCTGTTATCTCTAAGTTAGCTTTTAGCTGTTTGTTTGTTTGTTTTCCCTCAAACCAGAATATGTCCTAAGGTAGCATTTGACTATTCTGTGTTTTGAATTTCTTTCTTCTCAACTAATCCTTTTTTAGTTATGTCATTGACTTGAGAGAAAATGTTAGGTGGAGGGCTGTAGCTGGTCTTTTGCTACTTTGTGGGTTCTTTTTCCCACCCTTTATCCTCGCCTCGACCCTGTTTCACTCCCTGTCACTAGATAGGAGAGAAAGGAGGATAGAGGGGAGAGAGAGGGAGGAATCCTTGAATTGACTTTCTTCTTGTGTCTTCTCTGAGCATGAACACTAACAAACTGCAACTAACACCCCCCCCCCCATGAACCACCAACAACCTATGGGAGCTCTAGCATTTATAGAACCTCTAAAAAAGTTCCCAGAATTCCGAACATCACACAAATGCAGAAACTATCTGCAGCTGGCAAAACCATGCCTCTGTTACAGCACCAGGTAAATCATAGTCAGCTGCTGCGACACAGCCCCATGTCCCCACACCCGGGATGAAAAGGAAAACATTTTCTTACAATATTTCTGTGTTTTTTTTTTTTTTTATTTATTTTTATTTTTTTTTTTGTGTTTTTTTTAAAGATGCCAAAATTCCAGATTTCTCACTGCAGAGGGCTGAGCTTGGTGGCACACATCTTTAATCCCAGAGACTCAGGCAGGATGATCTGAATTTGAAGCCAGCCCACTCTCATAGTACATTCCAGGCCAGTCAGGCTACACAGTCTCAAAAACAAACAAACAAACAAACAAACAAACAAATATTAATAACTCAGAGAACAGATGCTCTCTATAAATGCTCTGCCAGGGAAGCACAAGGACATACTAAAAGTACAGCCCCTACCTGATGTCCTGTGTGTGTTGCTATAGGAAGGAGCCTTGTGGGTCAGGATCCCTCTATCTATATGAATCTATGACTTTTAATGATTTTTAAAATATTTATCTTATGTGTATGTATGTATTCCCAAGGTATGTACGGTCACCAAATACATGAAGGAGCCAGGAGATTAAAAGAGGTGTTGGGTTCCTTACAACTGTTGTTATTGTCAGTTCTGAGCCAAAATGTGTTTGCTGGGAACCAAACCCGGGTCCTCTGGAAGAGCAGCAAGTCCTTTTAGATAGGCTTTCTCTATCTAGCCCTGCTGTCTTGGAATTCTCTATGTAGACCAGGCTGGCCTTGAACTCAGATCCACCTGCCTCTGCCTCCCAAGTGCTGGGATTAAAGGTGTGTGCCACCATGCCCATCTAGTATACTTTGTTTTCACTGATAGTTCCTGGCTCAGAATACCCCCTCCAAGGCAGATCATAAACTAGAATTTCTTTTTCGCCCCAGGCCAGGGCATAAAAACTCAAACCCACCTCCCTACTCCTCACCCCTTCTGCGCCTTGGGGCTACCGGTTGTCCAGAAACTGTCTGACTACCTTCTCTGAATTAGATGGTATCATGAGGGGTCTTGCTCTATTCCCCCATACCCTGGAGGAAGGAATGCTGCACAGAGAAGCCAAGAAGGATCTAGACTGGCAGGAAATGCCTCAGAGTGACTGAGCCACGGAACCTTGAGGATCTTTTCAGTAACTGGGATTGAACCTAGGCGTGCTTACCTGCAAGCGGTCTACCATCGGGCTTTAGCCCCAGCTGTGGCCTAAACTTTGAGGTCTGTGAATCTGGGATCCTCTTGCCTCAGCCTCCCAAGCAGCTGGGAATACAGCCTGGCTTTACAGACTGATTTTAATTCATTTCCCAAGAGATGGTGATTATAGACAGGGTCTCATGTAGTCCAGGCTAGATTCTCCTGATCCTCCTGTCTTCCCCTCCCAAGTGCTGGGATGACAAACATATGTCAGCATGCCTAGTTTTGGGCAGTGCTGGGAACGGAGCCATAGGCCTCATGCTTGCTAGGCAAGCTCTCCCAGGAGAGTCCCATCCCTTGACCCTAGATTGCAGAAAGCAGGGTTCTTGCCTCCAGCAGCATCTGTATAACCTCCAGCTCCTTGCCCTCGGCAGCCACCTTGCAGCTGCGTGATCAGATCTGGCAGGACCAGCAGATTGGCCAGGACCTCGGAGCAGACATATCTCCTGTCAGAGCCTGGCCCGGCGGACAGTCTTAAAGTTGCAGGTGGGCTTGGAAACACCTTCACTTCACAGGATGAGAGCCCGCCATCCCTGCCCCTGGGCTTCTCAAGTGGGAACTCAGGTCAGCTGGTAGATGGGCATGCAGGCAGCTCTTCAGGATGGAAGCATAAAGGAAGCATGGAGGTAAACTCCACCCATGACTTTTCTAACCAGCTAAAAATAATCAATCTGAGATTATGAAAGAAAACTCTCAAGCTGCACATAGTGGCACATACCTGTAATCCCAGTCCTGGGAAGAGACAACAGGAAAAGAGGAGTTCAGGTCATCCTTAGCTATCTATCCATCTAAGGCCAGCCTGAGCTACATGAGACCCTGTCTCAAAAACAATAAAGACACCTGTAATTTGCCCATAGAAAAGGAGGCACTATTATTCAATGTTATTCGGTCCACACTTCTTTTTTCCATTTTCTTCTGTGCTTTTTAAATTTATTTTTATTTTTCTGATTTTTTTTTTTTTTGAGACAGGGTTTCTCTGTGTAGCCTTGGCATTCCTAGACTAGCTTGGTAGACCAGCTGGCCTCAAACTCAGGGAGATCCATCTGCCTCTGCCTCATGAGTCCTGGGATACAGGCATGCATCACCGTACCTGGCTTCCTTCTGTGTTTTTATTAACAGCTTTCTCAAGATATAGTTCACATAGCTTAAAGTTTGTTCTTTTTAAATGTACAACTCACTGTGTATAATGTATTTAGTATTGCGATGTTGAATTTTATGTGTATCCCCAACTCATTATTTTTCGTTGCCAGAGAATTCTCTTTACTTATTATCATCATCGTTATTATTATTTGTTCCTATTATTATCAGTGCATGTGTGCACACACGTGTGATGTGTTCAAGTGAAGGCGCATGCGTGCCACCACCCACATATGGAGGTCGCAGAACATTTTGGGAGAGATATTTCCCTCCTCCCACAATGGGTTCTGGGGGCCAAACTCGGGTTATCAGGCCTACACAGCGAGTGCTCTTACCTGCCGAGCCATCTCCTTAGCCCTTGGCAGGGAATTTTCTGTTGTGAGGTCTACGATGATCTTGCTTATCAGTTGATAGGTATCTGAGGTGTTTTCTGCTTTGGGGTTATTATAAAGAACACTGTTATGAAAGCTCCTGAGCAAGCTTTAGGTGGACATATGTTTTCACCATTATTGGGTCTATAGTCTGGACTGGAATTACTGCATCATGAGCTGACTCCAGTTAGCCTTCTGAGGAACTGCCAGACTGTTTTCCACAGCGCTGTTTTCCATTCTTGTCAGCACTGGATGAGGGTTCTGATTTCTCTTATTTCCACTAACACCTGTACTTTTAAAAATCCTGGCTCATGCTCGTCATATTAGAACTAGAGAAGTGGACCGTGAGCTCACAGTCAGCCTTGGCTACACACCAAGTTTCTAGGCCAGCCTGGCTGCCTGTCTCAAACACAATTTTTTTTTTTCCTAAAAATTCTCTCCACCCTTCTTCTCCTTCCCTCCCCCTTCTTCTTTTTTCCTCTCCCCAACTGGCTTAGTACTACACGCTCCTTAACCACTCTCCCACATCCCTAGCTTGTACTGTTTCTTTTTGACCACTGGCCTTGAACTCACGGAGATCCACCTGCCTCTCCCTCCGAGTGCTGGGATTACAGGCATGTGCCACCACACCTGGCTCTTTTTAAAATTTTGTGGTTTTTTGTTTTATTTTGACATGGTCTCACTACATAGCTTTTACTTGACTGGAAAGAGGTATGTAGACCAGGCTGGCCTCAAACTCATGGAGTTCCACCTGCCTCTGCCTGGGAGTGCTGGGATTAAAGGCGTGCCCAGGCCCCTCCCCCTTTAAAAAGTTACATTTCTGGCCAGGAATGTGCACCATGGAAGTCAGAGCACAACTACCAGAAGCTGGTTCTCAGAACTGGAGAGTTGGCTTAGTAGTTAAGAGCACCGGCTGCTCTTCTAGGGGACACGGGGTTCAATTCCCAGCACACACATGGCAGCTCACAACTGTCTCTAACTCCAGTTCCGGGGCCCTGACACCCTCACACACATTTAGGCAAAACGTCAATGACCATAAAATAAAAATACCTTTTAAAAAGAAGAGGAGGAGGAAGAGGAGGAGGAGGAGGAAGAAGAAAAAGAAGAAGGAAGAAGAAGAAGAGGAGGAGGAGGAGGAGGAGGAGGAGGAGGAGGAGGAGGAGGAGGAGGAAGAAGAAGAAGAAGAAGAAGAAGAAGAAGAAGAAGAAGAAGAAGAAGAAGAAGAAGAAGAAGGTTCTCTTGCACTGTATGACCCTAGGGATCAAACTCAGATTGTCAGGCTTGGCAGCCTATTCCCCTTACCCACTGACCCATCCTCTAGCCCTTTCACTGCTCTTTTTTCTTAGCAGCTGGCCTACTGGGTGATTTGCATTTCGCTCGTGATGAAGGATGTACTCGTCATTTGTGTATCTTGGGGGGGGGGTGTCTTTTTAATCCTTTACTTATTCACAGGAACTCATTACCACTGTAGATCCTCATTTGTAGCTGTCTTCCCCATCTGTTGGTGCCCTCTGGTATCTGTGCATTTTAACATAATTGGTACTACCTGGAGAAACTTTAAGGCCCACAGCACAAAGAAATGAGGGCCAAACAGGCAACGGGTCCCCACTGAGCCTCTGCAGGTGGGCTGCTAGGGTTCAGATTCTGACTCAGCTGGACCCTTCACAGCGAGTCTGAATCTTCCTAAACTTCCCTTTCCTCTCCTGTGAGATAGGGGCAGTGATTGAACCCACTTCCTTATTTCAAGGCTCATCTCAGAAAATAGGGCTTGACCTGCAGGAATCCCTCAAGAAGTGGTATTTTCTATGCTGCCTGTTTTTCTTTTCTACATAGTCTTGGCTGACTTGGAGCTCACTATGTGGACCATCCTGCCTCTCTCTGCAGGGATGAAAGGCATGTGCCACCACACCCAGCCTACTGAACTGCCTCTTGATCTACCATGAGGCTAATTCCTCCCCCTCTGTATTTTTTTTCTTTCAATTTCCTTTTCTCCTCCATTCCCTTTTCCTGTCCATCCTTGTGCCTAAGGAACACACTGGCTCATCACAGCAGTTCTGTTTCAATGGTCATCCTTGAGGCATGATGTTTACTGATTTCCTCACCTAGAATCTGGTGTGCCCAGCCTTTGGGATTCCTGAGCAGAGATGGCCTCCAGCTGACACCAAACTGAGAGAAATCTGAGCCTGCTGGTATTCTGTTCCACTCTCTTAGATTGCGTGCCAGGGCTGGGACAGGCTGGTGACAAGAGGAGCTGTCTAGTGGAGCTTGGCTGGAAGTTCCTGGGCTCCAGCTCAGCGCCTATGATGGCACACATCCCTCGCCCTGATCTCAGGCTTCCCATCTGCAGAGCAGACAGAAAACAGCCACCCCCATCTCTCTCGGGCCGTGAAATAAGAAGGGATGTCTAAGGAATACCACAGAAAGAAATGCAGGGCGAGAGCCTGATTAATTTACTCCTTTTAGACCTGGATGGTGAGGTGTCTGATTTCAACCAACTAAACACTTCTTTAGGTCATATACTCATTTGGCCTCACCCCACAACCCAGGCTGCCCTTTAACTCTTCATTTTAGCCCAGGCTGGCCTCAAACTTACAGTAGTGCTCTCACCTCAGCCTCTAGAGGGCTGAGATTACAGGAACGACTGGCCACACCTAGCTCTCATGTGGCCTTTTAATTTTTTCCTGACATGAGACTCACAGTGTCGTTCAGTTGTTTTATTGAAATGTTGCACCTCAGAAAAGAGCGATGGACACAGAGTATAAAAGTATCCTGATGGCCATCCATGCTCTGAGATACAGCATGCATGCTCTACACAAGTGTAGGATATAGACTGGTTTCAAACCTCTGGTGACCCTCCTGCCTCTGCCTTCCAAGTGTTGGGATCACAGGCGTGGACTACCACGCTTTTGTTTGAGTCGTGGTCTCATTTAGCCCAGGCTGGCACAGAACCCCTGGCCTTTCTGCCAGGATCACGGGTGTGCAACACCACGTCACACTGATGGGTTGCCATTGATACATTCATGCATCTAGCACCACGTGGAGAAATGGCCAGCACCCACCAGTATCCGGCATCTAACCAGAACTCCTGGTTGTCACAGAAAACTCAGTTTGCACTGGATGTAAGCAAGAAATGGAAAGCTTTCTCCAGAGGAGAATCTGCTCATCTGGATCCAGATGTTCAGAAGATGCTGTTAGCTTGATTGGGACTTTATTTTTCTGTGCAGTTCTCTCCTGTGTTGGCAGTTTCTCTCTCCCCCTTGAAAACTAGCAGGTGTTCTGTTCTTTTTTTATTTTTTTAAATTTATGCTTATTTCTTTTCGTGTGCCTGATTTGGGCGGAGGTCGGGAGGGGGTTGTTCAGATCCCCCTGAACTGTTTGTAGGCCTCCACGTGGATGCTGGAAATGGAACCCGGGTCCTCTGCAAGAGCAACACGTGCTCATGACCTCTGAGCCACCTCAACAGCCCAGGAGTTCCATCCTTGTTTTTTTTTGTTTGTTTGTTTTTAAGATATATTTATTTATTATGTACACAGTATTCTGCCTGCATGTATGCCTACACACCAGAAGAGGGCACCAGATCTCACTATAGATGGTTATGAGCCCCCATGTGGTTGCTGGGAATTGAACTCAGGACCTTTGGAAGAGCAGCCAGTGCTCTTAACCTCTGAGTCTCTCCAGCCCCAGGTGGTCCATTCTTAAGCTACTTCTGGGTGAGGCCTGGGGGTAAGTATGTAGATAAGCCAATCTTGCAGCATGCGCCCCTCAGCAACCAGGGTGTACTGGATCTACTGCTTCCAAATTGTTGTTCAGTATTCACCAAGAATAGAAAGTCTTTATTATCTGGCTGATGACTGAACTCTGGGTATTGGGGATCCCAGTGTATCCCCAATCCTTTCTCAAAGTGAGCTTTTAAGCACAAAAAAGCATGTCCCCAGTTGACATATGTCACTTAACAAGAACAGTTAGCCAGAAGTGTAACTATAAAAGCCAAAAAAGCAAAGTTAGTCCATTTAGAGATTTTCCCAGAACTATAATCCCAGCCCTCTGTGAGTTCGAAGCCAACCTGGTCTGCAGAGTGAGTTCCTCAATAGCCAGGGCTAAACAGAGAAAACCTATCTCAGCAAACAAACAAACAAAAACCTTGATCCAGAGCTAACTTGTTTGCTTTTTTTCATTTCACTAGCAGTAACACAGCTCTTAGACAACTGAGCCATCCTGTGGCTACAGGGTCCAATTGTTTGGACACATACGTCACAGGGCATTTTTATGGTTAAACCCCCCCCCATCTTTTGTCTTTTGTTTTGTGGACAAACAGATGAAAAGATTTTGAAACATCTGGAAATTCCAGGGCTGGAGCTCCTTTTATTTAGTCTCAGTCCAGATGAGGGGCTCAGTGCCCCTCCCCAACGCCTTGTGCTGATGTCTAGAGGCCTTGCTCTTTCCACAAACTGGAATCCAGAGGCAGCAGGATCAAGCTGCACCGAGGAACTCTAGAGCTGTCTCTCAGTCTTTGGAGTTGGGATATGAAGGACGACAGCAACCCTACTCTGAGATAGACTCCTTTTGCCTCCTTTAGCTGGTTGGTAGCCAAGATAAGTAGCTTTCTACAAAGCTGGACCTTCTTAGCTGACATTTTGTAGCCCAGGGTCTGTAACTCTGGCTGCGGTCCCTCAATGGCCCCTTTAAATTTTTTTAAATTAATTTATTTTTATTTTATGCACATTGGGGTTTTGGCTGCATGTATGTGTGAGGGCGTTGGATCTCCTGAAATGGAAGTTACAGAGAGTTATGAGCTGCCATGTGGGTAGCGGGAGCCCAGGACTGAACCCCAGGTCCTCTGGAAGAGCAGTAGGCACTCCTAACCACTGAACCATCTCTCCGGCTGGTCTTTAGTGGCCTTTTTATACCGTTTTCCCAAGAAGCCTTTGAGGAAGGAAGGCAGGAAGTCTGCGTTTATTGTCTCTAAATCTTGGGGCAACCTGGTCCAGGCATGTTGCCTTAACCTCCCACTGGGTCTGTCCATTTAAGAGCCAACATGCATTGACTCACCTCTGCCTGTGGGAAGCTGAAGAACACTGCCTTACAGGTCCAAGAGAGGGTACACCTGTTTCTCTGGTAGAATCAGACTCATGAGAATTAGAGGTACCAGGTTCCCTCATAGACAGGAGAGGTATATTCCAGGATGACTGGCAGGGCACCGGTATGCCTGTCTCTGAGGCAGGTAATATAAACTGCATTTTATCCTTTTGTTTCTAGGATGATTGGGCACTGTTTAATCCGGATGGGAGTAGCTGAACTGGTTAGTTGAACAATTATAGGAGCTTGATATTAGGCTAGTCCTGGGGAGTTGGTTTCTGCCTAGGTCCCTGGGAATCTTTGTTGTCGGTCTGAGAGCTAGTCTAATTGTGTCTTTTGATTGGAGGCAGAACTTTCAGCTAGCAGATAGTCTTCTGATGGGCCCAGGGCAAGACACCAGCATTTACTGAATATCTGTAAGGCTAGTCTCATCATCAGAGAAGGCAACCATGGCTCTCAGTTCATTCAAAAGGTCTTGCTTCAATCAGTTCTCTGATGTTAAGTACCCTTCCGGCCAGCTCCAGCAACTGAGACCTACTTATATCTTTAAATTGTTCTAACTTTTACAGCTTTTTTAAAATTTCTGGGCCTGACTAGGTGACAAAGGAAATCTTTTTAGCAGCTGTCTTTAATCCTTTTTAAAAAGACCTAGCGGAAAAAATTTTAAAGTCTCCCTGGTCAGTGTTGGACAGAAGGGAAAAATCGGTTCTGCCCAGGCTGTGTTGTCTGGAAGCGATCCCCCCTGCCCTGCCCAGTGATTTTTTTTTTTTTTTTAATAATGGTGGCTCTTATGGATCACTGGTTTAAAAGGAGACATAAATCACAAAAGAGAAAGAAGTGGAACCTCTTTTCCTTCGGGTTCAGCCTGGAGTTCTTTCCGGAGCTGCTTAGAGTAGTAGAGGAAATGTTCACCCGGGGAACTTTTCCCCCCTCCCTGTGTGCATTTTGCTTAGATGGCAGGGGTCCCTGGATGAGAGGCCCAGCTCCTCCCCACCCCCACACAGGGACCAACCCTGACAACGAGCAGGAGACAGGCAATGAGGTTTTTTTTGGGGGGGTTTCTCTGGGTGACGGTGACAGAGCTAAAAGGATCTGGGTCTCCAACAGGAGGGGCGCAGGTCTTAAGCTGGGAGGAGGGTCTCACAGCAGGGAAAGCCACTGGTCAGTACAAGGAAACAGAACCGATAGACGCGCGCGCGCACACACACACACACACTCTCACACACACACACACACTCTCACACACACACACTGACACACAGTAAAAACAAGCCGGGTGGCCCCCACACAGTCATACATACGTCACCTAGGTGTCCAAACCGAAGGCACCGCCACCAGAGTTACCTCCTAAGGTGACAGACCAGGCAACTTTCTAATTTGTTTCCTTTGAAGATGGAGGTGTCAGGACCCCGCCCCCCACCCCCGAGGCATTAGGCAGCCACTGAATCCACCCAGGAACCTGGAACATCCCTCGATAGTCCTCTTACCAATGCTTTCTTCCTTGCTGCAAGGGGCTCTGACACCCCTGTGTCTCCAGGTCTGGTGTCTGGGATCTCGCTGTGCCTGCAGAAATGTTGTGGGGTATTCGCCAGAGAAGACTGCTCAGACGTGTGCACTAGCCAGCCGGAGACTGCACTGGGTGTTTGAGATCCCAGTGCAGCGGCTGAGCCGTTCTCAGTGTGAGCTTTTAAGCACAAAAAAACATGTCCTGGGTTGACATACTTCATTGAACAAGCACAGTTAGCCGGAAACAGAACTATAGAAGGCAAAAAGCAAGGTTAGCGCTTTTAGAGATGTTCCCAGAACCGTGGACGTTGATGGATTAGGCCTTTGTTTTAAGTTTGGCAGGTGGTGCTGTCTATGTGCTGAGTCTTACAGCCTGAATGGTACTTCTGTCATGGAGTCAGTTGTGCTAAGGTCTCAGGGCCTACTAAGGTCTAGGGTCCTGTTAGAAAACCATGGGCACTTTAGAATGAATAAGCAGTGCTTCCTTACAGAAAATCTAATGGCTGTTTATTTGTCTGGTTGGTTTTTGTTTATTGTTTTTGAGACAGTTTCATTTAGATCAGGCTAGCCTTGAACTCCTGATACCCCTGCCCACCTCTCAGATACTGGGGTTATGGGTACCTGCCACCATACACCCAGCTTAGAGGCTGTCTTGAGAAGAACATATGCCCAGGACATGTAGTCATGGTCAGACGGCTCATGCATTGCCAAGCTCTACACCAGATCCCTGAGAACTTAAAGACGCTTCAGAAAAACCACAGCCCCAAGCCTTGTGCTGCCTGCAAGCAAGAAGAAGAAATGGGGGCTGGAGAGGTGGTTCAGAGGTTAAAAGCACTGGCTGTTCTTCCAGAGGACCTGAGTTCAATTCCCAGCAACCACATAGCTCACATTTATAATGAGATCTAGTGCCCTCTTCTGGTGTGCAGGTGTACATGCAGTCAGAACATTGTATACACAATAAATCTTTAGAAGAAGAAGAAGGTGGCATAGGGCAGAGGGGCATGCCTTGGGAGACCCTGGCAGTCAGTTACATCAGAGGAAGCTGAGATTCCAGGTGGAGACAGGTTTAGGGCTATACAGCAGAGGGAGGATCTGGGGCCTTGGGGCCTGGAGCTCTTTTGATGAACCCTGGTGTAGAGGATTCTGGGTGGGAATTAGCAGCACATTTGGAAAGCTGAGTAGATGGTTACAATCAGATTTAGATAGTCCTGAGGCAATGTGCACACATACACACACACAGATGGACTGGCAAAAGCAAAGGGGTGGATTAGAATCCAGGAAGGAAATAGATATGACCCTTCCAAGCTTGAGTGTCTGGGCCATTCACTGGGACCACCATCTCTCTGGTCTTTTGATCATAGATGAGCTTCCCCTGCTTTTTTTTTTTTTTTTTTTTTGATTGATTTAGTTTTATCTTATGTGTATGAGTGCATGTGTGTGCACTGTGCGCGTGTCTGGTACCCATGGAGTCCAGAAGAGGGGGCCAGATCCCCTGGAACTAGAATTATGGGTGGTCGTAAGTTGTGAATGTGGGTGCTGGGAACCAAACCCAGTCCCTCGGCAAGAACAGCAAGTGCTCTTAGCATCGGAACCATCTCTTGAGGTCCCACGGGGGAGTCCTAATGTCCACAGCTAGACTGTCAACTCCATCAGGACATTGACTTGTCTGCATTAGGCCCTCTGCACTGAGGCTCTTGGTTTCTCCTGTCTGTTTTCCATGTTCTCTCTTTTTATTCTGCTTCCCACATTCCTTCTATTTTGTTCACTCCCCTTTTTATAACTCGAAGGAGATCTACTCTCAAGGAAAACAGTTTTATTATGGTTTTTATTTGCTTTTTTTTTTTTTTTAAGACAGGGTCTGGTGTAGCCCAGAATGTCCTCAAACAACCCTCCTACCTCTTCCTCCCCAAGTGCTAAGATTACTGGCATGAGTAAATAGGTACAGCTTTTATTAGTTTTACTATCAAAGATAATAACCTTTTTCATTAAAAGGAAATGTCCTCTTAAGTACACTGAGTGTTCTAGCTGTCAACTGCTTTTAAAAATCCTATCTTCTATTTTTTGTTTGTTTGTTTTTCCGAGACAGGGTTTCTCATTGTAGCCTTGGCTGTCCTGGAGCTCACTCTGTAGACCAGGCTGGCCTTGAACTCACAGGGATCCACCTGCCTCTGCCTCCCAAGTGCTGGGATTAAAAGCATGTGCCACCACCACCTGGTACCCCTGAGACCTATCTATGTCTTATTCTTCTACCCACCATCGCCACCAAGATAACATTCCATCACTAAGCTACAACCTTTGCTGGTCTTTGCTGACTGTATATTCCTGTGCATGAACTCTAGTTGCTTCAATGAAAATAGACAGGGATAGTTATCTCCACCTTCTAAGAATGTTGAGAAGGTAAAACTTGACCGTGAAGGTAAAAATACATGGCTTCCACCTTCTGGCAATTAACCTGAGTGAGAACACTGGAGTCCCTATGAGCTAATGCTACATAGGACCTGCTGGGCTCATAGAGACCCTGTGTGGCTATTTCAAGTTCGTCCTAGTTCTTGAGTTCCAGGAACAGGGTCAGATGACACTGCCTCTAGTACACAAGTCACTTAAGAAGAGCTCTGGCTTTCCTAGAACACAGGTGACAAACACTTTGGCTTGGGTCAAGATGAAGTTGCTCCTGCATTTGCTTTGGGAGAAAGCAAGAGAGCAATCAGAAATGGGAGAGACCTTCAGGCTGCCGTTAGAAGTGCCAGGAACTTATAAACTGGAGTCCTGAAGCTAGGGTCCTGGCCTCCCCACACTCACCAAGCCTTGAGTGCTCCAATTATATGCCTGAGATCATAAAGGCCACTGCAGGGGCGTTTAAGTTAAATCGCTGTGTAAACACAGAGCAACTAGTGCTTGTTGGCAAACCTGGTGACTCATGCAGGACAGGCAGTTATCCCATCTTCTGGGTTGTCTAGGGCTGGGTGATGATCCAGGGAGACCCTCGGAGTCAGCAGGTAAGACAGATTTTAAGTGTTCTCTATCTGCTCCCAAGACCTCCCGGTGAGAGGAAGGCAAAGAGAAGGGATGGGTTCAGGACTCAGACCTCAGGTTTTCTCAGTGGTCGTCTCCATAGAGAAGCAGGTGAGGTGGGAGGAGAATGCTACAAAAGCAAGGAGGAACGTCTCAGTCTTTTCCTTTCAAAGAAGGAAAGCCTGGGAACGTTTGCAGAAGCAAAAGGTACATAGGCAGGAAAGTCTAGGGTCTTGGGGTGTGGAAGCTGGGCCTAGTGTTGCTCTTACCTGCTGCACAAATATGACTGTTAAAGGGAGCAAGGTTTGTTAGACATCAGAGGTAAATCTATTCTAGAAGATATGTAAGTGAGCTCAGGTTGGCTCACTTTCACAGAGCCCCCATGCCAACCTCACAGGTCATCCCTCACATCAACCCTGAGAAGTTAAATGTCATCCTAGCACTTGGGAGGCTGAGGCAAGAGGGCAAAGGCCATGGGGGTGGGGCTTGGTGACTAGAGTGCTGGTTTAGCATGTATGGCACCTCAGGTTTGACCCCAGTACCTCATACACCAGGCACGGGGGGGTGTGTGTGTGTGCATGCCTCTCCTCACATTTGGAAGGAGGATCAAAAGGTCACATTCAAGGTCTTTCTCCACACAGAGTAAATTTGAGGCCAAAGATTTAGAGAAGGTATTAATGCTCAGATCAGGCTTTATGGCTCCTACCTGGCAGTTTGCAGACTCAAGGCACCAGGGCAGTCCATCAGCTCCTACTCATTTGGAAAACTGCAGGGCTGCGCTGCCCCCATCCTGGAGAGCTTTCTGTGAGTGTGGGGCTCTCTCCCTTCTGGGGCTCTGACTAGTCTTCCTCCTGTGTTCTCAGACTTGAAGAACCTTCCATGGATTAGCGATCAACACAGCAGCTCTCCCAGCCCTAGACAGCAGTGAGTACACAGCGGGGGAAGGGCGCACCTCCGCTCTGCCTCTCAGCTTCTCTACCTCCTCCCCAGGAGCACTTCCCTGGGCGCTTCTGAGACATGACTTCCAGAGAACACCCTCCTTCTAGAGTCCATCTTAGCTTCAGCACTTTCTCCACAGAGGTGATGGCAATATTGTCTAACTATTGTGTGTGTGTGTGTTTGTGTGTGTGTGTGTGTGTGTGTGTGTGTGTGTGTGTGTGTGTTGGACCTGAGGTCCTGGGCATGCCAGGTAAGAGCTCTACCACTGAGCTGTATCTCCAGCCCTTTGTGCTTGCTTCTTTTCCTGACTGAAAGTCATGTCACGTGGACTTGCCTCAGCCTTGCTCCGTAGCTGAAGGTGACCATGAACTTCTGGTCCTTCTTGCTTGTTTCCCAGGTGCTAGGGTTACCGGTGTGCATTGTCATACCTGGCTTATGCTGAGCCTGAGACTGAATGCAGGGTTTACTGAGCTACGAGATTCCTCCCCCGCCCCTCATTCTTTGTGTGTGTGTGTGTGTGTGTGTGTGTGTGTGTGTGTGTGTGTGTGAAGGGAGGTGTTTGGGTGTGTACATATGTGGAGGTCAAAGGACAAAGACAGTTTTTGGGATTAGCTCTGTCCTTCTACCATGTGTATCCCAGGGATTTAAACTCAGTTCCTCAGGCTTGGCAGCAAGTGCCTTTACCCGCTGAGCCATTTCACCATGTCCTGCTTATTTTTAATATTTAAAAAACAAAACAAAACTGTGCTGCTTGTT
This sequence comes from Psammomys obesus, assembly GCF_907164565.1. NCBI lineage: Eukaryota > Metazoa > Chordata > Mammalia > Rodentia > Muridae > Psammomys > Psammomys obesus. The sequence continues at coordinate 27,866,838 of NW_026596034.1, read as the reverse complement.
CATCATAATTAAAAAAAAAAATCACAGGACATGGAAGCACACCGTACTGTAAAGGTTCCAGTCTTCAGCCATGGGGATTACTCATTACATTCTCCAGATGCCTGTATTACCCCCCTTTAGCCCATGGGTAAATAGAGCTACAGAGAGATTGCCTGGCCCTAAATGTCACAGAGCAGGAAGTTAAGAGGCAGGGGACCGAAAAGCTTGGAGACTTAGACATGGCCCTCTCATAAAGGTGATCCGTGAGAGGGTCCCTTAAGCAAAAGGCAGGAATTTTGTTTGAAAAATGGTAGATACCATGTGTTACCAGGTGCGGTAACACATACCTGTAATCCCCGCAGGTAGGAGACGGAGGCGAAAGGAGCAAGAGTTTATGGTCCTCCTGTAGATACAAACAGAGTGCAGCCGGCAACGGGCAGAGGTTGGGCCTGGGATGCCAGCTCAGGCCAGGGTAGCTAACCCCGTCCCTCCCTTTTCATAGGCCCTAGCCAGAGGCATGCGGCTGCCCCGCTTCTCCAACACTGTCGTGCTCTCACTCCTGATAACCCAGACCTGCATCCTGATCTTCCTGGTCTCCCGCCAAACGCCGTTGTCCCCAGCAGGCCGTGGGGGGCGTGTGCACGTGCTGGTGCTGTCCTCGTGGCGCTCGGGCTCGTCTTTCGTGGGCCAGCTCTTCAGCCAGCATCCAGATGTCTTCTACCTGATGGAGCCAGCTTGGCACGTGTGGGATACCCTGTCGCGGGGCAGCGCCCCAGCGCTCCAGATGGCCGTGCGCGACCTGGTGCGCTCGGTGTTCCTCTGCGACCTGGACGTGTTCGATGCCTACCTGCCCTGGCGCCGCAACATCTCGGATCTCTTCCAGTGGGCGGTGAGCCGCGCCCTGTGCTCGCCTCCCGTCTGCAACGCCTTCGCCCGTGGCAACATCAGCAGCGAAGAGGTGTGCAAGCCTCTGTGCGCCGCTCGGCCCTTCGCTCTGGCCCAGGAAGCCTGCAGCTCCTACAGCCACGTGGTGCTCAAGGAAGTGCGCTTCTTTAACCTGCAGGTGCTGTACCCGCTGCTCAGCGACCCCGCGCTCGACCTGCGCATCGTGCACCTGGTGCGCGACCCGCGGGCCGTGCTGCGCTCCCGGGAGCAGACGGCCAAGGCGCTGGCCCGGGACAACGGCATCGTCCTGGGTACTAACGGCACGTGGGTGGAGGCGGACCCTGGGCTGCGCGTGGTCAGCGAGGTGTGCCGCAGCCATGTGCGCATCGCCGAGGCCGCCCTGCGCAAGCCACCGCCCTTCCTGCGGGATCGCTACCGCCTGGTGCGCTACGAGGATCTGGCCCGGGACCCGCTCAGCGAGATCCGTGGACTCTACGCCTTCACGGGCCTGAGCCTCACGCCGCAGCTCCAGACCTGGATCCACAACATCACGCACGGCTCAGGCCCAGGCGCGCGCCGCGAGGCCTTCAAGACCACGTCCAGGGATGCGCTCAGCGTGTCCCAGGCCTGGCGCCACACGCTGCCCTTTGCCAAGATTCGGCGGGTCCAGGAGCTGTGCGCCGGCGCCCTGCAGCTGCTGGGCTACCGACCCGTGCACTCCGAACTTGAGCAGCGGGACCTCTCTCTGGACCTCCTGCTGCCAAGGGGCATGGACAGTTTCAAGTGGGCTTCGTCCACCGAAAAGCAGCCGGAGTCTTAAGAGTTTGGGTGGGGAGTCCCAGCTCTGACGGTAGGGTCTAGCGGAGTATGATGAAGAACGGGCTTGGTGAACCCAAAAGTAAGTCAGCAACCAGCGCCTGGGAGTGGGTGGACTTGGCCTGTTCTAGGAAAGGACTGAGTCCGAATTCCTCGTTTCTTTCTTCCCAGGTTATGGTTTTCCTTTGAGTCTTTTAGGATTTGGTTTCCCATCAAGCACTGCCTTAGGGAAAGTGAAGCCCCTCTCTTTTCCTTTGGTCACAGAAGCAGCCAGACTCCCACTAAAGTACCTCCTTCTCCTTTACCTTTCTCCCCTCTTTGGTCACACCATGCAATAGCAGAGAATGGTGTCCCAGGCCCCGTCAAGATCGGCAGGGCACTGCTGCACGGGCTGGCTCCTAAAATCTGTGGACCCGCCTCGCAGTTGCTCAACCCGTGCCCCAGTCTCAGCCCATCAGAGACTCGGACAGTTATGTGCTTGGTCAAGGAGGAATCAGAGACGATGCCTCGGTGGTTTCGCCTTAGCCTGTGCCTGAGCTTCTAGGAAGGAGCCCAGGCATACACCCCCAAGCCTGAGGAGGATGAATTTTTAATGAGCCTTTGATTTGTCCTGAGATGAAAGAGCCTTAATTATGGGGAAGAGCATCATAAATAAGCTGTGTGATCCAGAGAAGAGCCTATCATGTTTGAAAGGCATCTTAAGAAGTAACAGGGATTGTGGGAGGGCACATCTTAAGGAGGAGGAAGGAAGGAGATGGATTTGCTCTTTGCTCTGAGGGTGGCAGTGGCTAAGAGGGGATGAGTCAGGCTTGCACAGATCTGTCTCCTGTCAGCGACACCTAGATGTATTTGTCCCTTAGACACACAGCTAGGGGAAACAGTAAATGGGAAAATTCTGAGCAGAGAATCCAAAACCTACCCTGGAGAAGCCTAGAAGAAGGCAGAGAAGAGGAGGGAGAGAGCAGGGAGGTCTGGGCACCAAGCCAAACATAGCCAGCAGTGTCTGGGAGGCAAATGGGGGCAGGTCATGGGGTGTCTGGGACTCAGTCTTGCCAAGAGTTTAGAAGAAAAAAAGATGACTTAAAGGGTGGTTCTTGTCTTGCCGTGGTCCTTCCAGGATGAGTGAGGGTTTACTTCCTGCAAACCACACCCAGCCCTGACAGCAAAGTGCCCATTCAAGGGATGCTGGGCATGCAGAAAGCTTAGTCCCAAACTCAGAAAACAAGAGCCAGCAAGTGTACAGTAAATGTTTAAAGGAAGAGCAGGCTTCCTTCCTCAGGGGAGGACAAGGAAGTGGATTTGAGTCTACATGAAGCACTCAAATCACGTGGCACAGACTGATCCGGGAATTCTTAATTGTTGCCCGAACATTGCCATCGTCGGGGTTGCTGCTTCCTAATTCTCGGCATAGGTGTGGCCTTCAACAAGTGGTGGACTTTAGGACAAAGGATAGGATACATGATCTGAAGGCTTAGGCTTTTTTTTTTTCCTTTGGTAGGGGGAGGAGCCCAGGCTTTCTTCAGACTCACTCTGGATTTAAGAATAACCTGGATCATGGGTGTGTGTGCCTGTGTGTATACATTCATGCCTTATTCCTTTCCTATTGCCATGACAAGACAACATGGCCAAGGCACTTTGTGAAAGAAAGCATTTAATTTGGGGCTTGTGGTTTCCACGGGTTAGAGTCTATGATCATCATGGCAGAAAGCTTGGAGTAGTAGCTAAGAGCTCACATCTTTCGACAGAGAGTGCTAACTGGGAAATGGCTAGGGCTTTTGGAACCTCAAGAAACCCAACCCTTGAGCTGGAGAGATGGCTCAGAGGTTAAGAGCACTGGCTACTCTTCCAGAGATCCAGAGTTCAATTCCCAGCAACCACATGGTGGCTCACAACTATCTATAGTGAGATCTGGTGCCCTCTTCTGGCGTGCAGGTGTACATACAGGCAAAAGACTATATACAAAATAAATAAACCTTTAAAAAAACAAAACAAAAACCCAACACTCCTCCAACACAGCAATACCTTATCCTTCCCAAACAGTTCCACCAAGATATCAAGTATCTGGGCCCGTGGGACCACTTGCATTCAAACTTCAGTTCACATGGATGGGTGTGTGTGCATGTAGGCCACAGTTTGCTTGCAGGTAGACATCAAAGGGCAACTTTGGGTGTCCTCTCTTTCTACTTATTTTTTTAACTTAGTACTGTAAGCATGATCTGTGTGTGGGAGCTCACTTGTGGAGGTCAGAGGCCAACTTTGTGGGTTCCAGGGATCAAACTCAGGTCACAAGCCTTTTATGTCAAGTGCTTTTATTCCATGAAACTTCAACCTTCTCCTCAGCTCTGGAGAGTGTGTGTGTTTGTGTGTTTGTGTGTGTGTAGGTGTGTACATGTGTTGTGAACCAACATGTAGGCACCCAGGTCCTCTGGAAGAGCAGCCAGTGCTCTTAACCTCCGAGCCATCTCTCCTCTTCCTCCTCCCTCCTCCTCTTTTCTGAGACAGAGATTCTCTATGTTGCCTTGGCTGTCCTGGACTTGCTTCGTAGACCAGGCTGGCCTCAAACTCACAGAGACCCACCTGCCTGTGCCTCCCTGAGTGCTGGGATTAATGGTGTGAGCCACCAGCGCCGGCTTCTCTCTCTTCTTTGAAACAGTCTCTGTTGTTTTTCCCACAAAGCACAGCAAACTAGCTGGTCTGTGAACTTCTGGGGATTCTCCTGATTCCACCTGTTATTTCACTGTAGCTTTTATGTGGATGCTGGGAAAGCACAGCAAATGCTTTTATCCACTAAGCAATCTCCATGGCCCGGCCTAGAACTTACCATGGCCTCTTGCTGTTATGGGGTAGAGACCCAAAGACCATAAACCAAAGTTTGAATTAAGAATCTATTAAGCAGGCTGGTGGAGAGAAACATGTTTCATAGAGCAGTGCCAAATGCATATTGCAGGGAGTTTTTAAAGATGGGAACACAGTAAAACTACATCCTGCTTGGCAGTTGCAAGGGGACACAAGCAAACAGTTTTAACAAGAACCAAGATCACTCATTCCAACCACAGGTTTTAATTGTTATTTTTTTTTTAAAAAATTTATACAGTATTTTGCCTGCATGTATTCCTGCACACCAGAAGGGGGCACCAGATCTCATTATAAATGGTTGTGAGCCACCATATCGTTGCTGAGACTTGAACTCAGGACCTTTGGGAGAACAGGCAGAGGTCTTAACCTGTGAGCCATCGCCATCTCTCCAGCCCCCAGCCACAGGTTTGTAGAACAAGGTTGAGTGTTTTCCCATGGGACTTTTCAGGGCAGAAAGCAGAAATCAAAATGGCTTCAGCTGAGGCAAGATGGACCTTTGCCCCGTTTCGCTGCCTCCACCTCCTAAGTGCTCTGATTAAAGGCTTTTTGTCTCCACACCTGATTTATGTGGCGCTAGGGTTTCAGATAAGCTGGGCAAGCATGCTACCAAGTGAGAGCTACACCCCCCTCTTCATCTTTCAAGCTTAAGAAGCTTTGGGCTACCAGGCAGTGGTGGTACAAGCCTTTAATCCCAGCACTCGGGAGGTAGAGACAAGTGGATCTTTGTGAGTTCGAAGGCAGCCTGGTCTACAAAGAAGTACGTCCGTGCCAGCCAAAGTTACACAGGGAAACCCTGTCTTGAAAAAAAAAAGGGAGGGGGGAGAAAAGAAAAGAAAATCTGTTTCTGAGTAAACCTCAGAGTGAGGCTCTGCCTCACGAAGGCCTCTGTGGGGAGGAGACCCCCGGGTGAAGACACCATCATCACCATATCTGATCAGGAGGCAAAACCTTCAACTGAGGACTTAGAGGATAAGAAGGAAGGAAAATACGTTAAACTCAGTTATCGGACAGGATAGCAGTGAGATACATTTCAAAGTGAAAATGACAACACATCTCAAGAAACTCAAAGAATCATACTGTCAAAGACCAGGAGTTCCAGTGAATTCACTCAGGTTTGTCTTTGAAGGTCAGGGAATTGCTGATAACCATAGTCCAAAAGAACTGGGAATGGAGGAAGAAGATGTGACGGAAGTTCATCAGGAATAAATGGGAGGCAGGGTGTCACTTGACGGTTTAGAGAATTCTTTGTATTTTTTTCCTTTTCCCTCAGTCCTTTTTTATTTTTAAAAATAGTTCTGTAATGTAGTGTTCAAAATGAAAACTGAATACTGGCACTCCGTGTGTTTAGAATGTCTGCTAATCTGAATTCTAGTGTCCAACATTCATTATTGGTTGTTTTTGTTGTGCTGATTTTTGGTGATCAGACCTCAGCTCCCTTAATATTGCCCGTCCTTTTTAAGAAATTTCATGTGTGCCCAGGGGGGCTGCCCTTTTTAGGAGTGCGCGCTTTCAGGTTTGTGACGATAAGAAGCTGACCAGTGCGAGATTTCCTGTAACCTTCCAACTGGCCCTGACGCTCCAGCATGTGGTTGCTTCACTCCTAGACGGTGGCTTTCAGTGGGAGACGGAAGTTCTTCAGAGAACTGAACTGTGGGAAAGTGACCCTTCCTCAGCCTGAAGCTACTTTTAAAATCTGAGGGTCTGGACCAAAAGAAGAACATCACATTTGTAGTCAAGACGACAGATAGTGAGAGTGACAACTGACTCCAAAGGTGTCTCACTGGAGAGAAAGACAGCATCTTGGGTACCACAGTCTTGTCAGAAGATCTCAGAGTTCTAACCTTCATCAGCAGTTTTAAAAGTTACTCATGCAGTGTGTACAACAGACACTGCTCCTTTTGATTCTGTCTGTAGGGTTTTTTTGTTTGTTTTTGTTTTTTTGCCTGGGACATGGGTTTTCAGAGGACATCGTCTGTACTAGCTTCACTAAAATAAACAATATTTGTAAAAACAATAAAAAAGCCTGTTTCTGCCCCTGCTTCAATGAGAGCTTTTCTTTCTTCCTTCTTTCCTTCTCTTTCTTAGTTTTTCCAGACATGGTTTCTTTGTGTAGCCTTGGCCATACTGAACTGGCTTTGTAGACCAGGCTGGCCTCGAACTCACAGCAATTGCCCTTCCTCTGCCTCCTGAGTGCTGGGATTAAAGTTGTGCGCCACCACACCTGGACAACGTAAGCATATTTAAAGTCCTAATTCTATTTTAATTCTTTTTTTGTTGTTACTTTGAGACAGGGTTTCTCTGTGTAGCCTTGGCTGTCCTGGACTTTCTTTGTAGACCAGACAGACCTCTGAACTCACAGAGATCCGCCTGTGTCTGCCTCCCGAGCTCTGGGATTAAAGGTGTGCACCATCACCACCCGGGCAATTTTAATTATTTTGAGACTCTTTATTTTTTTGAGACAGGATCTCTCTACATAGCCTGTCCTGGAACTCTTCATTGGCTATTCTGGAATTCACTACATAGACCAGGTTGGCTTCAAATTCAAGAGACTGGCCTGCCTTTGCTTCCTGAGTTCTGGCACTAAAGACCAGCTAAACCTCAATTTTACTGGGCGGCTCAGAGAGTGACCTCCATCTACTTGGGCAAAAGCAACGAGATGCCTTAGAATGTGTATGCGTCACTTTCCTCACAGCTCCTCAGAGAGAGCAACTGAAAAGAGAGGGAACTAGGCTTGGAGTTTCAGAGGTGTCATTTCATTGTGACAGAAAGGCCATGGTGGGACGGAGCAATCTATATATCATGATGGCCAGGGAAACAAAGGGGGGATGCCCAATAGACCAGACCAAGATACAGTTCCAAGCAGTACATGTGCTTCTAGTTAGCTCCTGATTACCTTCCAGTAATTCCATCAAACTGGGAGTCATTCAAGCTATTTATTCAGCAAGTCAAAGCCTTCATGGTCTGGTGGTCTCAGAAAAACCTTTGAAGACATACCCACAGGTGAACTTTACAGACACACCCAAATGTATGCTTTCCTAATCCCTTAGTTAAATCTCAGTCCAGTCAAGTTGACCATGAAGATCCATCAATACAGTCTGTGTAACTTACAAACAGTAGGCAAGGGGGCTGGAGAGATGGCTTGGTGGTGAAGAGCAAGTGCTGCTCTTGCAAAGGACCAGAGTTCAATTCCAGCACTCATGTCAGCTGGCTCACAAACACCTGTAACTCCAGCAACGGGATCTGGTCACCCTGAGCACCCGCACTCTGTGCACAGATAGTTAAAAGTAAAATTAAGTCTTAAGTAAATAAATAACAAATACGAGACACAATCAGAACAGCCTTCCACACACACAGGAAAAGACTACCCACTTCCATAAAGACAGCACTTGTAGTTCTATGCTTACCCTGTGAGATGGGACAGGGTAGCTCTCTGAGGCCTTTTATTTTTGGGACCAGAATTGTCATGTATTAGAATAAGGCCCCTGGAAGGCCCTGGAACTTACTATGTAAGTTGGCCTCAAGCTTGTGGCACTCTTCCTACCTAGGCCTCCCAAGTGCCGATATGATATGCTCCCTTCAAGTCAGAGAGTCACCCAAGCACCGGTCAGCAAATATCCCCAAAACAAAAATAGCAGTATGGTGGGTAGGTCCAGTCCCTCTACTTGACCCTTTCCTGCCTGCATGTTCCTCCCCAGCCGGCCTTCCTGCTTTGTGCTGGTCGCTGCAGATAAAAACAACCAGCTGCACCCCTTCTCTAAAGGAGTCTGCTGTCAAGTGAGCGAGCGAGCCTGGGGACAGGCCACCCCAGTTAGGATGGTGTGTGCTGGCACAGTAAGATGAAGGAACTGCTTGGGATGCCAGAGTTAAGACCGAGAAGATTCAGGTGAGTTTCATTTACTGTGGCTCAAGTCGCATGTTCTATTGATGGTGTAATGAATCATCATCTGTGTTCCACGCCTTGCTTCCTGATTCATTCTGGAGGTGCTAGGGCAGGAGTGATTGACAGCGGCTTAGCTTTCTGTATGTAGAACACCACAGGCAAGCCTTGGGGTGAACCCTGGACTTTTGCACACCAAGCAGTCAGAGCAAGGCTTATGGTGAATCTCCTGGCACAAGAAGTTTCAAGCAAGCCTCAAAATCAACCCAGATGGGGTTCAGGATAAAGGCAGAAAGTGGTCTGGCCGGTGGGGACAGCAGAGACAAGTCTGGGGACCCGGAAGGGATAGAGATTTGTGTTGCTGGGTACATAGGTCTTGTCACTTTGCTGAAGTGTAGCCATCATTGAAGACTGCCCTGTGAGATGGCTGGGAACAGCATAACCAATGTCAATCATCAGTGAATCCATTCACACTCTGCAACATGACTATAGCTCTTGCTACTAAAAAGATGTGCCTTTCTCCCTCTAACCACCCCTTGCCACACATCCCACCCCCTGCCCTGAATCTGGGCTATTGTTTTGGCCTGCTTTGGCTGGTATAATATATATAAGGGCTAGCATACCAGTTCCTAGGCTAGACCTTATAGAGAAGGTATCACAGGTTATCAGCTGGGACTCTGCAGCAAGAAGAGAGCCCAAGCTGAGTGTGGTGATGCCTGCCCACAATCTCGGCACTTGGGAGGCTGAGGTAAGAGTTTTCTCAAGTTCGACACCAGCCTGTATTGCATAGTAAGCTTTAAATCTTGCCTGGGCTACATAGCAAGACCTGGCTAGCAAATAAATAAAACAGCAGATTAACATAGAAAACAAGTTTATTAATGATTGCCTTGAAAAATTACAGAGGACAAAAAGAGCAATTCGAAGCACTATCTTACAACACTAGGTAGCATGTTTAAAAAGACTAGCGTTGGGGTATTGTGGAGTGGCAGAACACTTGCAGAGTCCAAGGGCCCTAGGATTTCTCCCCAGTACCCCCTCCCCATCGTCCCACAAAAGAATAAATTTGTAGGGACAGCAAAATGGGCTCATCGGGTAAATAACTATTTTTAATTTTATTTTATTTCATGTGTATGTGTTAGTGCCTTCATGTATGTATGTGTTCCACCTGTGTGACTGGTGTGAAAAGCCCTTCTGTTCAAACCACACTTGATTCAACTACACTCATGCTAATAGCGGACTTATTTGGTAGCATGTGTCTAGGAGCTTGGCTAGCAGAAGGCTTTAAATCACCTGGTACGGGGCTGGACAGAGCATTGGCTGCTCTTACACAGGACCAGCACCCACACTGCAGCTCACAACCATCTGACACTCCAGTTTTAGGGGATTCAATGCCCTCTTCTAGGCTCCACACACATGGTACACATTCACACAGGCAAAACCTACACAGATAAAGTAAAGATAAATATATCTTTGGGGAAAAAAAACGCAGGTTATATCACTCAGTGGATCAAGCTGTCAAACTTGCTGACCAGAGTTTACTCTTCAGAACCCACATTGTGGAAGGAGATAACCAAATCTTCCTGAAAGTTGTCCTCTGACCTTCACACTAATGCTTGTCACACACACACACACAAATTTTAAAAGTCAAAACAAAAAACAAACAACCAAAACCCAAAGCAGCAATTCTCATGGTTCTATTGTGATGCAACTGTTAACACACCAGCTCTAGCTGCACATTTTATTGTATAAAACTTGATCAGTAGCTGGGCGGTGGTGGTGCACACCCTTAACTCCAGCAGTCTGGTTTGGGCAGGGGCAGGTGAATCTCTGTGAGTTCGAGGCCAGCCTGGTCTACAGAGTGAGTTTCAGGACAGTCAAGGCTACACCGAAAAAACCCTGTCTCGAAAACACACAGAACACACACACACACACACACACACAAACATCACACCCGGAAAAAAAAAAAAACTCGACTGGGCTGTACATTTGTGTAGAGCCGATCTCTTTTGTAGTATATTGGAAGCATCACCTGTCAATAAAAAGCTGATTGGCCTATTAGATGAGGTGGGAAATAGGAGGTGGGAGTTTTGGTAGAGTTGAGAGAGAGGTATGAACTCGGGGATGGAGTCAGAGTGAAGGATTCACCCAGGACTCTGAGGAAGATGGACAGGTAACTAGCCATGTGGTACACAAAGAATAAACTGATAAAATTATGAACTAGTCGGGGAATGAGCCAAAGCTTGTGGCCAAGGCATTGACTGATAAATAATAAAGTCACAGTTGTTTTTTTTTTTTTTTTTTTTTTGGGGGGGGGGGAGGCGCATTTGTATATATGAAGTCAAACCACCACATTCAGATTCCATTAATATCACCTAATTACACTGTTAACCTGTGAAATCTTTCCTTAGGGCGCCTGGATTTTGTGCTTCTCTCTGAAGTCTTTATCCTGTTCAAGATTATAAATGTGCTTTCACGATTGCCTCCGGGGGTTTTGAATTTAGCATTCCCCATCAGCAGTCATAATTATAAAGAATCATACTCCTGGCCAGAATGAGGTGAGAGGCGGGGTTACCGGAACCAGTCAAGCAGGCCTTTGACGCACTGCCCTCTCCTGACTGATCTGTGCCTTACTTTTCGCTGGAACTGGGATTGACCTGGCCGGCACATCCCCTCCACTGAAGTGGATTAACAGGACCACTTCTTGAGGAAAAAAAATTACAAAAACAAAACAAAATTCTGTTTATTCTTCAAGAAAAGACTTCTCTCTGTAGCCCTGGCTATCCCGGAACTAGCTCCGTAGCCCTGGCTGGCCTCAAACTCAAAAGATTCTCTGTTGGAATGGGAGGCGTGTGCTGCCACCTCCAGGTCCTAATAAATATATTGTTGTAGGAGTTATTAATATTTACTATTGGTTTATCTTCTAGTAAAGCTTGCTGCTAATCCTAAACAGCTGTATAACCAAATCACCAGAGACTGGGTTTTTAGTTAACCTAGAACACAATGCTGGGCAATATTTACTCCCTCCTAAACCTCCAAGCCCTCAGTTTCCTAACATTTAGATTTCCCACATTATACTTGCTTTTTGTGAAATCTTAGGTCTGGTTCATGCTCCACGACCTCCCAAGATTTCTCCTCCAGCTCTCCTCGCTCTCTTCTCACCCCTTCTCCTCCTTCTCCTCCCACTCCTCTCCCGCCTTCTGGCTCCTCCCCTCTTTCCTGTCCTCTGGCTTCTCCCTGCTCAACATTGTGTCTAGTTGTTTTTATTTTGTTCCTGTTTACACGAGAGTTGAGACAGGATGCTTAGAATGAGTATCACAATGCAATATCCGGATTGAAAGCAGAGAGTTGGGTGGGGTCTGGTGGGGGAGAAATCAGTATTTAAATGAACAAGGGTAAGGTACATTAAAAAAAAATTAGACCAACAATATATGTTTAAATTAGATAGATAGATAGATATAGATACGCACACACATATTTAAACTACAGTCTCACTATATATTCCTGGCTATTTACAGTACAGGCTGGCACCAAATTCATGATCCTCCTGTCTCCGTTTCTTCAGCATATCCTACCAGTTTGTGTCACCACCGCCGGCTCTTTAGGATTTGTATGCCCCAAATCAGATGAGCTTGCCTTACCCTTATAAGTCATTTGATTTAGCTTTCAGTACTCCTCTCTCTCAGTGGTTTGTTTAGTCCTTCCTCTCTCTCTCAACTTCATTTGTGGGATGGAGAGATGACTCGGGGGCACAAGCTGCTTTTCCGGAGGAACTGCATCGGCTGCTCATGACCCACATGGTGGCCCACAGCTACCTGTAATTCGGTTCCAAGGCGTCTGGGATCCTCTTCTGGTCTCCAGTGAGCCTCCAGCACACATGTGGTGCACAGACATACAAACAGGCAAAACATTCGCATACATAACAATCTATTACTCTGTGTGTATGTTTACATTGGCACCTGTGTGGTCAGAGGACAAGTCTGTGGCGTTTCACCTTTACATGGGTTCTGGAGAGCAAACTCAGTTGGTCAGGCTTTTGTGGCAAGTGTCTTAACCCACTGAAGCGCCTCACTGTCCCGTTTCTTTATTTTATGTGAGGTAGTCCAGGCAAGCCTAGAACTCTCGGCTGGCCTTCCTGTCTCCTGAGTTCTATGAGATTACAGGAGAGAATAGCTGCAATTGGTTCCCACAATTCCTTTTCCTTCTCTTTCCCTTCCTTACTTTTCTAGCCATTAAATTTGCAGTAATATTGCTGATAGGTTGAAAGTGATTTCTTTATTTTTTCTGAGGATACGTCTTTCTCGCCTAATCTAGGCAGGTAGCTGCTGGAACTTTTACACAGAGAATGTGGTGACGGTGTGGTTAATTCCCCCCATTTCTTTTTGTTAAGATTTATTTATTTATACATATGACTACTCTATTTGCATGTTTGCCTGCATGCCAGAAGAGGGTACCAGATCCCTGTATAGATGGTTGTGAGCCACCATGTGGTTGTTGGGAACTGAACTCAGGACCTCTGGAAGAGCAGCTATTGCTCTTAACCACTGAGCCAACTCTCCAGGCCCCAATTCTCCCATTTCTTGGGTTGGATCCCTTTCTTCCTTGCTTGCTGCTCTTTACCTTTCCTATAGTTCACGCAACGATTCCTTAGAAAAGGCATAAGAAATACACATTTTCTGAGTCCTCCAAGTCTAGTATCGCTCTTTAAATCTCTCAATTCAGGGACTGGAGAGATGGCTCAGTAGTTAAGAGCACTTGTTGCTTTTCCAGAGGGCCCCAGTTTTTTCCAAGCACCCAAGTCAGGCAGCACAACCGCTTATAACTCTGGCTCCAGGAGATCTGACACCCCCACACAAGTGACATATACTTATGTAGACAGATACAAATATACAGGAATAAAAATAAAGTTAATCTTAAAAATAAGCTTCCAATTCATAGTTTGGTGATAGAATTCTAAGTAGCGTTTCTTGATGTGGTACTGTCGACACTGTCATATAACCCCAAAATAATGGTTTATCCACTTGAAATGGACTCTGGCAATCTTCACAATGAACTGAAAAGTCAATTCTAGCAAATATTTTATGGCTTTTTTTTTTTTTTTTTTTTTTAAGAAAAACACATTTAGTGTTTCTGTTGTTTTGGATAAGATTCTTGGTTGATAAAAACAAAAACAAAAAACAAACAAACAAACAAAAAAACTCCAGTGGCATTAGCAGCATTCTAAAATGTGGCTTCAGGAGGATTCAAGATGCTAATCAGCAAGAAAGATCTCTGTGAGATGGAGGTCAGTCTGGTCTACAGAGCAACCTCCAGGGCAGCTAGAGTTATTACACAGAGAAACCTTGTCTCAAAAAAAAAAAAAAAAAAAAAAAAAAAAAAAAGCTAATCAGACATCTTACTAATGTCTTTGAAAGGGAAATGCTATGTACTTTGTTCTCTAATCTAATTTAAAGTAAGTTAGGCTTTTGCTATCTACTTATTGAACTACTATATTATTTTACTATGTATCCCTTGAGGAACCACATATTTTTTGTTTTGTTTTGTTTGTAGTCTTGGCTGGCCTTGCACTCACAAATATCCTTCTGCCCTGCCTCCTGAGTGCTGGGATGAAAAGCCCAGCTAGGAGCCAAGTATTTTTCACAGTGTAAGTTTTAAAGTAATTTTATTGATTCATTTCTTCTCTACACTAAGCTCTTATTTCTTAAATTGGCTCATAGTTGATACCCCATTTGAAAAAAATTATAGTGTGAGAGAGAGAGAGAGACAGAGAGAGACAGAGAGAGGTACAGGTACTCTCAGAGGCCAGGAGAGGGCATTGGCTCTCCTGAAACTGGAGTAACAGGCTATTGTGAGCTTCTTAATATGTCCTGTAAAAGAAGCAGAAGGGCTCTTAATCACTAAGCCGCCTCCCCTCTCCCCTCCCACCTTGAGACACAATTTACGAAGTTCAGGATGGCTTTGCACTTACAGTCTCTTTCAAGATCTGGAATTACAGGCTTGTGCTATTATCATTCCTGGCACTCTTATGCTTTCAGAGCACTGTTTCTTTTCCTTTAAATTCATTTTTTATGCTTATAAAAAAATGGAACACTTCATGAATTAGCATGTCATCCTTGGGCAGGGACCATGCTAATTTATGCATGAATCCAATTTTACATATGTGTCATAGAAGCAAGGGCTTTCTTCCTCCCTTCCTCCCCCCCCCCCCTCTAAAGGTATTTGAAACCAGACATGGTCTGCACAGTGAGTTCCAAGCCAGCCAAGACAACATTGCAAGACTTTGTCACAAAAACGAACACACCAAAAAGGTAACAGAAATAGAGGTAATTTGTTAAGAAAGCAAAAGGAAAGGACTAGATGACTAGGAAAAAGCATATGCTCAAAAGCTCAAAATACATTTTTTTTTCCTCCAAAATATTGATGCTTTGTCTTCTAGGCCCTTCCACTTGGCTGTCGAAGCATCAGGTTTCATTTCTTTATAAGCAATCCGCAGGTTCTCCCTGAAAGTCTTTTAGGGACCTTTGTGTAGTAGTGGGGATCAAACCCAAAGCATATGAGGCATATGAGGCGAGGACGTCTTGTCACAGAGCTACATCCCCAGCCCAGTGATTTTTTTTTTTTTTCCCTACTTCTTTCCTTTGGGAGGGAGATGAACAACACTCAGGTATTCCTTGGACATAGCACATTGATGAGAAAAGGCTGTTGGCATTCCCACTCTATCATGTAAAAACAAAAATCCTACAAAATCTGAAATGTTGACAAGATGTCTAAATCTACTGGAAAACAGCTGTCTCAGGAGGTTTTAAAATTATTTATTTATTGTATATGCATATTAGCCTGGGTTCTCTAGAGGAAGAGAACTTATAGAATAAATATATATTTATTTAACAAATATATTATTTATTGACATTTTTGAACTTATTTATTGAATATATATTCATATATGAATCACATATCTACATATGACTACATCCATGGGATTTATTAGAATGACTTACAGGCTGTGGTCCAGCTAATCCAACAATGGCTGTCTACCAATGGAAGGTCTGGGAATCCAGTAGTTGTTCAGTCCATGAGGCCGAGTGTCTCAGCTGGTCTTCAGCATACGCCGGGATCCCCAAGAAGTAGGCTCTGATGGCAGTGAAGGAATGGACTCACTAGTGGGAGGAAAGCAAACGGGCAAAGAGAGCAAGCTTCCTTCTCCTATGTCCTTTATGCAGGCTGCCAGCTGAAGGTCCAGTCCAGATTAAAGGTTCATCTTTCCACCTCAAAAGATACAGAATAAGGGTGGACCGTCCCAGTTCAAACATCCAGATTATGGGTATTCCTACCTTAAATGATTTAAGTAAGAAAAAAAAAAAAATCGAAGCTGGAGAGATGACTCAGAGGTTAAGAGCACTGGCTGCTCTTCCAGAGGTCCTGAGTTCAATTCCCAGCAACTACATGGTGGCTCACAACCACCCATAATGTGATCTTATGCCCTCTTCTGGCATGCAGGCAGAACGCTGTGTACATAATAAATAAATAAATCTTTAAAAGAAAGAGACAGAGAGAGAGAGAGAAAGAAATAAAGAAATCCCTCATAGGTGTGCCCAGTCTTTTGGGGTTTAGTTAAACCCAGATGGAGTCAAGTTGACAACCAAGAATAGCCATTACAATTTGTGTGTGGGAATCTATGCCACTGAGCATGAAGGACAAAGGTCGATTTGCAGGTGTGGGTTCTCTTTTACAATATGGGCCCCTGAGATGGAACTCAGCTCACTAGATTTGACAGCGGGTGCTTTTACTTGCTGAACCATTTCGCTGACTGCAAAATGTTTTCGTGTGGGGATTTTGTTTGTTTTGTTTTTTCAAGACAGTTTTTCTGTGTAACCCTGGCTGTCCTGGACTCATTTTGCAGAGCAGGCTGGCCTCAGAGATCTGCCTGCCTCTGACTCCTGAGGGCTGGGATTAAAGGCTTGTGCCACCACCATCCTGCAAACAAAAGGTCTTTATTTCAGCTCACATGAAAAAAAAGTTCCAACTTCAACGACTTAACAAAATTTCTGGGCCATCTTTCAAGTCTTTGTTAATTGTTTGGGAACTGAACCTACAGAGCCTTTCCATGCTAAGCGACTGGGGTTGGAATCTAGGTCTTTGTGCAGCTAGTCTGGTTCCCTGCCAACGCACACCCGGCTCTCCCCAGAAATCTGAGGACACCGTCGGTTAGTTCTTATTTATTTACTCATTTACTTATTATTTAGTTTGGGTGCTGTATCTTCTTATAATATTTATCTAGTTGTGAAGGTAAAAGGACAACCCATGGGAGCTGGTTCTCACCTTCCCCACGTGAGTCCTAGGGATGGAACTCAGATCCCTCCTGCTGGGAGGCAAGCGCCTCTACCCGCTGGGCAATCTCACCGGACTCGTCCTACTTACCAGTGGCACGAAAGCGAAAGGCTTCGGCTCACCCGGACGGAACAGAAGCTACTTCTCACTAGGGGCGCAGCAAGCCAATAGAACGCCTCTCCGTGGGGGCGGGAACAACCGTCGCCCCGCCCCCTCCACCTGCGGCGCCCTGTGATTGGAAGGGGAGACGATTCCTATAGCAGCGCCGTTGGGGTGGGCGGGAGAAGAGGGCCGGCCCGAGGTGACGCCGCGGCTGCGGAGGTGCCGGGCTCCGCGGCACTCCGGGCGGTGGATGGCGGCGAGATGGAGCGCGAGGGGAGCGGCGGCGGCGGCGGCGGCGGGTCGGCCGGGCTCCTGCAGCAGATCCTCAGCCTGAAGCTCGTGCCGCGGGTGGGCAACGGGACCCTGTGCCCCAACTCCACTTCGCTCTGCTCCTTCCCAGGTACGCCCCGCCCCGCGCCTGCGCGCTGCGCACCTGTCGCCGGCCACCCGGGGCGAGGCCGAGGCAGTCCCGGAATCGCACCCGGGTGCCTCGGGGCGACGCCTGTCCCGGCCTAGAGATTGCCCCTAGAGTGCTCCCTCCGAGAGCCTGGCTGCCGACTCTGTCCCTCCTACACCCACCTGCCCTCCAGCTTGTGTGTGCAGGAATCACTTGCTCAGACCTGTTGCGGCTTCTCCCACCCACATCTTGAAGAACTTAGCCACAACTTCTGCATTGCTCTCACTTCCCATCCGAGCTTCGTCGCCTTCTGCCACACTTGAGAAAGCTGTGGGGAGTAGAATTGTCTCCCCTGGGATCACTAATAAAGGCCTTCAGGGGAGGTCATGATTATTTGCTTTGGAGTTTCGAAGGCAAGACGACGGAGGGGGGATTAGGGCGCTCCAGCAAAGAGAAATTGGGCCAGAGACATCGTGAAGGGATTGCTGACTGCAGCCATAAGCCAGGCACCTGTCATCCTCATGTACTGGGCAGCGACTGCCAGGCGCCTCTCAGTGGACACCTGGGACCTGCCTGTGTTATCTGACAAGGTGATGTTTTTGTTTTTGTATTTTTTTTTGGGGGGGGGTGTCAGATGAAGATGTTAGCTTGTGATCCTGCCCACAAACAGAGGTCCAGAAGTTCAGATTGGTTTCAGAGGTGTTAGTGTCACACCTGACAGTGATTACAAATAAATAAACAAAACACACACCCACCACTCTGGAGACCTTCTCCAAAAAATGAAGGGTTCGTATTCTTCAAGGATTAAAATCAGTCTGTCTGGTTTTGTTCTTTTTTTTTTTTTTAATTTCTTTCCAACTATTCGAGAAAATTTCAAACCTGAGGGATTGAAACACAGTATATGGTAAAAGTCACACACTACTTAAAAACGGGCTCATTGGGCAGTTGTAAGAACATCATAGATACGGTTAGGCAAAGCCTAGATGGCAGGCTACTTTAGATTATGGGGCCACAGTTGTGTATTTGGCTGGTGACGGTAGAAATCTCATTATGCAAAGCGTGACTATTTTGGTTCTTACTCTCTGTGTGCTTATGCATACACATCACATTTTTAACTCCTGTCACTTCATGATTCTTCAGCTCAAAATTTCTGAAGCAGAGGTGTGTCCTGTCACAGCCCCCAAATCATACCGCTTTTAAAATTCTTAATACTCATAAAGTGGTGTTATTTAAACAGGTCTAATTTAAATTTCTCTCCAATTAACCAAATAGCTTTCTTCTTAAAAAAAAAAAAAAAAAAAAAAGATTATTTTAAAAATGTGCATGTGTTTGGGTATGTGCAGGTGGCCACTGAGGCCAGAGGGAGGTGGCTGGGAATCAAACTTGGGTCCTCTGGAAGAGCAGCCATCACTCTTTCCCTCTGAGCCACTTTCCCTCTGAGCCATTTCTCCTTTGTTGTTTTTCATTTTGTTTTTGTTTTCATTTGGTGAGAGAAAGAGTCATTTTACTAAGACAGAGAAAAAAAAAAAAACAGCAGATGGCCTGGTTTGCTGAGAGCTGGTCAGAAGCCTTACTTAAGTTCAAGAGCTCATCGAGAGTCCCGAACTGCCGGGTGTGGCGCTGCACAACTTTAATCCCAGGACTCTGGAGTCAGAAGCAATCAGATATCTGTGAATTGGAAGTCAGCCTGGGCTACATAGTGTGCTCCAGGCCATCCAGAGCCACATAATAGTAGAATCACGCATTACATTGATCATCCTGACTTCTTAATCTCAGTTACCCTAGAGCAACTCTTCTGTGCTTACTTCAGTTTTTATGTGTTTGTTTCCTTTTGGTACTAACCTGGAACCCAAACCCTGTCTTGAAAAGCCAAAATAAATAAATAAATAATGGCAAGAACTGTCTTAAAGTCAGCGGACGTCTGTTTTGTATATCTGTTGTATATATCTACATGCCAGTGAACTTGTAAAAACGCCTCAGCTGGGAACTGAACTTGTTTGTCCTCTGGAAAAGCAGCAACTGCTCTTCACTGCTGAGCCAGTCTCCAGACTCTTCTGAAAATGCTAAACTGCATGTTGTATTTGAGTTTTACTTCTATGTACTTCTGTGGAGAGCATTGTTTACTAGGACTCATTCCTTGGTCAGGAATCCATCCGGACCAGTGTGGGTTCCAGGCTGGAGGTATAAACATGGATGAGATCACAGTGTGCTAATCACAAGGGCTAATGCATTTAGCCCTTGACCCCACGTTGACCAGAGTTCAGTAGTAAACCTGTCCCTTCCCTGCAGTGTCCCATCTTAATCTGGAATTCTGGTATAATGAGTCCTTGAAGTTGGACCCTAGTTTGAGATACTAAAGTCCTCTTCGTAGGAATCTTATTCAGGGTCCTGAGCCTGGGTTCCTTTCTATTTTGGTCACACAAAAAAGTTACTTGTAGTTTATGCCAACTCATGGCAGATCATTGTCCTAAAATATTCTGTGGTTTCTCTGTACTAAAAAGCTTTGAATTGATTTTTTTTTTTTTTTAAACCTGCTTTTGCAACTTAGCCCTTTAGGATTCTGCCAAATTCTCCTAACTTGCTCAGATTTCTTTTGTTGTCGCTTTGTGTTTGTTTGTTTGTTTGTTTGTTTGTGACAAGGTGTCATTATCTAGCTGAGGTTGCCAGAGAACCTGAGTCTTCCTGGTGCTGCGATTATAGGCCTGTACCACCATGACTGGCTTTTAGTTGTTATCTGTAACAATCAGGAATGACATTCATTCTCTGAAGCTAGGATTTCACTAAATGCCAACTTAAGCAAACCCAATAACATTTTGGTTGTGCTGTTGCTGAAGTCAAGAGTGGATCCAACTTGGACAAGTCAGTTATTCACTGAACGAATATTTTCTGATTATGGTGTACCCTTTTAAAGAAGATTTATTCTTACTTGTGTGTATGGATGCCCATAGGGAAGAGAAGAGGGCACTGGATCTCTGGGAGCGGGAGTGGTTGCTCAGTATGGGTTTTGGAATGTGAACTCTGGTTCTCTGCAAGAGTAGCAGTGGCTCCTAACTGCTGAGTCATATCTCCAGTCCTCCTGTTGTTTTGGGGTCTCTGTGAGAAGATCCTTGACGAAGAAAACAAAAGCTCCTCCCATATGGACCATTCATGCCAGTGCAGAGACTCAGTATCTGGTAGTGACTGTGAGACCAGATAGGGGGCAGAGTAGGTGGCTGGAGCGAGTCAAGGGAACAGCGCCTGGTACGGTGGCACATGCCTGTAAGCACAGCACTTGGATGGCTGGGGTGGGATGGTTGTGAATTTGAGGCTAACCATCCTGAGCTACATGCATCCTGAATCCAAGGCCAGTCTTGGCTGTTGTGGTGGTTTGAATAAGAATATTTCCCACCTGCCATCCACCAGGGACTCATTGATTTGAATGCTTAGTCCCTGGTTGGTGGAACTGTTTTGGGAAGGATAAGGAGGTATAGCCTTATTGGAAGAGCTGTGTCACTGGGTTGGGCCTGTGGATCAGGTACGTATAAGCTCTTGGCTTGTCAAGATGATGAGGCCTAATGATAATGGCCTCGTGCTCTGAAATTGATAAGTTCCCAATTAAATGCTTTCTCTTTTAACAGTTGCTTTGGTCATGATGTCTCCTCACAGCAATAGAACAGTGACTAAGACAGGTAGTATCAGGACAAAGGTGCCAGGCCACCGTTGGGAGCCCTGAGAGCTAGTCACTGGTAGAGGGGAGGGGAGGATACTCATGGATCTCCTGGCAGATGGGAGACAGTTGGCAAGCAAGGAATGGACAGTTGAGTGATACAGACTGATGGGCATCCCAGCAGCCTGGTTCCAGCAGGGAGTCACAGTACTGGGCAAGACTCTGGTCCCCACAAGGACAGATGTGGTTGGTCAGTGTACAACCCCAGCTTTACAGAGGTTCACCCAGGAACAAGAGTTCCTGTTTGACTTGGAGCATAAGGACAGAGTAGAGCCAGCTGATAAGATGGCTGTCTCCTTTTCTGACACTTCCTCCACTGCTGTTCTTTTAGGCTGGAGTTGACCTTGGAGCCAAAGTGACTTAGTAATGAGGGTTGAAGGCAGAGAGCTGGCCATCAGCAAAGTCCTTTTGTTGATTCAGTATCATCTGGAGGGGGCAGCTCTTCATGAGACTTCATGTATGTGTATGTATCTTGCTCAAGATTGAACCCAGGACCAGAGTTTGGACCTATAATACCAACATAAAAGCTCACCATGTGTGAACATGCTGACCAACTTGTAAGCCTGGCATCTGGGACGTGAAGAAGGGATCTTCAGAACAAGCTGGCTAGCTAGACTAGCTGAATTGCTTTGCTTTGCATCCAAGTGAGAGACTTTGCCTCCAACTATAAGGAAGAGAGCAATGGCACACACACGCACACCCAGGAAAAATTGAAAAGAAGGTCCTCCCTCACAGAGGTGGATTATCAGCCTTGGACTTCGAAGTTTACAGAACCTCGAACCAAAAAGATTGGTACAGCAGCAGAAAACCGCCAATGCAGCTCCCAAGGAAAACATAGCTAATAATTCACTTGGTTTGAAGCAGTGAACAAGGACATGCTGGAAGACAGAGAAACATTTTCGACAGTGTGTTGAGCCAGGGAAATGAAAAGGACTCCCTATCGATCAATAAATAGCTATTAAACAGTTGGTAATTTAAGATACAGTAAAGTAAAAAGAAATCACTTAGGTTTTTTTTTTTTTTAAGTGTTTTATAGATCTAAGTTTGCTGTAGCTTTCAAAGTCTTGTAATCATCCTGTCAGAGTATTTTTATAAACTAACTTAATGTAATGAAGTCTTTTTTCCCCCTCAAAATGCTTTAAGTAGTACTACATGTGAGCACCGAAGTAGGTAACTGCATATTGGGGTGTAGATGAGATTGGGGCGAGGGAGGGAGCTCAGAACGGTGTGGACACTATGCTGGGACCCTGCTAGCCCTCCTTGGGTAGCTGCTGTGCTCCAGGGGAAGTAGCATGAGTGAGTGTGTGTATGGGGGGGTGTCTTAACAGCTGGTTGTTGCCTCTGTTCTGGAGGCGGCAGGTCAGATCTGGGTGCTAACCAGCAGTCCTGTTGAGGTGAGGACTTCCTTCCTGCCTTGTTACTGTGTCTACAGTCCTGTTAATTAGTTTAAATAAGTCTTTATGTATAAAAACAGCTGATAGCCTGTGAACGGTAGTTTGTGAACCTCATAAACGCCATCTGTAAACCCTGGCATGGTGGCAAATGCCCATAATCTCAACCCAAGGGAGGCAGAGGATCAGAGTTCAAGGCCAGCCTCTGATACAGATTGTGTATGAGGCTATTCTGGGCCATGTGATGAGACTCTGACTCACAAAAACAAAGACAAGGGGCTGGAGAGGTGGCTCGGAGGTGAAGAGTGCTTGTTGCCCTTGCGGAGGACCCAGGTTCAGTTCCCAGCACCCAACTGGTGACTCACAACCATCTGTAGCCCCAGTTCTAGGGGATCCAATGCCCTCTTCTGACCTCCATGGGCAGCATGTACATGGTATATATACATACATAAAGGTAAAACACAGACAATAAAATGGATCTTAATCAAAGAGGTTTCTCTGCCCAACTTTAAAAACAAAACAAAACAAAAAACCCGCAACAGCAAAGCGCACTAGACAACAACTAAGTTCTGGTGAGCATGAGATCAGTGGATTCAGCGGCTGGGACTGGCCTCTTTGGCACTGGCCCCCTGGGAAAGTCAGTGACTCCAGCCTTGCCTTTCTCTTCCCTCCCCCAGAGATGTGGTATGGCGTGTTCCTGTGGGCACTGGTGTCTTCTGTCTTCTTCCATGTCCCGGCTGGATTACTGGCCCTCTTCACCCTCAGACATCACAAATATGGTAGGTTCATGTCTGTAGGCATCCTGCTGATGGGCATCGTGGGACCAATTACTGCTGGAATCTTGACAAGTATGTTAGACATTAAAATATTGGTCGAAAGCTTATAATGCGCTCAGTCACCTCACCTTAGGACTCGTTTTGGAAATATGGGGCGGAAGCTGGGAATTTAGCTCAGTGGCAGAATGCTTGCCTAGCAAGCACAGAGGCCTGGGTTTGGTTTCTAGCACTGGGGGGTAGGGGGTGGGGAGGAGGGGTTTGGTTGCGTGGTGTGTGCGTATGTGTATTCACACACATACGCACACACAAAGAATTTTAAAGACTTAAGTGTGGATTTTATTTTTCAATGTATTCCTTTTGGGTTTTGTTTTGTGTTTGTTTGTTTGTTTGTTTGTTTGTTTTAGCTCTCAGGCCCCTCATCTGGCTAATCTCTTCGCCTTCTCAAGTCAGCTTTGACGTTTTTTTGAGACGGGGCACTGGCAAAATACAAGCATTTGTCCTTAGAAGCTTCAGCACCTTTCTGATCCAGTTTCCTTTGACCTGAGTAGAATGGCTCACTAATCGCTCCCACTCTTTTAGGTGTGGTTTCTTGAGAGATAGAGAACAAGTCTCATGATAAGAGTTCTTGTGTAGAAAGCTAACTGAGGGCAGGGATGCAGAGCTCTGTGGCGGAGCTGGCCTTGTGTGTCTGGGGCCCTGGCTGTGACCCTAGCACCACACACAAAGAATGTTAAGTGCCTGCTCTGTGTTTTTCAGTCCTTCGTGCTCCCCCACCCCAGACTTCCTGACCTGAGATTGGAGTAACATGGAAATTGCAAACTATTTTTAAACCTGCTTCTTGTTTTGTCTGTGTTTTGTTTCATGTCACTGACGCAATTAGAGGGATGAAAATGAATTATTTTTATGTTCATTTGGTGTTTGGCCTGCTTACATGTCTGTATTTGGGTGCCAGATTCTCTGGAACTGGAGTTGAGACAGTTTGAACTGCCATGTGGGTGCTGGGAATTGAACCTAGGTCCTCTGGAAGAGCATCCAGTACTCTTTAACTGCTGAGCCATGTCTCCAGCCTCAGCTATTTTTAAATAAATATGTATAATCATAAGTATATTTATAAAACATAGGAATGTGACATTCCTAATTTGTCACCTTATTTTATTTTCACTGTAAATTTAAACCGTGAGCTTTGAGCAGAAATGCCCTTTGATCTCTTTGACTTTGCTTCCTTCTTTCCTTCCTTCTTCCCTTCCTCCCTTCCTCCCTTCCTTTCTTTCTGTCTCTTTCTTCCTTCCTTTCTTTTTGTGAGACACTGCAGCCTTGTTTCTCTGTGTTCGCACTGTGTCACTTAATGCTGCAGTACCCACACTGCACTTCTGGCCCCTGAAGCTGATCTCCTTTTATTGGTAAAGCAGGGATGAAAGTACCCACCCCACATCCTTGAACGCTGACTAGATGAAATGTCTACTTACCGACTACCTGACATGGTCATTGGCACATAGCAACTGAATACGTGCTCATTTCTGTTTTAAGGCTTTAGGGTAGTTTTTTTCTTTTTCCTTTTCCTATTCTTTGTCGGATTTTCCTTTCTTTCCTTATCATCCATGTCTCAGGAGACTTGTGCTCTGAGACATTAGTGACGTTGATTGCACTGGAGGCAAAGTCAAACGTCTGACACGGCTTGCTTGTTAAAACACATTCATAATATCTCATGTCCCAATTTGAGAATATGAGGTTATCCTTTCTTTTTGGGGTGCTGAGAATGGAACCCATGGCCTTGTGCATACCAAGCGTGTGCTTTATCATGGAACCACACTCCAAGCCTACCTGTAGATATTTGATTGGGTTGACTATGTTTTATGAGTTTCTGTGACTCTCAGATGTATAGCCGGGTCAACAAGGTGTTTGTGTAGAATATTAGATGGGGGGGGGTTGTCTGGGTTGACACAGGTGTTTCTGTGTTGTGCTGGCATCCTCTGGGAGGTTGCAGTGACTATAGTGAGGGAAGCTGTCACCTGGGAAACAGATGGGACCGAGTTTTCTGCCCAGTGCCCTTTGAATAGCGTTATGGCTCAGAACTCTGTGTTGATCTCTCCCTCCTTTCTTTCTTCTTTGAATGGAATCTCGGTATAATAGCAAGTGGAGCTGGGATTCCCTGTGGCCTGGAAACATTTCTTGATCTGTCTCAGTAGATTGTCATTCATTGCCAAGAATGTATTTGGTGACTATTCAGTGATAGGCATGGAGGAGTTAATTGGCAAGGGAGTGAGGAGAGATATTGGACCAAGGGGAATTGATGTTTTGTCTTGTCATCATGACTGTCACTTCAGATCACTCAGGAACTATGAGATGCTCTAAGAGACTACCAATCTCAGTGCTGACTTGGAAACCATATACAGAAAGTTAGCCTGGTCACAGGAAGCACAGAACTCTTCTTTCATAATTAAATGTAGAAAATCTATCTCCCAATAGGGAAATTTTTAGATGTTATATTTTTGTGATGTCATTAAGCTCAGGTTTTGTTGTATTAATTAATTTTTTTTCTCTTTTAACACGCTTGCATTTGAACCAGGTGCAGCCATTGCTGGAGTCTACCGAGCAGCTGGGAAGGAGATGATCCCCTTTGAAGCCCTCACACTGGGCACCGGGCAGACGTTTTGTGTAGTGGTGGTCTCTTTTTTACGGGTTTTAGCTACTCTATAGCATATGAGTGACATCACTGTGATGTCACCCCTGCGTTTTATAGACTCGTCAAAAGGAATAGACAGTGTCATGGTTTCTTCATTCTTCAAATGGAAGCAGCTTGGAGGCACGAGAAGGTGAGGAACACCACAACCCATTCTTCCATGTGACGCTCCAGCAGGCGAAGACCCTTGTGGACCCCTGTGCTCAGCCGAAACAAGCTCTTTGGCTTTCTTCTCTTGTGGCAGTTTAAGAAGTTTTACTCACATCTTCCACCTATGCCAACAATGCCTCGAAGTTTGCATCCTCCGAGCGAGAATTTGCATCATCATTTGCAACCGTGCAACATTGCCATTTCACAGAAACAGTGGTGAATGCTGCTTGATTTCAAGGGAGCAGGCTGCACTGTACTAAAAGCTTTCGTGGTGACAATAAAGGCAAGTTGGTTTGGGCTGAGTGTCACTCTGAGGACAAGCTGGTGGAATATACAGGAAGAACTGAAGTATAATTCAAAGAACAGCTTTGGTTCCACTGTAAAAAGTAGGTGACCACTGAGAATGAGACATTTTATGGGTAACTGTCTTGACCTCTGATTATTTGATATATTTTAAGAGATGTGAATTTATCATTTGACCAAAGTAAGCTAGCTAATGGAGGGTTTTTTGGTGGTTTTGTTTTGTTTTTTTAAGACATGAGGTTTTGCTTTGTTGCCCAGGCTGGCCCAAACTCCTGGGCTTAAGCAATCCCCCTGCCTCAGCCTCCTGAGTAGCTGGGATTATAGGCACCACTGTCACGCCTAATCAAGGCTCTTTTTCCAAAGAATCTCCATGAACCCTTGCTCATCACTTTTAACGCCATCTATTCTGTTTACCTTCTCTGGAAACACAGACTTTCTTACGAGGCTGGAGCTGAACTTCAAAACCAGATAGGTTAGGACACTCTTTGGACATTCAGTCACAGATAAGACACTTGCAGGATTCTGTGACAAGTTTTCGTCGTAGTTTTAGTTTCTTTGACAGCTCCGCACTTGTCGAGTGTTCCCGTGAGGAGTTAGTGGTGGTTTCCCTCTCACTGTGTTAACTTAGCCGCGATCCTCCGCCCACCCCTGCAGTATTTGACCATCCACTTCCAGAAAGTGCCTAAAACTTCCTCTCCAGATATAGCCCCTCTGTCCTTTGTATTTTTGTTGAAGAGAATTTATATCCCTAAAGTGAAATCGTAGTGTCTAACTTAATTTTAGCTATTTTAATTTTTAACTCTACTGCCTAATTTTGTTCTTCCCAAAAAAAGCCTGCAGACTGTGGACTGTGACCTTCAGAAGGGAAAGGGGTGCAAATATTGAGCACTTTTCATCATTTCAACGGTTTTGTACAAAATGCAATGTTCTTGTTAACCTGTTTTCAAAGTGGCTTCAGATAATTAACTTTGACATTTTTAAAGGAGAGTTATCATTGTGAGATTAGGGCTCACAACCTATCAGGACATAAATTTATCTTAAAGCAATATGCCCTCAGCTTCTGGTTAAAAAATAACCAGGAGGGGCCCAGCAAATGGTTCAGCAAGTAAGGCAAGTCTCAGGGCCCACATGGTGGAAGGAAAGAACCAACTCCTGCGGGTTGTCTCTGGCCTCCACCTGCTGCTCACATGCCCATGTAAATAAATAATTGTCATTTTAAAAGTTTTAAATAGCCAAGAGGACCTCTGTGGGAGCACGTGCAGCCATGCGCACATACCCCCTGTCACCCACATGCACAAGGTTTTACATTTTGATAAAATAGCCAAGAGGATCAATTTTCCCAGTAAATTGCAGGGATGGTCACAAAAATAATGGATTCTTTCTTTTTTGACACCCCCCCACACACACACACACACACTTGTCAAAACTGTAGTGACTGATAAGATTTGGTGGGCAGTCAGAGTGCAGATACTTGGCCCTTCCTATTCCCCAGCAAAAAGAGCAGGTCTTTCTTCCAACGAGCGATTTTGGAAATCAGCCCTTCATTTGGAGAAACTTGAATATTGTACCCTGCATTCTGGAAAATGATAGTGTTGTCAATGGAAGGGTGCCTCTTACAAGAGCGCTTACTAAACATTCTTTGGGATATAATTTTCCACATAAGCACAGAAGTGAAGAGGTGGTTGGCTGTGCCCCCTAAATAATGACTTTATTGGACCCTGATTCCTGCATTTATATTTCCACTTCTCACCCCCTCTTTTTAAATTCTGAGATAGGTAGGCAACCTCCAACCAAAAAACTGATTTCTTAGTGGAATTTTGGGGTAACAATTAAGTTTGTGTGCAAAAGTGAAACAACAATTATATAAGCAAGCTGTATCTCTGGACTGCATCCTTTGTATCAAGATACTATGTAGAAAATGCTGGGACTAGTGAGAAGTCCTTCATGAAAATAATGGCGTCCATCCTGTGTCCTCTGGGTTTTTAAGCTGTATGTTGGCTTTTGATTCCAATGTCCTTTCTGACTTCCCTGGTTTTTGTTAAGTTCTTGTGACACTGCAGGAAATGCCAACTTCCCTAAGGAACTGTTTCCCAGAATGTGAAGCCTCCGTGCCATTAATGGTCCACATGCAGAAGGTTTTGTGAACTTGTATTTCTTTCTGGTGTACTGCGTAAGGCTGGTTAGGACCAAAATCAGCTTAACTTTATATGTTAGGTAATTGCATTTAACTGCTATAGTCAAAATGATCAAATCTTTGTACATTAGAAATTTATTTAAATATTATTTTTCTACTGATATTTCTAATGCTAGTATAAATGTTCATTATCAATAAAGAATCACTTTAAATTTTTTTAGTTGGGATAGCATTTTTTGTTTGTTTGTTTTTAGCTTTTATTTGAGGCAATGTCTTACGCATCCTTGGCTAGCCTTCAGCCTTCACGAAGCCCAGGCTGACCTTGAACTTGTGGCAGTCTTCCTGTCTCTGCCTCCCAGGTGCTGGGATTACAAGCACAGCACCTCACTCAGCTCTGGAGTTGCTCGCCTTCCTTCCTTCCTTCCTTCCTTCCTTCCTTCCTTCCTTCCTTCCTTCCTTCTTTCTTTCTTTCTTTCTCTTTTTCTTTTTTCTCTAAAAATTTATTTTTGGACAGGGCCTCACTATGCAGCCATGGATGGCCTGAAACTTCTTTAAGGCTATGCTGGAACTCAGATGTGCTGGCTCCAGCTTCCCAGGTGCCAGGATTAAAGCATGGGCTACCATGCCTGGACTGTCCTCCCAACCATGCTCATTTATTTATTGGTGGGAGCAAGCGCATGTGCTTGTCATGGCATATAAGTAGAGGTCAGAGGACAGCTTTCAGGAATCAGTTCTCTCCTTCATCCACGTGGGTCTGTGAGATCAAACTTCAGTCAGGCTTGGTAACAGACATTTTTAACCACTAAGCCATCTTGCCAGCCCCTGTAGTTACATTTCTATTGTAATCTTTTATAATAAACCTATATGTTTAATTGTATTTCCCTTATGTTCATCTTTATAATGATTTTTAATAAAATTCTTTTTCAGATATGTGGTTAAACTCTACTTAAAGTGAACTTCACTCATTAACTATTTATGGGGCCATATGTTCATATCAGGAAGCTTTGTATGGGGCCTCGGAAGATGCCTCAGTGGATAAAGCATTTGTTGTGCAAGCGTGAGGACTGGAGTTCAGATCCCCTGCACCCACAGAAAAAGCTAAGCAGGCATGGAGACCTGCCTGTAATTCCAGCACGTTAGAGGCAGAGCCTGGGTCCCTGACAGCTCACCAAGAGACCCGTCTCATGAGAAAGACATGAATGTATGCCTACACACATTTAAACACATACGTACACCATTCATGAAGAAAGCTTTTGTATGATCCTATACTAGGGTGGCTGTGTAGTGTGCAAACAATTACTTCAGTTGTCTACTGGAAGAGAAACCCCACAGATTTTCATGATTTAATGTCCTCAGTGACTAATACGACTCTCCTTTGTTTAAGGAAATCGGGTCACTCAGTTTGGGGTAGTTCACCATTCATTCTGTCTTGTAATTGTTTATTTGGTTTGGGTTTTTGAAACAGGGTCTCACTGTTTTTCTCTGGCTGTCCTGGAACTCACTGTGTAGACCAGGCTGAGATCTGACAGCCTCTTTCTCCTGAGTGCTGGGATTCAAGGTGTGCGCCAGCACACTGGGCCGTAATTCTTTTTAAGCATATAGTGCGAACACAAGCGTTGGCTGTACATCTTGGTCCTTTCTTACATATATGTGCACTTAGGTGACGTTTTCGCTATCCTGGAAGGATACAGAGCATCAAGCATGGACCACCAGGGTTCAGCCGGAGTCCTCATGCTTGTTTGGACCTGTGACATGATGAAAGGAGCTTTCCGTTTCCATGAAAGTGACAGTCCACACTTGAAAGTGGAGACTGGCAGATGAAGACCTAAAGGTGCTGAATTCAGCGGGATGATCCCTTAAATTATTGCCAAGACAACGGGGAAACCAACACCTTACAAAGAGTTGGAGGCCCGGTACTAACTGCATTGCCGAGTGAAGGGACCCTCGTCACCTGGGTCTAGCCTTGTTTTGTCCTGCAGGATGATGACCCAGTGTTGCCGATTTAATCAGCCTTTTGTTTGTTTTTGTTTTAGGAGAAACTGGGACTCTAGGCTGTTTGAAATCTATCCATTTTTAAATACTGATAATTTTTCTTTTAAAAAAATATTTATTATATACACAGTATTCTGCCTGCATGTATGCCTGCATGCCAGAAGAGGGCACCAGATCTCATTATAGATGGTTATGAGCCACCATGTGAATGCTGGGAATTGAACTCAGGTCCTCTGGAAGAGCAACCGCTGCTCTTAACTTCTGAGCCATCTCTCCACCCCCTGATAATTTTTCTTTTCTTTCTTTTTTAATCTTTTTTATTTTTGGTGTTGGAGATAAACCCAGTGCCTTGGACTCATCCTCCTGCCCATGAGCTACACTTGGATGTAAAGTTCTCCTAGATGGACCAGTGCGTATTTGAGAGCATTAGAGGACATGCCAGTCACCATTTACAAAGCATCCGAAAGCGAGTGAGCTGGAGCATGCGGACCCGAGTTCAGGTCTCCAGCACCCACAGAAATGCTGGGCAGGTGTGGAGGCCACCCCCTTGGTAACCCTAGTGCTCAAGGAGTGGAGACTGGGTTTCCGGGTAAGGTGGTTAGCTCTGGGTTCAGGTGTCTAAAATAAGGCAGAACGAGACTGAGGAAGATAGTAGTACCAAACTTTAGTCTCCACATGTGCGCACACGAACATAATGCACACCCACGTGCTTGTATGTATACAGGTGAACACGTCTATACGTGTAGCTCTCCCCAGATAAATAGCCAGGCATGGTGACTATGGCCAGCAATTTCAGCACTAGGATCCTGAGGCAGGAGTATTGTCCCAAGTTTGGGCCAGTCTAGGCAACAGAGGCCCTTTCTCATAAATAAATGAATCAATGAATCAATGAATCAATGGAAAAAGAGACTGTCATAACTACTTGATACTACACACCAGTTTTCATACTAGCTGGGAAACTTAGTTGGGATCTGACTTTTGTGCAGTGTTAGGAGAACTGGGGGAGGATCGTTAGTGAGTATAGATCTCTGGAGACTCCCCTCCTCGATGGGCTTACACCCGACCCTCTTGGTCATGGTGAGTGTTCACAATAGCCAAGGAAAATAAGGCCAAGAGTAGTGAGATTCGAAAGACTCGGTCTAAATTCTGCTGTTAATTCTATAAATTTCGGATAAGAGAAGTCTACTTTAGGGCCAGCGAAATGTCTCAGTGGGCAAGGACACTTGCCACCAAGCCTGAGGACCTGAGTTCAATCCCTAGGACCTGCAAGGTGGAAGGAGAGCCCAGAGCCCTGCAGACTGTCCTCTGATTTATGCACATTCATGATGCAAGCAGATGCAAGGGGACACATACCCCAAATAAAAAGTTTTAAACTTAGATGGTGATGGCAGCGGTGGGCGGCACGCACATGCCTTTAATTCCAGCACTCTGGAGGCAGAGGCGGGTGGATCTCTGAGTTCCAGCACAGCCAGGGCTATATAGAGAAACCCTGTCTCGAAAAAAATAAAACATTTTAAAAAAGAAAGACCTGAAACCAGGCACAGTGGTGCACACGCCTGTAATTCCAGCACTCAGGGAGGCAGAGGCAGGTAGAGCTCTGTGAGTTGGAGGCCAGACTGTCTACAAAGTGAGTCCAAGGCCACACAGAGAAAGCCTGTCTCGAAAAACCAAACCAAAAACAAGAACAACTTCTGTATAAGAAAGTTAAAAGCTCAGTTTGTCGGAACTGCAGGATTCAACGGGTTAGCTAGCCCAATGTGGCTAACCTGCTCAACCTTTGGTTGTCTCCTGAAAACCGAGGAAACAATTAGTGGAGCTCATTCTGCAGAAGAGGAAGAGTATAACATGTCAATGTTTAGCTGTTCCACCCTAGGGGTTTGCTTCTCCCCACTTGATAGGCACAGTTTTGCCTCCCAGTCTGGCCTGAAATTTTGCATCATCATTTTCTGCTTTGCTTCCTGCCTCATTCCTTTATCATTTTTAATACTTTTTTTAAATTGAGTATCACATGTAGTGTTAGCTGATCTGGAACACTGTGGAGACCAGGCTGGCCTGTAATTCACCGAGAGCCAACTGCCTCTCCCTCCTGAGTGCTGGGCTAAAAGGTGTGCACCACCATTGGTTCTTTGCCTCTTTCTGCTAAGCATCTTGGTGCAAGGGCCAAATGTAGAGGAGGCAACATGCTTGGATTTGAGGCCACAGTCAAGCATTGGGCCACATTCTTTTATGTCATTCTCCCTTTTTCTCAAGACAGTGTTTCACTCTGATATTTTGGCTGCTGTGAATGCATGTGCCAATTCCCATTGCTGTCATGGCCATTTTCCCATCTCCTCCAGATTCGTCATGTTTTTATCACTTTTTCAATATTTTCTGTTGCAACTTCTAAAACTTCTATAGTCTGGCTTTTTTTTTTTTTTTTATACTAAGAGGTATTGACAGTAGCTGGCTTGATACCATCCCAAGCCATTTCAATGTAATCAATGACTTTGCTTTTAGTGAGTGACTTTCAGTTGTTCATCATGATGGTTTTCCTGCTGGCCTTAAGAACCCTCCTAAATAAGCTGGGCAGGGTGGTGCACATCTTTAATCCCAGCACTAGGAAGGTAGTGGTAGACAGATCCCTAAGTCCAAGGCCAGCCTTGGTCAACAGAGTTCTAGGACAGCCAGGGCTACATAAAGAAACCTTGTCTCGGAAAAACAACGAAACGAACACCCAAATAAAAAAATCTTTCTCAAGGTTGGTGTAAAGATTCCTAGTTCAGTGTCTCTGGAAAGCTTTAATTAGTTTGGTCAAAGGGCTGGTTGAGAAAGGTAACATTTGAGGCATAAAAACAAAAATTTCTTTGACTTTCAGTTTCACATTACAGTTTTCTGACAGGCCATCTCATGATTCCACAATTTTTTCAAAAATTTTATTTTTATTTTGCGTGTACGCATGCGTGTCATGTATGTACATGCTTGGTGCCCATCGAGGTCCTAGCCGGACTTCAGGGCAGTTGAAAACCACCACTACGTCGGGGATGCTAGAAAGCAAATCCAGGTCCGCTGCAATCTCTCCAGTCCTCACAAACTCCCAGATTTACCGGCTTTTCCATCTCTCCTGTTGCTCCATCATACACTTTACGTGTCGGTAGCGCACTCTGTGCAGGGGCTTCACTTGCCGATAAGCAGATTTCCTTTTCTCTCTAGTTGATTACCATTTCGAGTTTTTAACTCACCGAACTCACCGCTGACAGCACTTGTAACTCAGGCCTGAACATAACTTACTTAAAAGGCAGAATTTTCTTGGTAAGGCAAGTCGCAGCCTTCTTGCGCTTAGAATATTAGACAGCGTTTCAGTATTGTTCTTGGGAGCCATTTCAGGCTGCAAAAATCACCCAGAAAAAGACAAAAATGCAGGGGAAGAGGCACTAAAACTGCGTTCAAGAACTCGATTCTAGCGGGAGAGTTGAATCAGAAGGCGGAGCTCGAAATCAGAAGACTGCTCAAAAGTCGCTGAGAACTTACATCTCTTCGACTCTCAGTTTTTACTCGCTGCGCATGTCCGGGAGTAACATTTTAACCACTGATTTGAGAGTTACAAAAAACAAATTAGCGAGTAAGCGAATTAAAACACACACACATACAGAGAGACAACTATTTCCCAAGATAGGCCATTCTCCACCGAGGAGTCAAGGTAGCGCTGAAGACTACAAACCCCAGAATGCATCGCTCCCGGGCGTGTCCGGAATCCCACTCTGGCCATCAGAGTGTGGATTGACCCGCTGCAGCAGCCGGAAGTGTCGTACTTGACCACGTGGCACCGTCTGCGCATGTGCGCACGCCTCCAGGGCGGCCCTAGCTGCTGGTCCTGCACCTCTATGGTCTCGCCCTAGAGCTTCGCTAATTTGGGGCAGTGGCCGCCGTCGTGTGGGTAGCAGGCCCCAGCTGACAGCAGCATGGAGGAATTCGACTCCGAAGACTTCTCCACGTCGGACGAGGATGAGGACTACGTGCCGTCGGGTGAGCGATCCGGATTGAGGCGAGAGGAGGGTTGTTCCCACGCTGCACGCCTCACTCGAGGCTCTCCAGGTCCCCCAGGGCGTGGGCCTCATGGCTGCGAGCCCCCCGCGGCGCGTGGGCTGGGGCGTCCGAGTAGTCTGGACCCTGGCCTCCCGCCTGCCTGGAACACGCGTGGGTCGGTTCTGCACAGCCGCCGTCCTGGGCCGCCGCCCCCTCGGAGCGCGGGAACTGGCGAGTGAAGCTGCCGGGCTGGGCGCGCCGTGGCTCCGAAGTGTTCTTGCAAGCCGAAACCTTGGAGGTTGTTCTCAGGGAATGGCCAGCCTCCTCCACGTCCGAGTCGGAGCTGTCCGCCTGTGGGTTCACAAGGGATCGGCTTGTTAGAAAAGTTCACGTGATAATGTATTTTGTCTCTTTGCAGTGGCTGCTCATTGCTCTCCTTTGAAAACTTTTTAAAAGTTTTCTTTCTAAGGGTTAATTTTATATCATGTATATCACTGTTTTTCCTGCTTGTATGTCTGTGCATCATGGCATGCCTGGGGCTTTTAAAGGTCAGAAAAGGCTACCCAGATCCCCTGGGACTGGAGTTACAGGTGGTTGTGGAGCTGAGCCATCTCGCCAGCCCCTTATTAATTTGTGTGTGTATGGCAGTGTGTTCAGGTGGCCAGAGAGGCCAGAGGGGATCCCTCGGAGCTGGAGTTACAGTCAGTTGTGAGCCGCCCAATGTGAATGCTGGGAACCAAAGTCAGGCGCTCTGGAAATGCAAGCACACACTCTCCCTTCCCCTTCCCCCGAGACAGGGTTTCTCTGTGTCACTTTGGCTGTCCTTCACTTGCTTTGTAGAACAGGCTGGCCTCGAACTCAACAATGATCCGCCTGCCTCTGCCTCCCTGAGTGGTGGGATTACAGGCGTGTGCCTCCTCGCCCTGCCAAAAGCACACATTCTGAAAGGCTTAGCTCTCATTTCTTGGTGGTGGGGTTGGGGAGCATGTTAAGAATCTCAGCTTATGTGAAATCATTTAAAATTTTTTAATATTTTATGTGCATGGATGTTTTGCCGACATGTACAGCTGTGTGTTACATGCATATCAGATGTCTTCAGAGCCTAGAAGAGGGCATCGGATCCCCTGGAAATCTAGTCAGACAGGTTGTGAACCATTGAATGGGGGCTAGGAATTAGACTTGGGTCCTTTGAAAAAGCAGCCAGTGCTCTTAACCACTGAGCCACATCTCCAGTCCAAGGTATCTGAATACCAAAACATACCCCTTCCTTACCTTGCACCTCGCTCTGCCTTAGCCATTTCCTCAGCGTTATTTATTCCAGTGTAGTTGCTTATGTCAAAAGCAACTATAGGGGCTGTGGATAGGAAGGCTTCCTCCACAACACAAGGTCCTGAGTTTAATGTCCAGCACCCACATAAAGGCTGGAAGTAGCTTGTGAGTGCCTCCGTGTCATTTTGAGTGTTGACAGGCATAGTCCTGGTATCTCACTGGCTTAGTGAGCTTGTGGTTCAGTGAGAAACCTTGCCTCAAAAAATAAGGTATAGAAAGCTCACCTAAGGCCATCAGAAAACACAGATATTATGATTCATTGCAGCTGCAAAACTCCAGTTATGAAATAGCAATGAAATAATTTTAAGCTGGGGGGGTCACCACAACATGAGGAGCCGTATTAAAGGGTCCCAGCATTAGGAAGATTGAGAACCTTAGCCACTTTACACACATTCACACACACTTCCTAGTCATTCTTATTTATCCAGCAATCAAAAAGTTATATTGTGCCAGGGTAAGCCTGTAACTCAGAGACTTGGTGGGTGCCGAGGCAGGAGGATTTCTCTAATTTTGACAATAGCCTGGTTCAATATTGTGACTTCCAGGCTAGCCAAACGTGTTATAAGACCCGGGCCTGGGGAGAGGAAGTGAGTCTGGGGGATGCCGCAGTTGGTAAAATGTTTACCTTGCAAGCATGAAGACCTGAGTTCAATTTCTAGAATCCATGTGGTAAAATGCTTGCTGTAAATGTTCAACGCTCAACCACCAGTGCTGGGAAGAGACAGGAGGCTGCTCTTCTGCAAGCCAGCCTAGCCTAACTTGTGAGCTCCAGGACTATGAGGGACCTTTCTGGAAAGAGGTGGACAGTTTTCTCAACGATACTTTAGGTTGGCCTCGGCATCCGCAGGAAGGCGTGCACACGAGTACATGAGGTGTGCAGTGACATTTTTTTAATTTACTTTTTAAAAATTTATTTGTTATTTTAATCACAGGTCATTTAATTTACTGAACATTTTGCTTATTTATTCACTTTACATGATTTACTTTTTAATTTTTTTATATGTCTGCGTATGTATGTGTGTGTGTGTGTGTGTGTGTGTGTGTGTGTGTGTGTATGTGTGTGCATTCACATGTGCATATGTGTGGGGTTCCTGAGGAAACCAGAAGACAATGTCAGATCTCCTGGACTTGAGTTACAAGTGGTTGTCATGGGTGCTAGAAACGGGACCTTGATCCTTTCTGTAAGAGCAGCACGGGCTCTGAAGTGCTAACCCATCTCTTCAGCATCCTCCTCCAAACACTTTTTCATTTATTTACAAAACAAAACTTTTAGGGCTCTAAATTGTATTTTATGTATGTGAGGTTTTTACCTGTATGTATGTTTTTATCATGTGTCAGATATTCCAGTCCATTTAAGAAAATTGCTTTCCCCTTTTCCAGTTTGGCTGGATATTAATGTTTTGTTTTACTCGTATTTACTGTGTGTGTTTGTGTGTCCAACCATGCACATGCCACAGTGTGCATGTAAGAGTTAGAGGACAGCCTGGGGAAGTTGATGTTCTTTTTCTGCCAGGGATGGAGCTCCGGTGGTCAGCTTTGGTGGCAAGTGCTTAGATCTGCTCTGCTGTCTTGCTGTTCCTCTTTTAATTTAGCTGCCCATGCTCTTACTATTGATTTGACTCTGGGCTTTCAGAATTGCCAAAATCATCTCCCAGCAGACTTAGATTCCTTGTTTGTTTGCTTGTTTGTTTGTTTTTTTTTTTAAATCTTCATTTCAAAAGTTTATCTCTGCCTTGGCTTTGCTTTATTTTGGTGTGGTTTTTCCATCTCTGCTGAACCTTAGGTTTTTAGCCATCATTACCACTCTTTCAGGTCCCCTTTATTCCTTTTCTGTATTCTCATGTTATCTCTCTGTCTCTGTGTCTGTGTCTCTCTGTCTGCCATCCTGCCTATCTCTGTTTCTGTCTCTTTCTCTGTCTCTCTCTCTTGATAGGGTGTCATGTATGCTAGACTGGTCTTGAAGTCCATATGTAACTGGTGTAACTTTGAGTTTCTGATCTATTCCTCCACCTGTTCTCCTCACACAGTGTGTGTGACCATGCCAGCCTCAGACTCAGATTCCCTCATGCTTGGTATATGTGTGTGTGTGTGTGAATATATATATATATATATATATATATATATATATATATATATATATATTTATTTATTTTTTTTACCTGTTCCACCAAAATGAGAAGACACCATTTAATGGCTTCCTGAGGAAGGATACATGGCAGAAACGTTCTGAGGCCTGGAATGCCTGAAAGTTACCTCAGGCCTCTTTGATGGTTGGCTGATAACAGAATTCTAGGTTGGGAGCAATCTTCCATCAGAATTGTGAAAGCATTGTTTCACTTGCCCGATCCCACTGTTGCCAGTAAGTCTGTCTTGTGGGCTGGAGATGCAGCTCACAGATAAAGGCCTTGTCTGGCATCTGAGTGTCTTGGGTGGGATTCCCAGTGCTGCAGAGGATAACAGGCATTTGCTTTTCTGCTTACTGGGTAGGATCTGTTTTACTTGTCTCAGAAGGAATCTCCCCTTTGCTCCTATTTTCCTGAAGCTGTATTGCCATCATCGCCATCATCATACATTTTGGCGTGACTTTGCAGTCAGTGAGCCTTCTAGAAGCTTCTCCCCAGAAGTTTCCGTTTTGTTTCTCTGGAATGTTCATTGTTATGTTGAACCTCGGTTAGACCTCCTGCGCTGTTCCAGTTACTACCCTCTTCTCCCCATAGCTGTTTGCCTCCGCCACAAGGCCCAGTCCCTCCACAGATACAGTACATGCATTTTGTTTGGAATTGCACTGAGTCTGTAGATCAGTGTGGGGAAGTGGATGACTTAGCAGTCTTCTCTACTGGTCTGTGAACAAGGTGTCGTCTCTATGTAGGTCTTTTATTTCCAGTTGCTGATTGATTGCTAGAACATGAGAATACAATACGCTGGCATGCTAATGTTGCGTTCTTCAGACTTGTTAAACCCATATGTAAGTTCTGGATGATTTTGTAGATGCCATGGATTTTCCAGATAGATAATTATGTCAAGGCTGATTTTTTTTTTCTTTCTGATACTTTTATGTTTCTTTTGATTTCTTTTCTTTCTTTCTTTTCTTCTTTTTTGAGACAGGGCTTCTGTGTGAAGCCCTGGCTATCCTGAACTTTGTAGAACAGGCTGGTCTCACACTCACAGCGATCTACCTGAGTCCGCCTCCCGATTACTGGGGTTAAAGGTGTGTGCCACTACGCCCAGCTCACTTTTATTAATGATAAGTACCTGATACTTGTATGATGGTGTTGAGTAGGAATGATGAAAAGGAACATTCTTGTCCAGTTCTCTGCTTTCAGTCTTAAGGAAGCTGAGAGAAGGACATCAGTGATTCACCATTTAATAAGAGCTTAGCTCTTCTCTGCTCACAAATGCCTTTTGGATGCACATACCTTCAAAATACTTTAATGATGACTCACTACTAACTCAGTCACACAGTGCTTCAAGATATATGCTTTTGTACTGTCCATTTTTCAGATGAGAAGGCTGAGGATCGGAAAGCATAAGCAAATAGTCGAGGGCCACTAATCCGGATAGTAGCCTATGGCTGGGCGTGGTGGCACATGCCTCTCATCCCAGCACTTGGATGCAGGCAGATGGGCTCAGAGATGAATTTGAGGCTAGCGCAGTCTACATAGTGAGTTAGGGTTAGGTCTTTTGTTTGAGGGTCTCATGTAGCCCAGGCTGCCTTCAGCCTCACTCTGTAACCAAGCACAAGTTTGAACTTCTGATTCTCCACCTCCCAAGTGCTGAACATCAGAAGATAGCCATACCTGGCTCAGATTTACTCTGTTCTTACCGTTCTGTGAAAAATCTTTGTTCCAACTGTCTGACAGCCCTGTTCTATGATTTCAGGTGCAGAGTACAGTGAAGATGATGTCAACGAATTAGTGAAGGAAGACGAAGTGGATGGTGAAGAGCAGGCTGAGAAAACCAAAGGGAAAAGAAGGCAGGCTCAGAGCATTCCAGCCAGGTGATGCTGCCCTACAGCACCTTACAATAGAGCCATCTTCATTGCTGAGATTGCTGTCATGATAGGTGTCTGTCTGTCTGTCTATTTTTTTTTTTTTTTTTTTTTGAGACACGGTTTTTCTGTATAGCGTTGGCTGTTCTAGAACTCCCTCTTGTAGAACAGGCTGGCCTTGAACTTATTGAGATCTGCCTGCTCAGCCTCCTAGGGATTAAAGAGGAACGACACCATTGCCTGGCTGACTATTCCTTCCTCCTTTTCTTTTTAACCTTATGTGTGCATGTGAGAGAGAGAGAATATGAATTCACATGCGCATCCTAGCACAAGTTGGTTTGGAACTCACTGTGTAGCTTAGGCTAGCCTCTAGCATCAGCCTCCTGGATTATAGGGATTGTAGGCATGAGCCATCACTCCTAGCTACATTGCCAAGGGTTTTAACCCTAATCTGTTTGAGGGAATAGTTGTTGATACACTAAAATTGAAATCTTGGCCTTCAACAAGTTTAAAAATTTTTATGCCTTAATTTTAAAAATAACTAGGTAAAATGTGCATGTGGTTAAAACTAATCCTGTTGCTATAGAACACACCCTCTGTTCTTACCCAGAAAAGTGGTTACCCTTAGATACTGTCATCTTCAGTGTGGGTGCATATGGCCTGCTCTCTTTATTTAAAAATGAAAATGGTAGCACACTGCTCATTCTCACTCCCTTGGAGAGGTCTCACTCTGTTGCCCAGGCTGGCTGCTTTTAAGCCCCTTGTCCAGTCTTCGGATGGGAGTGTGATTCCAGGGAGGCACCACTGTGACGATTCTCCCTCAGCCCATCACTTTAAAGGGCACCGTGGCAGTCCACAGACATACCTTGTTCTTTCAGTGACTGTACTGTCACTCTCTGTGACACGCCTGACTTAAGCAGCTCCTCATTGAGAAGCAGTTAGATTATATGGTCTTTGCTCCAGCGAAAGGCTGCAGAAAACATTGTTAGAACATGTCATTACATACTGGTACAGGGTTTTTCTAAGTCAGATTTGAGGGTGTAGAGTTGTTTGATCTAGCTTTCTGAGACGTGTTGGTGCGAGCAGTGGAGTTCTGTTCAGTCTGCTCCAGTCCTGACTCACTGCTGTTCACTCCTGCAGAGGAAGCTGCGCTGCAGCCATGGCTTTTAAAGATACCAGAAAGGGGCTGGAGAGATGGCTCAGAGGTTAAGAGTACTTGCTGTTCTTCCAAAGGTCCTGAGTTCAATTCCCAGCAACCACATGGTGGCTCACCACCATCTCTACTGTG
Organism: Psammomys obesus; assembly: GCF_907164565.1. Classification (NCBI taxonomy): domain Eukaryota; kingdom Metazoa; phylum Chordata; class Mammalia; order Rodentia; family Muridae; genus Psammomys; species Psammomys obesus. Next base: position 27,825,862 of record NW_026596034.1, on the reverse strand, counting down.
ATCTGGTGCCCTCTTCCTGGCTTACAGGCACTCATGCAGGCAGAGTACTATATACTGTACAAATAATAAATAAATAAAATCTTTAAATAAAAATGAAGATACCAGAAAGACTCCCGTGGAACCTGCGGTGGCTATTGACCTGCCGGCAGCCGCAAGTGAAGTCGCTGGAGAAGGTGTGTGACGATTTACCAGAAGGAAAAGAATCTGAACATGAAAGGAGCAGCGCGCATGCGCTTTCCTACCAAGCCGCTGAGACCCGCTACGAGGAAAACACCTTGTAGTGAAGGTTCCAGGACATGGGATCATTTCCAAATGAGAATCCACAAGTCACTCATCCGCAGTCCTTCGGAGATGAGAGCAGATGACTTCCATCAGTATTGAGTCAGGCATGGAGGGTGAAGTCACTATTGCAGACGCCTAAGTAATTGACTTAACCAGTTGTTTAAGAAAAAAAAAAATTGTTTGTTATAAGACTGTATAAATTTTTCAATTGAACTTTTAAATTTACGCCCACCCCCCACAGGCCATGTTCTGAATTACAGCCCCACACAAAATCATGATCAGTTGTAACTCCGATAAAGGCATCTTTTATAGCACTCTTTCTGTCCCTCTTGCCCTTTTCTTGGGCATTGAAGCAAAAAGCAGATTGTAGTTTATGAAAAAGAAAGCGAACACTAAGTGCTATATGATGTCCTCAGAGTCAGAATAGTTTAAACATGTACTTACATAAGTCTTGAGCCCATTTCTCTTTTCCTGTGTTGGAATTTGTTTCTTTTGATGGTTTCATGAAAGTGCTACTTGTTTAGAGTGTTTGAAAGAAAATGATACAAGTACATTTGAGAGGCAGTAAACTTTGTTCTCCAAATGGAGCGGCTTTTAGAAGTAAACAATATTTAGCACATGTTTGTAGAACTCTTTTTCTGAACAGATTAAACTCATGAGTTGATCTTAGGTTATTTTCTTTTGTTCT